>NC_035445.2:168828469-169428469 GCF_002127325.2 Helianthus annuus
ATGAAGTGTGATAACATGCGTGGTGCAAGGTGACATGCTTACGGCTAAAACTTAGTACGGCTTTGTGGCATTACATGCTGTGTTAGTTATTACTTGTGCAATGTGTACTTAAGGGTAGTAACATGTGTAACTATGAAACTGACTGTCACTGGTAACCCTAATAGGATTGGCTGACCAACTGTAAACAGGAAGTCAATCTTACCGAGCAAACCAAAGGTGAGTTCACTGCACTTTTCTAAGCATGCGTCCTGGTGGTTTGGGACATCTGGTAAAGCGTTTCTGAAGGGAATACTGGGTAAACTGTTTAATCGGGATGTTGGTTATTGAACACAGTATAAATCATGTAAGACCCCGTACATCTACCGTGTTGCTGAAGAAGCAACGAGGTATTTAGTTGATAGCGCTATTAGGTTTGGCACCCTCACACCGGGCCAAAAGGACGGGCGTGAACTAATTACCTGGACTTCATGACCAATGCCTAGTTAGGGGCATTGGGGTTGGGCATTCACATCGTGTACATATAAGACCCTTACATCTATTCAAGGTTGTTTGATACCTTGACATCATGACCAATGCCTAAATGGAGGCATTGGGTTGGGCATTCACATCTAGCCGCCATATACGGTAATCGAGTAATAACAACATCAAATCAAATTATTGAACTGTTGAATCGGTGAACTGTTTTATACACATACCTGGTAACTAAACGCATTAACAAAACTTTGAACTCACCAGCGTTGTCTGACACACTTGTCTGCATGCTTGCAGGTTGTAGGTTTATATCATTGGGTCTTGCTGTCTGGGATGCTGGAGTGGTCATGGGTCGTGATACATGGAATCTCAAAACAAGCTTAATGGTTTATGTACACATGGTTTACGAAACACTTAACAAATGAGTTATGCTTCCGCTGTATACAATGAGTGATACGTAACGTTTGTAACCCTTTATGTTAATGAGTGAGTTTTATTTAATTATATTCATGAGTTCAATGTGATTGGTGGCTTGGATCCTGGTATGTCACACGCCTCGCGGGGATTTCCGCATGTGGTGTTTTGGGGGTGTGACTGTTTGGTATCAGAGCCACTGGTTATAGTGAACTTGGTTTTAAAACGTTTTCATAAAACCAGACTATAACCGAAATCGACCATGACACACAGCTCCAGACCGCAAGGTTCGTTCCTCGTTTACTATTGCATAGTACATCTAGTGTTTGCTTATGAATAACATCACACGTGAATGCACACTTAGCACTGCAGTATGAACTTCTATGTTACCAACCCATGTTACGTGTTTTAAGAGTGCTACTCTTCTTGAACTTTCATGACCTATGTTGTGGCGTCATCTGTCTTATTGCTCGAATTCGGGAACCTTTTAGCGCGAGTTAAGGGGCACTGAGATAAGCATGCAAATTGCCTTATTATTATGGGTGCACACATAATAATAATGTGGGGTACGTGTGAGTCCCAGTGAGGCTTAACGAGTGTGTGAGGGGTTCCGCTCTGTTAATTGATGTTATGTTAGAACTCAGCAGTCTATAGGAGTCATAGCAGTGATTGTCTCCAACTCGAACATGATCTTTCACCCCTTTTTGAATCCTTACGAGTCTCGATGCTATCGAATATCACCTGATCACACATCTTAACGCCTAGCAAACTGTGTAGAATGTTAGGTGCTAGTATGAACATCCCTGAGTTGGATGGCTCGGCGTCAAATGATTGGACAATACTTTCCTCACTTATCTTTGTTTGCTGGAACTTAGCGTGTTGACGTCTTAGATCCCGAAGTGCGACCACTTCTGCAACACTCTCGCGACATACCGTGTATTACTCAGTCAACTTGCAAGAACGATGGACAAGAGGGTAAACGTAGTACCTTACCGACTTCAACATTTGAACGACCCTAGTTACCGGCAACGAATAACAGCGATTTGACTCCAATCGAATCCTTAACCCCAGCCAGCGACCCATGGGAGTCGACTCTTACGAACCAATCGGGACAAAATCGATGACGATTGACTGTAGGGCGGACTGTGTAACCGCCTGCACCATGAGTAGTGCCTTAGGACGTGGCATGGAATGTGAAAAGATGGACCTTGTTGGTGAAAGGATGCAGGACACCGTTACAGGAAACAATATTAGAGGCAACAGTCGCGGCAACATCAAGGTACTCGTGATCGTAGCTTACAGTATGGAAACAAAGGTGACGACAACGAAGAGAACGACGGCAGTACTGGAAAATATCGTGACAAAAACAACATTGGAAATGAAGCTCGTGGAAGGACATTTAGCATGGCATAGAATATAAAAGGCGTAATAGCAACACGATAGCTTAGATGGGTAGCTATTCGCTTCGTCTCTGTTCTGTTTAACCCTGATGCTTCTTAAAACCGAACCTGTTGTGGAGTCGGCTGATGCAAGTCAATTGAAGCCTTATATGTTCGCTAGGATGCAAACTCGGCCTTGGGGGACAGGTGTTCGACATCGACCTTCCTTCTACTACCCCTGATGGTTACAATCCAGTAGTTAGTGCGGTTTGGTTATTCAGAAATCGCGCAGACATACCTTGTGAGGAGAAAATTTTGCGTGGAGAATCGTTATTTGTTCTAAAGCAACAGAGTGGTACAAAGGTTAGCGCCATTTCAACTGTGAAGGCCAGAAGTGTTTACGGAGGGATTACTCTGCTATACTAGCAACCATTATTGATGTTAGGGCTAAGGAACAGAGGATCGAGGATCCACCAATCATTCGTGATTCCTTTCGATGTGCTACCCAAGGAACTTTCGGGTTTACTTCCACAACTGTTAGGCGAAATCTCAGTCTGATCTCGCGCCGGAGGCGGCCCTGACTGCACGCACTTTTACCTTCTTGCACCAGGAGTGTCGCAAGAGCTGCCTACTCAACTTCAGGAACTATTGGACAGGAGTTCTATCAAACCTAGTTTTCGCTTTGAGGAGCCCCATTTGTATCCATGAAGATAAGCCGTTTCGTATGCATACTGACTATCGAGGACACAACAAAGTAGCAGGCATGAACTGTTTGCCTCGACCACGTATTGACAACCATCGACCGGTTGTGAAGGACAAAGCTTTCCATTCTAGGATTGTCTAGCGAACAAGGTATCCTCAGGTGAAAGTCCAAGGGGAGAATGCTCTTTAGAACGACATATCGAACGCAATACGGCCATTGCGACTTGGCGCACCATGAACATGGAGCTTAATCAACACACCATCGGTTATATGGATCACATGAATTCGGCAATGTTTATTGTGGGCATGTTGAATTATTTCCCAAGAGAAAGGAAGATCATGGTGCGGTTACGTTGGGCTGTTACAGATGACTTACGTTTGTATCTTATTTGAGAGCTCCCGAGGGAGGAGCCACACCGCGCGAAGTCTTGATAAATGTAACTCCTGAATTCGAAGAGGTACCTTCGGTTATATAATCAGTGGGAGTGGGAATACACGTGGACCCTGCTAAGACCCGTTTCGGGTAGAAACTGATTGACATCAAGGATTGTTGCGAGGATACAGCAATTTCTTGGTTTTCGCTAGATACTACCACAGATTCATCACAAGATTTTCGAAGATCGCGCAGCTTAAATCTCCTTAGCACAGTAGGGTGCTGTGTTCGGGAAGGACAAAACAGGAGGACGTCCTTTTCAGCTTCCGAATCCCAACTCTATAATGTTTACCGCCGACGCAACACGAGAAAGTGATGACTTACGTAATGGACTTACAGGAAGAACTGCGGGAGTCACGACCTGCGGTGGAAGCCCTGGTCTTTGGATTTAAGTTAGAGGCATTAATTGGACGGTACCAAATGCACTACCTAGAACCGATCACAAGGGCCTCCCGTGTGAGCGAAACATGTGATGGCACCGCTGGATGGAACTTTTGAATGGATACGACTGTGAAACCTGGAAATGAACGAGCTTTGGCAGCTTGCTATCGGACCCTAACATACCTGATCAGACTCGCCTTGTTCAAACTGAAGAACTGAAGGAAGAGAGTTCCCAAGATTGACCCATGCGGGGCATGGGAAGCAACCTTTGGCAGGTCGGAGACGATATTTGCTACTTCATGGAATGAATATGGACCTCACTATACAGCAACCTTAGGGAACAGGTGCAGGCGGAGCGCACGGGTTCTCGATATCATATTCATTTGAGTTTTGATAGGATGTATTAAAACCTGATGACCATGTACGAGTGACCGGGCCTGAAGGCCCACATAGCGGCGCATGAGAACGATGTTTGACTTGTGGGAAAGTCAATGGTGGAATATTAGCAACCAGAACGCATATATGGGAACTGACTACCATAGAATTTTATCACTGGTCTAACTTAAACTCGAAGCGGAAACATTATCACCTGGATGATCGTTGAGGGGGCACACGTTACCAGCACACTTTCTTGCAATTAAGAAAACTGACGAGTCTTCACAGTTGTGAATGTTGCTCTGAGAGAGGCGGCTTTTAGGCACGAGGTGCCCAACTCCTGTTACCTCTGAATTTGATCGATGCATGGTTTTATGTCAGGCAAATACACAACACCCTTGGCTCACGTCAGGACCAGAGCATTGCTTATCGTCGGTGGGGCAATCGATCAGAGAAAACGAACTCTCCTGGCACTTGAAGACATGCTGCGTGCATGTGTGATTGATTTCGGGGAAAGGATGGGAGAAACACCTGCCGTTGATCGAGTTTTAGTACAACAACAGTTACTACAACTAGCATTCAGGCAGCTCCGTTTGAAGCATTGTACGGTCGGAAATACCGTTCTCCTCTTTGTTGGACTGAGGTGGGTGACAGCCAGATTACAGGTCCTGAGCTTGTACTAAGAAACTTCGGGAAAGATTGTTCAGATCAGAAACCGTATGGCGGTTGCGCCATGATCGTTAGAAAAGCTTACACTGTCAAGCATAGAAAACCTTTGGAATTCGAAGTTAATGACCGTGTCATGTTGAAAGTCTCACCCTGGAAGGGTGTGGTGCGTTTTGGGAAACGCGGCAAGCTTAATTCACTTTACGCTGTGCCATTCAAATCCGGGAGCTGATCGGTAAGGTGGCTTACAAACTCGAGTTACCTGCTAAGTGGGTAATGTTCACGATGTCTTTCATGTCTCGCAGTTGAGGAAGTGTTTGTCTGGTGAAACACGTGCGATACCTTTACTGGAGGAATTTATCGAACACATGGACCAGGGAGTCAAGTGCGTAAACATAGTCCTATCCCGATTGTTAGTGTTCGTTGAACTCAAGACGTGGATCGAAGTTCTCGTGGGAACGTGAAAGATCAAATGAAGCTTAAGTATCCTTAACTCTTCCTAATGATCAATCTAAATCTGGTACTGCGGTAAATTTCGGGACGAAATTCCTTTCAAGTTGGGATGATGTGGCACCCAACTGACCACGCATCTTGTTTTTTTACAATTTGGTTTACGTGGTGTCTGTGCAGTTATCTGGATGCTTAGTGATTGCGTGTAATGCTTGATTATTATTGTGATTATTATTTTTGTAGTATTACATGATAGTTTAATTAAGAGTTTCCAACCGCTTCATTCTCTGTGCTTACTTGTCAAATTTCGGGACGAAATTTCTTTCAGTTGGGGATGAATGTGACAACCCGAACTTTCAAGGTCGGTGACGTTCTATTTGCGACCTTTACTTCCTTACTTCTCGTTATCTACTCTATATGTTTAAAACGTTCTGTTTGTATAACTGCGATAAACTTATTCGAACGATAACGTATTAGTTAATGTTTTGGCTTTTGGCCGCACATCTCTGGGCCGCATCTTCACATTTTAAAACCCGACAATGTATCGGCCCACAGCATGGATCGCCCAAGCCCATTGCACACTTCGCACAATCCTTCCTCTTGTAATAATTTAGATCTCGGCCCACCCAGTTATCGTAGCCCAAAACACCTCTGACCGCCCAATTTGTTATTGTTTTGGTAAAATAATTGAGGTTGCGTAACCTCTTTGCAATTAATCATATTATCGTCAATACCAAGTTGCAACAAAAACCCTACCCTCTCAACATATTGTGACGGCAGAACCCACCCCCCCTTTCGAGATAGTATTTTGATCATTCAGGTTTCTGGTTAGTGTTCTTACTTGTTGACTTTTATAACTTGTGAGATAATTATTCATGTATGATGTAAACGAATGATATGTGCCGAATATGTGAATTTCCATTGTGATAAAATCCCATAAATACATGTGAGATATCTTGAAAGTGCAGCCAATTTAGTCAAGGGATTAATTAAATGTTGTCGGTAATGGTCTTCATAATTTGCATGTGAATTGTCAGTGATATATGATTGTTTATATGAGTACAACTTGTAAATGTTATGCATGTGCTTTAAGACAATATTAATTAACTGATCTTATTCAAAGTAATCTGTTTAATATGATTATCATATTGTATGCATGTGACCGGTATCATAAATTAATACGTGACATCCTCGGCCGAAGATATACTGTTGATGAGTATGATTTTTGATAAAATAATATTATGATTCTATTGTTGGCAACAATCGGCATGGTTACGAATATATGGGTGCTGGTTATGACTAGGACTTAGGTGATGTTTGTGTAATCCGAAATAGATGTTTCTTACGGATAGTTACTTTGATAACTTGTTGCGATGTTGAATCACTAGATCCACGGTTAGCGTGAGTTAGGATGTATGGTTCATGGTTAGGGTTGGGTGGTGATAAGGATGTGACAAAATAATCATGGGTCAGGTCTAACTGAATTTCGGTCATGTTAATAATTCGCATTAATAATTGAATTAGGTAGGGATTGAATAATCGAGTGAATTGATTGTGTATAATTGGTAGTGAAACCAATCCAGTGAACAAAAAGACCAACTGTTGGGTCACTCACAACCCATTCTAATGCATGTTTGGGCACGATGATTAAAACATTTTTGGATGGGCTTGGAATCGAGTGGGCCGCACATTTAGGTGTTAATGGCAAAAGGCAGTTGGGGCCTGGGCTTAGACGTAGGCAGCCCAATGGCACCCTTTGTTTGGGCCGCATGGTTGAAGTTGCTGTTGGGCCGAGTTGTTATGGACCGAGGTATGGGGGACTGGTATAACTCAAACTGCAAAAATTAGTAGTAAGGGTAACTGAATTTGCGCAGGGATGGGTCACTCCGTACACACACGGGCACTTGTAGATGAAATGTTGTGGACTACAAACTAAGGTTTAGGCCCGAATGATTCATTGGGCTGCACAACCCTACGTTGTAATGAAATTGGAAACCCGGATATGCAAAGTAAACTTGTGTGTGGAACCATAGACTTTGCTAACATGAAGGTGTGTAACGTGTTAACTACTGTGACTTGCATGAAAGATGTGAAATATTTTATGAATGTAACATGTATGAGTGTGATAACATGGCGTGGTGCGAAGGTGAACATGCTTACGGCTAAAAACTTAGTACGGCTTGTGTGGGCATTACATGCTGTGTTAGTTATTACTTGTGCAATGTGTACTTAAGGGTAGTAACATGTGTAACTATGAAACTGACTGTCACTGGTAACCCTAATAGGATTGGCTGACCAACTGTAAACAGGAAGTCAATCTTACCGAGCAAACCAAAGTAGTTCAGCTGCACTTTTCTAAGCATGGCGTCCTGGTGGTTTGGGGACATCTGGTAAACGTTCTGAAGGGAATACTGGGTAAACTGTTTAATCGGGATGTTGGTTATTGAACACAGTATAAATCATGTAAGACCCCGTACATCTACCGTGTTGCTGAAGAAGCAACGAGGTATTTAAGTTGATAGCGCTATTAGGTTGGCACCCTCACACCGGGGCCGAAAGGACGGGCCGTGAACTAATTACCTGGACTTCATGACCAATGCCTATTAGGGGCATTGGGTTGGGCATTCACATCGTGTACATATAAGACCCTTACATCTATTCAAGGTTGTTGATACCTTGACATCATGACCAATGCCTAAATGGAGCATTGGGGTTGGGCATTCAATCTAGCCCGCCATAATACGGTATCGAGTAATAACAACATCAAATCAAATTATTGAACTGTTGAATCGGTGAACTGTTTTATACACATACCTGGTAACTAAACGCATTAACAAAACTTGAACTCACCAGCGTTGTCTGACAACACTTGTCTGCATTGCTTGCAGGTTGTAGGTTTATATCATTGGGTCTTGCTGTCTGGGAATGCCTGGAGTGGTCATGGTCGTGATACATGGAATCTCAAAAACAAGCTTAATGGTTTATGTACACATGGTTACGAAACACTTAACAAATGAGTTATGCTTCCGCTGTATACAATGAGTGATACGTAACGTTTGTAACCCTTTATGTTAATGAGTGAGTTTTATTTAATTATATTCATGAGTTCAATGTGATTGGTGGCTTGGATCCTGGTATGTCACACGCCTCGCGGGGATTTCCGCATGTGGTATTTTGGGGGTGTGACAACTTCACTGCCTGTTTATCGAACCCATACTTGGTGTCTTTCTTGCTCTCCAAGCTGGTTCTGCTGTCTCTCCATGAATCCTTGCCCCTCCTCACAGCACTAGCAAAGGCCCACTTGATGTCCATCAAATCCATCTCTTCCTTGTCAATCTGCTGATAGTCTTCTTGTGTCAGATTAATGTTGCCAATCTGACCATTCCACTAAACCCACAGTATGCGCCCACCAAAGTGTTAAGCAGGCTCCATGTGTTCCTTTGCTACTTCCACACAGACTTTGAAAAGCTTGAAGTGTCGAGCCGGTACTGTATTTGGCTTAGATTGCTGACCTGCAGATGACGTGCTTCCATAACAGCTTGTTGTTGAGGCCAGGAAGTGGATTCCATAGAGATCAGTTTGCTACGGTAGATGAGCGATAGGCTTGCCTGTTGAGGAACTGGCTGTAGAGGATTTCATAAAGTCTGTTGTTGGAGCTGGCTTGACAGGAACCTGTATCGGGTTGCCATATAAGTCTCTGCTCGTGACAAATGCCGTCTGAAGAGGAGCATGATTCACTGGTCTTGCAGAAGAGGTGCTGGAGGTTCCATATACATTCTGGATTCTGTGGAAACTGGAACCTTCTTTGCCTTTAAGTTTCTTCCTGATCCTTGTTCTCCAAAAAGCTGCACGAAGTCGTTGATGTTTGTTGTAGCCAAAACCCGTTGTATTTTCAGAATTTCCAAGAAACTATTCCACTGGGGTGGCAATGCATCAGCAAACTTCTTTACTACCTCCACTGGAGTCGTCACAGCCCCAAAATTACCCAACTCTGTAAGCAAGTGATAGAACCGACTTGTCATATCTCCCAACGATTCCTTATCCATACACGTGAAGCCATCGAATTCTTTCTTGAGTAGGTCGTGTCGCAGTTGACGTGTTGCTTCATTACCTACCCCTCTGGTCTTTCAACGCATCCCACAACTTCTTCGTTGTTTTGAAACTAACAAACTGATGGTAGATATCTTTGCTTAACGCCTGCGTAAGAATGGTGTATGCTTTCTTTTCCAGATCATACATCTTCTTTGATCTTCAGGAAGATCGGCAAACGTAGCAGCAGATGAAGCGGCAACCTCTATCGTTTGATCAAAATATGTGGTGAAACGTAGCCATAATTCTGTATTTTGCCCTAGCACGTAAGTGTTAGAACCTATCAACCCATCCCGGATATTCGTTTAGGTGCATCAACTTTGGAGGTCGATTCAAGCTTCCGGTTTCGCTCTCGCTTAATAAAATGCTTTGAATACTGGGCGTCTGATTTGATACAAAAGCCCATTGACCGGTAGGTATAGCATTTGCTTGCGAAGAAGTAGATACGGGGAGATTCGGCCCACGAGGGAGATTAACTAGTATTCCTGTACTTTCCCTCATCTGGAGACGGAGTTCCCCACCAACTTGGATTCATTTTAACTGCTTGATGATGAATACCTAATCAACACACTTGAACAGGCGGTTACAACACTTATGTAAAATTTTTAACAATATTGACAATGTATAACAAAATCCAAGATGATCGTTGAATCAGATGCCCAAAGGTGGTGAAGCCCAATGGGTTAAATGCTGACCCCACTTCTTTAATGACAAAACAGCCTTGTGCAAGCCCAACTTCTATATGAAGCCCAAATCTTGTGCGAGTAGACAAGTCTTGTGCGACCGATACAAATCTTGTGCGACTAATAAAAAGGCCCAAATATAATTTAAATGATGCCCAAATAGAAGCCCACTTAAAGGTCCGACATAATCAAAAGTCTAAATGGAAACCCGGTTCTGTGTAAGCCCACTATCTTGTGCGGTTACATATATTGTACAAATAATTGATCTTGTGCGATTCAATTCTTGTGCAAATAATCAATCAATCTTGTGCGACTGGAGCCCAAACAAAAGTCCAACAGAAGCCCACTTTAAGGTGTGATATAATCAGAAGCCCAAATTGAAACCCAATTCTTGTGCGATTCCAATATCTTGTGCGGCTAACTGGATGTTGTGCGACTGAGTATTTTAAGCAATTGGAGATCTTGACTTTCTATCCTCCTGACACAAAGTACACTCATAGAGCATGCTATCTCACCAACTCACCATACCTTGAAAACATAATTTTCAAACTGACACCCATCATACTTTCGTGCACAAGCTTCAAACAACAATATTATAATAATAACAACATTACAACACAACAATTCACCAACCAAAGGATCAAACTCAGATGTACATCAAGACAACTCAAGAACACTTTGAAGATACACAAGAACTCCGGTGAAATATGAGTTTTCCGGTCGCCGGAAAAATCATCGAACACGAATTTTGCACAAAAGTTTCAATAACAACCAAATCTAACATGTATAAATGTATTCCAACAAGGTTTTTTGTCAAAACTTATAGCAAAATACCAAGATATTCACTGATTTTTTAACAATTTTCAGACAAAAAAATATAACTTTTTCAAGAACAAAATTTGAAAATCAAGAAAAACGACTCGGTCTTAACAAGGAAGAGAGCCAAGGCTCTGATACCACTTGTAGGTCCGGCTAGGGGAGGATCTAGTCGCCTAATCCTTGCGTACAAACACACCCGGTTGTGCGGAATCCAACCGGAGATGCAGACCGAGTTAGAACACGACAAGAACACGAGAAGGAGACCGAGACTCAAAGATTAACACCAATGTATTAATACTTGAAACGGTTACAAATCAATGTTTACAAAATAATCCTTTGCAAACTCTGACTAGAACACTCGGGTATATGTTCTGTCTTGTGCATCCCTTCTCACTTTAAAACAATTGATTTCAGCAAATATATATATGCTTCATTTGTGCGATTCGTTCACTTGTGCGATTGGTTCACTTGTGCGATTGGTTATGAGGTTCGGCCCAATGGTCAAGGTTTCGGCCCATGTTCATTTGGTGTTGCATGCAAGGTAGTTGATTGGCCCAAATAACAGTTCATGTAATCTTTACGTAAATTCCATGCCAACAATTGCAAATGCATTTGGTCAAAGTATATGACATCATCATGATGATGTCATGATGATGTGGCAGCGGGAACCGGCTCGCGGCGCTCCGTGCTTCGCGTGTCGAACTCTGGGACGCACGACGGAGGAATGTCGTGACGTTGGGCTTGAGCCGAACCGACCCGAGTCGAACCGAACCGAGTCGTGTCCACATAATATGTATCAACAGACTCTTGGTCAACATCTGATTGACTTTTGGTCAATATCTCATTTAGTATTCAACAGACGTTTGAATAACTCAAACAGTGGTTTTAACATCTGTTTGACTTTAGGTCAACAATTCATGGAAACCCATGTTAGGTTGAACAGTGTTTTGAAGAGGAAAATAGTCCTAAAATATAAGAAGACAATGGATCTGGTTGAACATTTGTTTCACTTTTGGTCAACAACTGTTTGACTTTTGGTCAACATCTGTTTGCTCAATCAGATTGGGTGTTAAAGTATAGTTCTTGAAGTCATTATTTTGTTTTCTTGAATTCTATGTAATTTTTTTAAGAAGTACAAGAACAAACATTTTTACAAAATCCCAAATCACCCGATCATGTAAGTGCATTGAAGTAAATATGGAAATGATGTTATTCATGTGGTCCTGTTGTGCTTTTGTTTGACCTCTAATATGGGTTTATGATCTAATCTGGTGATGTGAAGACATTGTTGTTGAATCCAATGAGATGCTTGATGTAATGAGGTCGTATTAATAACAAATAATAATTGATATAACTAAGTTTCCCGAGCCCAGGAAGCAATCCCGGGTAATAACCTAGTGTTCAAATATATATAAGATCAAAGTTCAAATCTAAGTTTTGATTACGTACCTTATCAGATTCTACAACGTTCACTCGCATGACTCCTATCCAAACAGATTCTATGGAACATTTTCAGTTGATTTCGAAGAAGTTAGGGCACCGGTGATGGTTCGAGATCCGGAATGCGAGATGGTTTGAGATCTGGTATTTGTTTTAGGTTTTGGGGTATTCAGATCTTGGAATGTATATGAGATGGGTTTTTAATTGTAAAAAGGGTTTTAACGCGTCGCTTAAGTTGTTTTAGGTTTAGATCTGGAATGTATAATTTCACTTTTTTTAACAAATAAACAATTTGTATTTTTTTTTTACGGTGTTTTGGTTTTGGGTGCAAAAAGAACGAGCATATGCATTAATGCATTATTATTATATATACAATAGATCAATATTAACATATATGATATATGGGGTAATATCAAATAAAAAGTTAATTTTGCCTAAGTAGGATGAAAAGAAATCTTAACGATTCATTTTTCAAATCAATGGTTAAGATGAAAGTGTAGGAGAAATGAGGAGTGCAAGGGTATCTTGGGAGAATCCTATTTATGGACTTTCTCTTTCCACATGCAAGACACATGCATATTCCACCCCCCCGTTTTTTAAACATTCATAACTTTTTCATATGATTATTTTTTCATAAAAATTTCACCGTAAAATCGAGCGTCTTTTTATCTTTAATTTGAGTACCATATTGCTATATAAAATACGAAGTCTAAAAAAGCCACTAAAATGTGTTGTATTTCTATATTGTATAACATTTTTTGTGCTGAATTTTTTACTATATTTTTGTGCTGAATTTTTTTGTCTTAAATTTTTTTTTCTCAATTTTTTGTGCTAGATTTTTTTGTACTACATTTTTGCTTAATTTTTTTGTGCTATATTTTTTTGTACTAGATTTTTTTTGCTATATTTTTTTGTACTACATTTTTGTGCTATATTTTTTGTACTAGATTTTTTGTGCTAAATTTTTGTATACTAGACTTTTTTGTTGTATTTTTAAAAAACTAAAGGGGTGCCACATGTTATTTTTACTCATATTTATAAGGACCAAAATGTCCTTCATTCATACTTATTAGAAGTGTCACATGTCATCATCATCACAATCCTTCTTAGGCTACTTATGCAAAATCCACTTTTTAGTGGATCATTCCTCATATAATTCATTACCCATTACCCATTACTATAATTTTCAACATGTTTAAGCATAAAAATTTTGTAACTTATGCTTTGTGAGTTTTTCAAAAAAAATTGAACTTTTTTTACTTTTAACGCAAAACTATTTGATTCTTTACTTTTAACTAAAAACTATTTGATTTTTGCGTGATTCTATTTACGCCCAACTTTTTACTATTTACACCAAGTGATGTAACATTAATAAATTTAAATTTGTGTTTTTTTATAAATCCTGATATAATATGTTTTATTAAAAAACAAATACGGTTTTGTGATACGCTTATTTTTATTTTCGTTTTGATATAAATTTTATAAAAAACGGAATATAAAATTTTATAACTACTTATAAACGTTATATTTGATACCGCTCCGTTTTTTATAAAATTTATATCAAAACGTAGACAAAAATAAGCACATCGTAAAACCATATTTGGTTTTTTATAAAACATTATATATTGGAAGTTAGAAAAGAAAAATACAAATTTGAATTTATTAATGTCAAATCACTTATTGAAAATATAAAAATTGGGTGTAAATAGTAGGACCTTTTGATTTTTTTCCTTTTGACTTCAAAACTTTTCATCTTTACTTTTAATCTAAGACTATTTGATTTTTTTTACTTTAACCCCAAAATTTTGCATCCTTTGCAGTTTAACCTCACAATTTTTTTTACTTTCAACTTTAGTTCTCTATACTTTTCATTTTTCGCAAAACTTTGGTTTTACGATCCGTTCTAAATTTTGCGAGTTTACACGGCGCAACATGCGTGTGTGGTTAAACGTTTTTACGTGGTTTATTTTTTTCCCGTTTAACAGGTCCATCGTAACGTGCAGGTCCTAGATCGACTTAGTTATTCTTTGATATGTTTTACGTTTCTGTTTAGTTTCTTCGCATTAACACGCAGCAACTTCAGTATTGGTTGTCATGTGGCATTGATGTTCGCCCCTGCTGCAACGTGAGGGTGGTTAATACTAGTTCAAAGATAAAACATAACACAAGTTAACCTATCTCAACTACTTTTGTTCAAATATGACGTACTCTCTCGCTGATGTTTTAATGGGGTGCTCTCAAGTTCAAATCCAAAATCCAACCACATGACTATCATGCGGTCTATCTATTTTTTTATTTCTTTTAAATGCTTAAACTTTTGTGTAGCCTCATATTTTTAAATGGATTACTATAATATGATTTTTTGGATGAGACCGGATTCATTGTGAAATCCTCTATAGATGACTAACTGATCCGTTTTTCCAAATAACCTGTTTTGACAGTTACAGGACCCACATGTTTTGCCACCATTGGTGAAAAGTTGATATATCCATTTTGTCCAATAAATAAATGAGGTTTAGACTTTATATTTTCCTTTTGACCCCAAAACTTTTCATCTTTACTTTTAATCTAAGACTATTTGATTTTTTTTTTACTTTTAACCTCAAAATTTTTCATCTTTTGCAGTTTAACCTCACAATTTTTTTTTACTTTCAACTTTAGTTCTCTATACTTTTCATTTTTCGCAAAACTTTGGTTTTACGATCCGTTCTAAATTTTGCGAGTTTACACGGCGCAACATGCGTGTGTGGTTAAACGTTTTTACGTGGTTTATTTTTTTCCCGTTTAACAGGTCCATCGTAATGTGCAGGTCCTAGATCGACTTAGTTATTCTTTGATATGTTTTACGTTTCTGTTTAGTTTCTTCGCATTAACACGCAGCAACTTCAGTATTGGTTGTCATGTGGCATTGATGTTCGCCCCTGCTGCAATGTGAGGGTGCTTAATACTAGTTCAAAGATAAAACATAACACAAGTTAACCTATCTCAACTACTTTTGTTCAAATATGACGTACTCTCTCGCTGATGTTTTAATGGGGTGCTCTCAAGTTCAAATCCAAAATCCAACCACATGACTATCATGCGGTCTATCTATTTTTTTATTTCTTTTAAATGCTTAAACTTTTGTGTAGCCTCATATTTTTAAATGGATTACTATAATATGATTTTTTGGATGAGACCGGATTCATTGTGAAATCCTCTATAGATGACTAACTGATCCGTTTTTCCAAATAACCTGTTTTGACAGTTACAGGACCCACATGTTTTGCCACCATTGGTGAAAAGTTGATATATCCATTTTGTCCAATAAATAAATGAGGTTTAGACTTTATATTTTCCTTTTGACCCCAAAACTTTTCATCTTTACTTTTAATCTAAGACTATTTGATTTTTTTTTTACTTTTAACCTCAAAATTTTTCATCTTTTGCAGTTTAACCTCACAATTTTTTTTACTTTCAACTTTAGTTCTCTATACTTTTCATTTTTCGCAAAACTTTGGTTTTACGATCCGTTCTAAATTTTGCGAGTTTACACGGCGCAACATGCGTGTGTGGTTAAACGTTTTTACGTGGTTTATTTTTTTCCCGTTTAACAGGTCCATCGTAATGTGCAGGTCCTAGATCGACTTAGTTATTCTTTGATATGTTTTACGTTTCTGTTTAGTTTCTTCGCATTAACACGCAGCAACTTCAGTATTGGTTGTCATGTGGCATTGATGTTCGCCCCTGCTGCAATGTGAGGGTGCTTAATACTAGTTCAAAGATAAAACATAACACAAGTTAACCTATCTCAACTACTTTTGTTCAAATATGACGTACTCTCTCGCTGATGTTTTAATGGGGTGCTCTCAAGTTCAAATCCAAAATCCAACCACATGACTATCATGCGGTCTATCTATTTTTTTATTTCTTTTAAATGCTTAAACTTTTGTGTAGCCTCATATTTAAAAAAAAAAAAATGGATTACTATAATATGATTTTTTTGGATGAGACCGGATTCATTGTGAAATCCTCTATAGATGACTAACTGATCCGTTTTTCCAAATAACCTATTTTGACAGTTACAGGACCCACACGTTTTGCCACCATTGGTGAAAAGTTGATATATCCATTTTGTCCAATAAATAAATGAGGTTTAAACTTTATATCAGGGGCGGACCTACTTACTTATGTAGGTGGGCGGCCGCACCCTTTGAAAAAAAGGTTTTAGGGTTAAATTTCATGCAAAATCTCAATCGCATCCTTTGAAAATTTTCAACCGCATCTTTTGGAAATTTTCAACCGCCCCCTTTAAAAAAACTTTTGAATTAAAAAAAAAATGTAAACATCGTTTTTATTAAAATATAATCTAGTGTATATAATTATACTTTAACCACTTTACTTAACAATTTAACCCAATAACTTTCACTTAACAATTTAGCCATTAGGCCACTAAACATTCCATTGTAACCCAAGCCCAATTAACCCAACCCAATTAAATTTGAAGTTAAATAAAATAACCCAACCCAACCACCCCTTCCAATTCTTTCTCCGACTCTGCCTCTTCTGATCGCGCAGCAGCCGACGCACGAAAGCAGTCAACATACACGACGACAGCGACTGCATTCTCACAGGAAAAGCTTGATTCCGGCCACCCCACCACCTGGAATACAAAATTTAACGAGGTACCTTCATTTTTTATTTTTAATTTTTGATGTATTATGTGGTTTTTAGGAGAGATAGAGTTATAGAGATATTAAAAGTGTTTGAAACTTTATGTGTTTTGATGAATTTTTTTTTGTTGTTCTACACTTTAGTAGCACAATTTTGTTGTTTTGATGTTTTTTTTGTTGTTCTAGACTTTACTAGAGCTTGAAAATTAAAATTGAAAATTATGGATCGATTTATATGTGATAGAAACCATGATTAGGGAAGTTTTGGCGAGATGTCTTATGAGGAACTGTTAGAAAAGTAACTCTAAATGATGTTTAGCATAGATTTCAAAAAATGAAAACTTGTAGGGCACAATTTAAACTTGTTTATAATTACGTTTGACATGTTTTTGATGGTTATATAAATTTTAGTTAGATGTTATTTTGTTTTACATGACCCGACCCGATATGAACCGATTTTTTTATATATATCCAAGGGCCTAAAATCTTTAAAAATATTCCGCACCCCCATAAAAAAATTTATGGGTCCGCCACTGTTTATATATACTACTCAAGTGTTAATAGTAGATGTTGTAAAGTGGGTGGGTTGGGTAACGTGAATAGCAACAAGTTAATATTTTAAAAGTAAAACTAAGGAACTATTTATTTAATTTAGGAACAACCCAAAACTAGATGCCCTACAATTACATCCACATGATTATCTTTGACAGAAAAGCAAATTCTTTGCTTATTTTTGACGATAAAGTCTGCCAGCCAGAACATGCACAAGAATATTTAAGAAAAAAAGTTTGCCATAATAATCACACGAATAGAATAACTTGCTACTATCCAACAAGTTATTCTCTAAGGATACGGTTTATTTTTGTACTATAAACATGTGTTACAACTGTTATTTCAATGCACTCCTCATTGATCATTTACATCCATAGTTCCAGTTTTTGTAATTGCAATAAACAATGGCTGAAACTATTGCTACTGAACTCGTCAAAGTCCTTTTCCAGAAGCTGTCTGATGAAGCCTTCAAGCGAATTGCTCGCGCTCAGGGATTTCACAACGAGCTGAAGGAGTTGAAGAGCACACTGTCCAGGATCCAAGATCTGCTTAATGATGCTTCCCAGAAGGAGGTGACTCATAAATCTGTCAAATCATGGTTGAATGCTCTCCAACATCTGGCTTACGATATCAATGACGTACTCGACGATTTGGCTACCGAAGACATGCATCGTGAGCTGACCCTGGAATCAAGAGCAAACATCTGCAGCAAGGTAAGAAAGCTCATCCCATCATGCTGCACAAATTTCTCACTAACTCATAGGCTGTCTCCCAGGTTAGATAGTATTAACAGAGAGTTAGAAAAGCTAGAAAAACGAAAAACGGATCTAGGTTTGCTTAAGATAGATGAAAAGCCAAGAAATGCTAGTAGAAGAAGCGAAACCTCTTTGCCAGAACGCGATGTTGTCGGAAGAGAAGTTGAGAAAGAGCAATTGCTTAAAAAGTTGTTGGGGGATGATGATGGGTCATCTCAGGATAACTTTAGCGTCTTACCTATAGTTGGTATGGGTGGGGTTGGAAAAACCACTCTCGCTAGACTTTTGTACAATGATACAAAGGTGCAGGATCACTTTGAACCCAAGGCATGGGTTTGTGTTTCAGATGATTTTGATATTTTTAAGATAAGCAATACCATCTTTCAGTCTGTGACTACTACCAAAAACGAGAAATTTGAAGATTTAGATAAGCTTCAAATAGCTATTGCAGAGCAATTTAAGGGCAAACGATTTCTACTAGTAGTTGATGATGTGTGGAGTGAAAACTATGGGGATTGGGAAAACCTAGTGCGCCCATTTCTATCATGTGCTCCTGGAAGTAGGATAATCATGACAACTCGTAAGGAGCAATTGCTCAAACAAATAGGTTTTCATAATGTAGACCGTCTCAAGAGTTTGTCGAGTGAAGATGCATTGTGTTTATTTGCAGTACATGCATTGGGGGTAGATAACTTCGACTCACACACGACACTTAAACCGCAAGGTGAAGGTATTGTGAAAAAGTGTGGTTGTTTGCCTTTGGCTTTAAAGGCAATTGGAAGGCTTTTAAGGACGAAAACAGATAGAGAAGACTGGGATGAGGTGTTGAATAGCGAGATATGGGATGTAGAAATTGGTAATGCCACTGAAAGTGGTAAAGATGTGGAAAATAGTGATAAGATTGTTCCGGCACTTAGGATAAGCTACCATGAACTTTCTGCAGATTTGAAGCAGTTGTTTGCATACTGTTCCTTGTTCCCCAAAGACTTTTTGTTTGACAAGGAGGAGTTGGTATCGTTGTGGATGGCAGAAGGGTTTTTGAACCCATCCAAGTCACCAGAACGCTTGGGCCGTGAATATTTTGAAATTTTATTATCAAGGTCATTTTTCCAACATGCACCGAATGATGAATCATTGTTTATCATGCATGATCTGATGAATGACTTGGCCACTTTTGTTGCCGGGGAATTTTTTCTAAGGTTTGACAATCATATGGAGACAAATCCAGAAGCTTTGGTAAAGTATCGCCATATGTCATTTACTCGCGAGGAGTATGTAGGTTACCAAAAGTTTGAGGCATTCAAAGGAGCCAAAAGCTTGAGAACATTTTTAGCAGTATCTCCCGGTGTGGATAAAGGTTGGGGCTATTGTTACTTATCTTCTAAGATTTTGGATGACTTACTTCCAGAGTTAACATTGTTAAGGGTCCTTTCTTTGAGTCGTTTTCAGATAAGTGAGGTACCGGAGTTCATTGGTACTTTGAAACACTTGCGGTATCTTAACTTATCTCGAACAAATATAGAAGAGTTACCAGAGAATGTTGGAAACCTTTATAATCTACAGACATTGATCGTTTCTGAGTGTTGGGGGTTAACAAACCTGCCTAAAAGCTTCTTAAATCTTAAAAGGTTACGACATTTGGACATAAGACATACTCCGTTGGAGAAGCTGCCATTGGGGATTGGTGAGTTGGAAAGCCTACAGACTCTCTCCAAGATCATCATTGAAGGAGATGATGGCTTTGCAATAAATGAGCTCAAGGGATTAACAAATCTCCATGGGAAAGTTTCCATTGAGGGATTGCACAAAGTGCAAAGCGCAAAGCATGCACGGGAGGCGAACTTATCTCTGAAAAAGATTACTGGATTAGAGCTGCAATGGGTTGATGTGTTTGATGGCTCACGAACGGATACACTTGAAGAGGAAGTTCTCAATGAGCTGAAACCTAATAGTGATACGTTGAAAACGCTTTCAATGGTGTCATACGGGGGAACACAAATTTCAAATTGGGTTGGTGATCGCTCCTTTCATGAGTTGGTTAATGTGTCAATACGTGGTTGTAAAAAATGCACATCTCTACCCCCATTTGGGTTGCTCCCATCACTTAAGAGGTTGCATATTCAAGGCATGGATGAGGTTAAACTCATAGGTCTGGAGTTAACCGGAAATGATGTTAACGCCTTCCGTTCACTTGAAGTGCTAACATTTGAAGATATGTCTGGATGGGAGGGGTGGTCAACTAAAAATGAGGGTTCAGCAGCAGTGTTTCCATGCCTTAAAGAGCTTTATGTAAAGAATTGTCCACAATTGATTAATGTCTCACTTCAAGCACTGCCTTCACTCAAGGTTCTTGAAATTAAGAGATGTGGTGATGATGTGTTGAGAAGTCTGGTTCAGGTAGCTTCCTCAGTCACTGAGTTGAGAATAACTGATATCTTAGGGCTTACATATAAGGTGTGGAGAGGAGTTATAGGGTATCTTAGGGAAGTTGAAGATTTAAGTATTGAAGAATGTAATGAAATAGAATACTTGTGGGAATCAGAAACAGAGGCAAGTAAGCTTCTTGTGAGATTAAAGGAATTGAGTTTACGGGGATGTTCAGGTTTGGTAAGTTTAGAAGAGAAAGAGGAGGATGACAATTTTGGGAGCAGCACCCTGTTATCTCTTAGAAGTTTGTCTGTAAATTCTTGTAGTAGCATAAAGCGTTTATGCGGTCCAAATAGCATTGAGAGTTTGGATATTCGTTATTGTTCAGTTATTACAGATGTCTACCTCCCAAAAGAAGGAGGGAATAAGCTCAAATCAGTTAGAATATGGGGTTGTTATAAACTTGAGGGAAAAATCAACAAAACAAGCATGCCAATGCTTGAAACCCTAACTATTATTGCTTGGGAAAATCTAAGATCAATCAGTGAATTGAGTAACTCCACTCACCTCACCAGCCTGGATATAATGCGATGCCCACATATCGTGTCACTTCCAGAGCTTCAGCTATCAAACCTCACCCGTTTGTCAATTTCTGAATGTGAAAGTCTGGTGTCATTACCTGAGCTATCGAATCTCACCAGTTTGTCAGTTAGTGATTGTAAAAGTCTGGAGTCATTACCTGAGCTATCAAACCTCACCCATTTTGAAATTTCTGAATGTGAAAGTCTGGTGTCATTACCTGAGCTATCAAACCTCACCTTTTTGTCAATTAGTAATTGCGAACGTCTAGTGTCATTACCTGAGCTAAAGAATCTCGCCTTGTTAAAAGATCTGAAAATCAGAAGGTGTCCAGGTATTGATGTTTCCATTCATGGTGGGCGTTGGCCTCCCAAATTGTGCTCACTTACACTAGAAGGGTTGAAGAAGCCCATATCAGAGTGTGGGGATCTGAATTTTCCAACTTCCCTTGTTGACCTGACGTTAGAGGATGAACCCAACGTGAGGAACTTTAGTCAATTGCTCCACCTTTTCCCTTCTTCTCTTACATCTCTGGACATAACTGGATTTGAAAAACTGGAATCACTATCAACGGGACTCCAACACCTCACATCTCTTCAACATCTGTACATTGGGTATTGCCCAAAGGTGAAAGATCTACCAGAGACGCTGTTGCCTTCCCTTCTGAGTTTGAGTATATATGGTGATTGCCCAAAATTGAAAGAAAGGTGTGAAGGAAGAGGCTCCCACTACTGGCCACTCATCTCTCATATCCCCTGCATCCACATATAAGACTAATAAAGGTACATGTTTATTAAATACCCTCTGATTTCCATAAGATAAACTGGTATTCTCAGTCTTGTGCGTGTTTGTTTTTTGTTTTGGACTAGGAATTTGTTGCTCAGTACCTAAAATTAAATTTTAATGATAACAATAATTTATACGTTGAAATCACTGTTCATGTGTTTAAATTAATATCTTAACATGTTTAATATCTCTCAAAGGGTTAAGTGGATGTTTACACAACTGAATATCTATTTTTTTACAACATTTTGATTGAAATCATGTCTTACTCTGATGTTTTCTTTTCTTAATTCAAATTTATTTCAATTAGACATGCAGTTATTATTTATATCACCTTGACTTTCGGTTTGATATATTCAAGAATCTGTTCAATCAGAGGGGGCTGAATGGATATGTGCTTCTTTTTTTCCTTAGCCTGTTTCATTATCCTTTTTGCAATTGCTTGAATTGAGTTTGTTCAATGATTCACTTTTAGTAATTCCATTAAAAACATGCCCTTTCAATTTCAATCCATTTGATTTTTTAAAACACATAGATCAAGCATCTTTCTCATTATCTTAGATCACAAGTTTCAATTTAGTGGAATAATCGAATAAAATATCTTATATAATACAACTATATTTTGCAGGATCCTCTAGCCATGACATAATTGTAAAGGATATTCTGGGTGAATGAGAGATTTTGGCAGTGTAATCTTGAGGAAAATGGTGTAAATCTCGGGCATATAATGACTGGATCAGCAAATAATAATCAAACTGTCAATGGCATAGGCGTAAGTTCCTTTCAGTCTACAACATAACAACCTGGTTTTGATTATTCGTATTCATGATATAACAGAGGATTAATTAATGATAGCAGGTTGGATTCACTATTCAAACATGCTTTTGGAATTTATTTTGACAGCATGTGTATACTTTATAAGTATACAAATAACACATTTTAAGTATACTTTTTCAAAATACTATTTGATCCATTTGAGACAACCACATGAACCCTTGCATTATATATAAATGAGTTAAAATTGTCGCATCCACAAAATATGTGTTAGATATAATACACTTATATTATACTAAGCTAGATAGTATTATTATTATTAATATTAGGTTTAACATAAGTTAATTAGGGAAGACGGTTATTACCGAATGAAACCCTTGTGTATATGTATTTATGTATCTCAACAATATTCATTCTCATCAAGTCATATTCATATGAACTATTCTTCTTCATTCGGATAATCCTATATTCGAAAATCTCAAAATCTAACAAAGTGGTATCAGAGCCACATCGATCGAACTCGGAAACTGCACGCTTAAACAATCAACATGAATCAAGCACAAGGAATCCAAACACAGATCCCCAAATTCACCGGGCAAAATTATTACCACTGGCACATTCAAATCAAAGTATTATTTGAATCACAGGATCTGTGGAATATCATAGACGAGGGATTCAAAGAACTGGGTGCAAATCCAACCGAGGAGGCAACGGCAACGTACAAAGATGCAGTCAAGAAAGATAAACGAGCGCTGTATATTATCTTTCAATCGGTAAACGAAACAATATTCGAGCGTATTGCACTTGCAAAGACATCAAAAGAAGCGTGGAACATCCTGCACAAATCTTACAAAGGAGAAAATCGGGTAAAAAACATTAAACTTCAATCTCTTCGTAGTGAATTTGATGCACTTAGGATGAAAGAAGGAGAATCTATTGAAGATTATTTCAATAGAACAGTATTAATAGTAAATCAATTGCGTATGAATGAAGATAATATTAGTGAACAAAAGATAGTAGAAAAGATCCTGCGTAGTTTGACTCGTAATTATGAGTCGGTTGTGATTACAATAGAGGAAACGAAAGATTTACATGATGTTTCGACGGAAGAATTAATGGGAATTCTTCAATCTCACGAACTGAGATTAAAACGATACGATGATGTTCCGATTGAACATGCATTTCAAGTACAAAACTCTATCCAAGATAGATACAAGCCGACACGAAATGATGGTTCGATGAAACAGCGGAACAAAGGAAAGGGTCGAAATTGGAATAACATTCGATGTTATAATTGTCAAAGGCTCGGACATACAGCAAAATTCTGTCAAAAGAAGGATGAGGGTGAGAAACCGGATAATGTGTTAATACATAAAGATGATGAAAGTGATGAACATGAAGATACGATGTTCATGATATTTAATATGGAAGAGGCAGTCAAGGATGACTGTTGGTTTCTCGACAGTGGCTGTAGTAATCACATGACGGGGTGCAGGAGTTTATTCATCAATCTGGATGAATCCATAAAGAAAGAAGTAAGAACAGGAGATGACAAGAGATTAGAAGTTGTCGGTAGTGGAGAAGTGTCCGTCTCTTTTAAAGGAAAGGACCGGACGATACCAAATGTTTTCTTTGTAGAAGGTTTAAAACACAATCTTTTAAGCGTGGGACAATTACTAAATAAAGGATATACAATTTTGTTTCAAAAGGGTCGATGTTTTATAAAGGATGCAAATAGTGAAGTTATAGGAGATATTCGGATGACGAGTAACAAGATGTTTCCTCTACATCTGAGTAGTGACAAAAGTTTTGCTATGACAATGACAACAAAGTGTTCATCAACTCTATGGCACGAAAGATATGGACACGTGAATATGGATACACTTATAAACATGAGAAACAAGGGTCTTGTTTCCGGGTTGCCCAAAATCATGAAACAAGAAGACATATGTGAAGGGTGCATCTCAGGAAAACAAACAAGAAAGGTATTTCCAAAGAAATCGACATGGCAGGCTAGTAAACCATTACAGCTCGTGCATTCCGACATATGCGGACCAATGAAGACAGAATCAATAGGAGGTTGCAGGTATTTTATTACGTTTATCGATGATTACACAAGGAAAACCTGGGTGTATTTTCTAAAATACAAGTCGGAAGCCTTAACTTATTTCAAGTCTTTCAAAGTCTTAAATGAAAAACAATCTGATCATCTGGTCAAAACATTAAGATCAGATCGAGGGGGAGAATATTGTAGCAACGCATTTCAAGAATATTTGAAGTCAAATGGGATAAGGCATCAACTCACAAATAGCTATTCCCCTCAACAAAACGGTGTGGCCGAGAGAAAAAACAGAACTTTGATGGAACTAAGTAGAAGTATGATGAACGCCAAACAATTAACAGATTGTTATTGGGCTGAAGCTGTAGCATGTGCTACCTACGTTTTAAATCGAACGGTGACCAAAACTAGACCAGATATGACACCCTATGAAGCATGGAATGGAAGCAAACCGAACGTCGAGCACCTTAGAGTATTCGGTTGTTTAGCTTATGTGCACATACCCAAACAACGTCGTAATAAGTTAAATATGAAAACAGAAAAGACTGTTTTTGTGGGATATAGTGATCGTAGCAAAGGATATAGATTATATAATCCACTTACGAAAAAGATTATAATCAGCCGAGATGTAGTGTTTGAAGAACAAAAGAGATGGGTTTCAATCTCTGAAACAAATAATGTGCCACTGGATATAACCGATGATGAAATAAGTCCGATTCAAAGAAACGAGAGTTCTGAAGGTGTTTCTGCAATACAAGAACAGTCGGAACAAAGTATGCCATCACCGTATGTAAGCGAAGAATCAAGTCCGAATGTGAGCAGTCACTCTCAAAACGAAGTATTATCAGCGACTAATCACTCACTAGAGCAAGAAGGCACATCATCATCGTCGGATTCAGAAAATGAAGTTATTCGCACTAAAAGTCTTAAAAGTGTATATCAAAATTCACGAGAATTGACTGAGGAGGAAGTGAAGCAGAAGTATAGTGAAGATCAAACGGTAAACTTTGTTCTCTATACAAGTTCTGACCCAACATCATATGAGGAAGCAAGCAAGGACCCAAGATGGACAGATGCAATGGACAAGGAAATCGAGTCAATACACAAAAATCAAACATGGGAACTTGTAGATCCTCCGTTACATCAAAAACCCATAGGTGTAAAGTGGATATATAAGACAAAGTATAATGAGAAAGGAAACATAGATAAATACAAGGCCAGATTAGTTGTTAAGGGATACAAGCAGAAATATGGGATCGATTATCAAGAGGTATTTGCTCCAGTAATCAGATTTGAGACAGTTAGACTAGTATTAGCCCTCGCAGCTCATCATGGATGGTACCTTCACCAAATGGACGTAAAAACAGCGTTCTTGAATGGAAAGTTAGAAGAACAAGTTTATATTGAACAACCTCAAGGGTATATCAAGAAAGGAGAAGAGAAAAAGGTATGTCACCTAAAACGTGCCCTATATGGGTTGAAACAAGCTCCGAGAGCATGGTACAGTCGAATAGATGCATATTTTATTCAGAATAAGTTCAAAAAGTGTATTTACGAACATACACTTTATATAAAGGACACAGAAGAAGGAAAACTAGTAGTATGCTTGTATGTAGATGACCTAATTCTAGCAAGCAGTTCAATGAGATTAATTACGGATTTCAAAGAGTCAATGAAAAAGGAATTCGAAATGACAGATATGGGACGCCTACATTACTTTCTTGGGGTAGAAGTAACTTATGAGAATGGAAATATCAATCTTTCACAAAAGAAGTACATGAGAAATCTACTTGAAAAGTTCCGAATGACTGGGTGTAATACCGTATCCACACCAATGGAGTATGGTTTAAAACTATCAAAAGATGACCCAGAAGAATTTGTTGATGAAGGAGTATTTCGCAGTCTAGTCGGGAGTTTAATGTATCTAACCAACACGAGACCAGATATTATGTTTGCAGTATGCAAAGTAAGTAGGTTTATGGAGAATCCAAAGAAAAGTCATTGGGATGCTGCAAAACGTATACTGAAATACATCAAAGGGACTCAGGAGCAAGGAATTACATATTCGAAAGGAGGGAAGAAACAATTAGTGGGATTCAGTGACAGCGATTATGCTGGAAATATAGATGATAGTAAGAGCACCTCTGGATATATATTTCATTTAGGATCAGGCCCCATATCATGGCAATCCAAGAAACAAAAGGTGGTCGCATTGTCCTCAACAGAAGCAGAATACATGGCACTATCTCTAACAGGGTGTCAAGCGTTATGGATTAAAGGAATCTTAAATGATCTAGAAGGAAAACTAGATTATTCCATTCCAATATTTTGTGACAACAAGTCAACCATTTGCTTGGCAAGAGATCCAGTCTATCATGGGAAGAGCAAGCATATAAGAGTCAAATATCATTTCATTAGAGACTTGATCAAGAAAAGGGAAGTAGCAGTTATATTCTGTGCAACTAAAGATCAAATGGCGGATATTATGACAAAAGCATTGCAACCAAAGGACTTCTTGCGGTTGAAGAATCTGCTACACTTAAATCTGAAGTAATCTAGCTTACGGGAGGGTGTTAGATATAATACACTTATATTATACTAAGCTAGATAGTATTATTATTATTAATATTAGGTTTAACATAAGTTAATTAGGGAAGACGGTTATTACCGAATGAAACCCTTGTGTATATGTATTTATGTATCTCAACAATATTCATTCTCATCAAGTCATATTCATATGAACTATTCTTCTTCATTCGGATAATCCTATATTCGAAAATCTCAAAATCTAACAATATGAACTGCAGTTTGACTCTTGATGTCAAATAAATTATATCAATTTACAAATTGGTTACAATTCTTCATTGAAAATGGATTTATAACTGGGATATAAATGCAACAGGTTCCACATCATCTTTAATGGAAAAAAGTTGTTTTTTAACATCCTTGTTATATTTAATTTTAAAAGCAATGGATTTTGGACACTAACGTCAAAGAGTGTTGTTTGACCCTTGAATATTTAAAATTGCAGTTATAGAAAGAAGAAAATCTATCAAGGTTTCTTCAAATCAACAAAACAGATCCAAGATACATCATATGCTCTTGTTTAGGTGGAAACAATACCATCAGATGCTGATTTATATGCTTTGATGTTGTCTGTTGGTTATGAGGTGAAGTAAGGGTCAAGTTTGATGCATTCGAACCGGAAAGATGGTTTCATCACATTGTTGCTTTCATCCACAAAGCATCTTTAAGTTTACAGCTTTGCAGGTTAGTAAAAATACAACCCATATTCATCATTCCTTTTTCGTTCAGATCATGTAACTGAACCATTGATTTGTAAAATTTTATGTGGTCTTGTTTAACAGTCAACCTTCAAGTTATGTCGTATGACCAAAGCAAAAGTATCTAGATCATCATAAGATGTATATCGTATGTTTACGGTTTTGACATGATTACCGTTTTGATGCAGAAACACAAGCGGGACAAAAAATTTATTTGGCTCAAGAATCTGCGTATGTGCAGATGATATTTTCTTCTATTTAGTTAAATTGTTTCATTTTCAAGGTGAATGAAAACAAAAGTGCAAAGTACAGATTGATGCTTAATCTTCACGTTGATGGTGATACAGAGTTGATCCATGATCTAGCACACTCGTATTTGGTGCGACTAGACACACGGAAGTGGACTGGAAAATGGTTCAAGCTAAAATGGGCATAACTTTCATTATGTTTGAAGTTATACGGGGATAAGTAATGGACACAAACGCCTCAACGAGCCACATGAATGGACAAATGCTATAGGCGGGTTTTCTGACTCTCAGCACCCAATTTCGACATCTAGAGCTCCAATTTTGAACTCAAGGTTTTCCCCAATTTTAGCAGTTTTAACTAATTTCGACTGTTTGTAAAAATGGGCTTGATTTTTTAACTAGATATTTATTCATTGTTTTTTAGGCTGTTAATTTCAAGGAACCCTTGGAGCGGTTACAAGTTGCGTCTGATGGCACTTGTCGTTCATGGTCTAAGTTACATACCTCTTATTGGAACTTATAACCGATGAAAAATTAATGGAATTTTGCCTCTAATGGCAAGTTACAACTAATGAGGATTATGGAACTAGCCTATGATGTCAAGTTACCATCTGATGAAGATTAAAGGAACTTACCACTGAAACAAGTTACCTCTAGTGAAGATCGATGAAGTCTCGCTAATGAAGAGATGCCATGTGTTAGCCTATCATTTGAAGAAGACAATCGGTTGAGAGGATGTTATACGTAATTGTCACTTGTCAATTTCGTACATCTCAACAAGATAACAAAAACATGAGTCCGCATTGAATTTATTATCACTCGACCCCATAGCTTATTGTGTCAAGTAGTTGAGAGTGAATTCGGTGCATGACCTTATGTGTGCAAACTTCAGAGGAAATTTGCAAGTCACAGAACCTTGCATAGCTAGGATATCGTCTTGAATTTCAATTGTGATTTGTGACTAGCTTTACATTATGTATTGAAACAATCGATTTTAATTACCCGAGTTCAAAGTGTCATGCACAGTAATGTTATGACCCTGAGATCTATGGATATAGTTTTTAAAAGATTTAGTTTTGTTATTCAAAAAGGGGTGGCGGTGCAACTTGTTGCCCGTTTACCTTCTATCTAGATGCCATTTTTTATTGCCAAGTAAATTTCAAAATAAATAGAAATTAGAAGCTGAAAACGAAAAACATTTTTTTAACTATACCTCTTTCTTAGAACAGTTCTTCACTTCTTCTACTCTCATTTATTGCTTTGTTCAATCAATTGACAACGAAACAGTGATACTTGACATATTGATTAACTAATATTTCATTGCAAACTAGCTAGTAATGAATCTAGGGTGTTCGCTAAGTCTTAGTTTGATTGTGATCCACAAAGTCAATCTCCCTACAACATTGTATCCTTGTATCCTGGAAAGATGTAATTCTCTTGGTAGTAACTCGAAAAGTATCCATTCATGTTGCAATGTCTTATAAAGAATCAATATATAAGGTAGACATCACCTATAAAGTTTACAAAAATATTGTCCTAGGTTATTAATAGATTTATGTTACAACTAGTGAATGCGATTTAGATAGTAAGAATGCACAACTACTATAATGACATGATTGTTTGATACCCTATACTATTGCAACTTTAGTTTACAATAATAAGTTTAGATGTAGGTAATGAGGTAACATAACAAAAGTAATCAAAAAAGTCAAACCTGAATGAAAAAAATTATCATCAAGAGATCACAAAAACCAAACACATATCAAGAAATTTATATAAAAAAAACAGCAGGTCAAACTCCAATAAAGAAATTAAACAAGAAAGCATCATAAACATTCAAACTAATGTGTTCTATTTATTTGAATACCATAAAACGATAGAAGTCCAACCACATAAACTTGCTTTGTTCGTCAACGATCCTACAATAATAATGCTACATAAAAATCACATTCGCGTGAGTTAACGAGAATACAAAGTTCTTAAATGAAGACCACGACGTTTGAGATCCCTCTTTCCCCCACTTTTTTCAAACAATTGTTGACGAGCCCTTTTGAGGGTAGAATTGTAATAATTGTTAAAATTATCTAACCCTAAAACGTAGTCGTTTCAAGGCGGCGCTGATGTGGGTTCTGACGAAGCCGGCTGCTCCGATGACCAAAACAGAGTACCCTGTTTTTGATCGGATGTTGACTGATGACTTAACCGTTTTTCCCATCTGGATCCCTATACACACAAACAGCTCCTGGTTTAACCTAATCGAAGAGAAAGTGAGTGGTCATGTAAATATAGCGATATTAGAAATGTAACCTAGGACAAACAAATTATTAAGGCGTTGTATAATAATACACTAGAAGGAACCCGCAGGATACAAATGGTTCAAAAGGTTTCGACTAGATTGAGTCAGAATGAAACTAAAATCAAATATATGATCAAGTACACTCATTTCACAAAACCTTAGTTACTCCCAAAATGTTAAATGTCAGTTTTGGTCATTTTACCTATTAGTTTCATAAATAAACAGCGCTTGCCTAACATAAGCATGTCGAAACGCATCCAAAAAGAGGTGTATAGTTTCAATATTTTCAGATCGAGGTGTGAGTTCTTCTTATAGTGTAACATTACCACAAGAAAAGTAAGCTTCATAGTTCACCATCAAAAATCAGCATGCAATACAATAACCATCTATAAAACCATATGTGACAACTCAGCAATTGAAACTCAGTTATAACTAGTGGTGGCAAATTCGACCCGATTACTTATAAATGAATGATTAGTGGTGTATTTAATCTAAACGTACTTAAAAGATGAAAGGGCTGAGAGTAGCCAAAATGTCTATTTAAATGCATGCATCATCCTAAATTAACTTATTCGAATATTAAGATGACTAATGCAGCATTTAGTTAAAAAAGAAATAACTATAAATGTTTGTGGTTCAACCTATATAATCTGTTGAGGACACATTTAACTGCTGTAATCAAATTTATTTAAGTTCAAATATATGAAAACGAAGAACCAACCTCTACAATCTGAGCCTCTTCTGGAATTGAGTCTTCATGCTCTTTGGTTGCCAATTTCAAGTCAACCTCTACCTGTGGCTTAACTTGATTCGAGTCTTTAGTATTTTCTCAAATGTCATTCCTCCCAATCTGTAAGCTGAAAAATAAACAAAACAGCTTTAGAAAGTTAATAACACTAAAAGTAATAATATCGCATTCAGAAAAATATCTGAATTTAATTTAATCTCAAACCAGCCTATTCTAAAAGCGGATAACAAAACATTGTGAAACCAAGGGTGTTACTTTGGTCTGTTCAATCATTTTACCAAGTGTTCAAATTCGATCTATGATTTAGATATGAACAGAACAAAATACCCAAAGCAATCAGCTGATATTCTAAACAAATTAACAGCCTGAGATATGCTCCAAAACCCCACATAGTTAAACACCAAAAACAAAGTCGATTCAAAAACTGAAACAAAAAGAGGCATCTTTCATTGAGGCATTAAATCAAACACCTGGTGCGCAAGTAAACTCAATAGCTAAAATCCCTTCCAAAACAAGCGAAAGCAAAACTAATAAACGTACAACAGCACAACATACGTCCCCAATTTCACATCTGCGCAGAAAAAAAAAATAACCTACCGACTGAACCGTTCATAAATCAACCGCAAAAAAAAAAAAAAAAAAAAAAAAAAAAAAAAAAACGAACAAGAAAACCCTAGTCACAAAAAGCAGAAATTTACGATTAAAAACAAACCCACAAAGAAGGCAACGATTGAAATGAAAACAGTAACTAAAACGGAGGTATAAATTACTTTTGGGAGCGTGATTATGGGGAAAAGTGGTGGTCCGAACGCATGCACGCAATGTGAAGAACAATTGAAACAGATTAGAAGGATCAATCAACTGAACCTCTCCTCCAGCCCAGCTGTGTTTTTCTCCTCTATAATAAACTCATCTGGAACAGAGAGAAGGTATGTAGAAGACCCTATGTTATGTTGCACACGATGTTGGAATCAAATGAAGGGGATATTCTACGGTGGACACAGGGTGTCTGAGTATGATCACATAATATACTCTAAATATAATTTTATAATTGGATTTTACTAAATGAGTTATATAATAATGTTATTAGAAAAATGTATATAGAAAGGGTTATATGATTATTAAGATTTATAAATATAAATTTGAGTCTGGTATCAGTAAATTATATAGAGTTATTTTGTGCATCTCTATTAGTGCTTTCTAGCTTACAATACTTTAGCCCAATATAGCTTAATAAGTAAGCCCAGTATGATCATATAATATATTGTAAATATAATTTTATAATTGGTTTTTATTAAATGAGTTATATAATAATGTTATTAGAAAATTATTAATAGTTAAACATATTTAACTTATAAACAGAAAAAACTAGTATTAATATAGCTAATAATATCAAATTATGTTGTTAAGAATTATTAAGAGGCTTTGCTATAATATTATTTTAGAACCATTAAAAATCCAAATGAAATGTGAAAAGCAAGAATTACTAAGAGGCTTTGCTATAATATAGCTAGTCTTCAAGATTGCCACTTGCCACCGCCCACTATGATTGTGGTTCCTTTCTTTTTCAAAATATGTACTGCTTTTGGGCTGCAGGTTTGAGCCCAGCAACAGCTATCTGTCATGGGCAAATGGCCATTTGATTTCCCGTTTTCAGTCCATGTACATACAACAGGCCCAAATTGTATACAGCTATCTTACATTCGTTTTCCTTTTATTATTAAAAAATGGTGTTTTTGTTTGTCATGTTGTTTAATTTTGTGAACAATATAGGCTCATTCATGTTGTTAATATATATTACATTAATGTAACCCGTTTCTGAACCGATACGGAAATTTGCTAAAATCTGAACCCGAGACCGAGACCGAAACCATAATTTGCTAAAATCTGAACTAAACTGATAGAGTTGGGTTCAGTTTCGAGCTTTCTTCGGGTCGGTTGTTGGTTTTTTTGATCCTACCCAAATAATTGCTCACCATCCCAGTGGTTAATGCCATAAGCTTCACATATTTATCATTTTTTTTCTAACTTCACCAAGAGGGTGTGTACCACCTGACTCACATATTTATCGGTTCCTAAGTTAGAAGGAATTGAAAACAAAAGTCAGGATTTAATGTATTGTAAATCATTTTCTTTCAATCTCTCTAATTTGAAAGGATTTACAATGAATGAAATAAAAATAAGTTTTTCTTTTCATTGCTCTCCATTTTCTTCCTTAAAAAATTATGTAACACGATTTTTTTGACATCCTTTCAAAAAATGGGGAACACAACATAAGAGTACAATAAGTCATGCATGTTTAGCTCTTAATACATTGGATGGTGTTATTTCACTAGCAATGTGATATTTTAACTACAACTAATTTGAAGGCTTTGTCCACTTTTGAACCATATGACGTGTTTATTTATAGCTACTTTGTTATAACTTATATTATGGTTAAAAGTGCAATACAAATTGGCCAATCCATAAGTAATGTGAAATTGACCCTTTGTCCAAGTTGGTGTCTTAATTTTTTAATCACCTACGGATATTATAAAAATTATGTAGAGTAAAATACATTTTTAACTTTAACCTTATTATTAATAGGATGTGATAAAATATTGCCATTGTCATTGTAATAATGCAATCCATCAAATATTATGAAAATATTTCTTTTAATGACTACCTACTCTTTTTTCTAATAGCTGCCGTCCATAACATGCAAAATAATACAAACAAAAAAAAAAGGATTTGATATGGCAATTGCAGCAATCACTAAAAACAAGATGTAGTCGTTATTTAGCTTCATTTTGTATTACGGTAATTATATGGTGGTTTTTGTGAAGTTTAAAGAAAAGTTGATTTTGTAAGTGCTCGATCTGTATTTTTTATATGGTGTTTTACCCGTCTGTTTTAAACACATATAAAAAGATATTATAGTTTCAGCTTTTACCCAAAATCCATTATGATCATGTCTTATTTTCCTATGGGTCCTACACCATATACACCGGGTAGTGGCGGAGCTTGATCAAAAGTTTCAAGGGGGGCGTAAAGTGATGGGACCCAAATTTGTTTCCTATCGTTATGTTTCGGGTCGGATTGGGTTTGCTATTCGATTCAAGTCGGGTCAAATAATAATAGTTCCAAATAAAACTAAGTGTATAAATATTTAGGATATACAATTTTAAAACCCTATATAATTTTAAAATTTTCGGACGAACAATCGGAATCTATACACTTCTAACCGAAACATTGGGGTGGGCGGGTGTATCCCCTGGCACCCACTATACTTCACCCCTAACACCGGGTGATGTTATCATATGGGCGATGTGTGAGGGTAAAAATGTCTCTACGGGCCCTATGACTTTCGTAGTGGTCAATGTATATACCAAATGCATTTAAAAATGATTTCAACCTATTTCGTTACGAATTAACTGATTTTGGATTGTCTTTTACCATAAATGAGTCATACCAGAAAGTAAAGATAAAACGTTAATGGATATACTAGCATGAAAGCCGTCCAGTGTTTATTTCCAACGCATACAATCCACTAAATTAATTAGTGATATCAAAATATTCACATTACTCCTTATACTTGCAGCCGACAAAAATCAATGTCTTGTACGGTTTACGATTAGTTACCACTTATGTTCATTATAGTTGGTTACCGTTAGTTACAATGTGTTAAAAAAATGAAAAAGAAAAACCTTAAATACTTACCGTTCATTTCATTCAATTATTAATATTAAATAAATATATAGATAATATGTATATAATTATAAGGACGTGACGAAATATTGCCATTCTCATTGTAATAATTTAATCCACCAAATATTATGTAAACTAGGTTATTCCCCGGGTAAATACCCGGGTAGGAAAATTTAAATTACATCAATAATAAGTATATCAATAAAAGTAGTAATGCAAATAAAGTAACATTACATAAATTCATCTAGTAGTGAAGTCGCAAAACAAAAATCCAAAGAAAGACACCTAGTTGGCAGCGAATTTGTTTCTATTTCCTAAAATACACACACATATAGTGAAAGCAAGTATAATGTGACAGAGTATTTAGATAACACCTAGCAAACTCGAGCTTATAGTTTTGATGTTTTAATGGTTCAGCCCAGTTTAGAACTTGTAACCAGCCGGGTAAACCATTATACCATGTTTGATTGTTCCTTCGATATTGAGTTCCTCCTCATCCGCACAACTTCTAAACTCATCTTTAGGATCTTATTATTTTTGTTCCTACAACGAATCACACCCAGTTTCACTAATCTTAATGGAAAAAGCCAATAATTCAGTATTTGAGAAAAAATGATAATAAAAACAAAGATCCATCATTCAGATAATTATGTTTAGTTTCGGATAAAGAATTCTTTATCGCAGCATCCGAAAGTTCTCTTTTAGAACTTGAGGGATCCCCTACAATTCTAACATCAGTACTCTTTTCATGAATGCTTGTGGCTGAACTAATTAAATAAACATGATACACTCAGGTTAAGTTTGCTCTCTTTAATTAGTTTTCACTTGGGAAAAGTCTTGTGAGCTTACCCTTTCGGTAAATTTGGATCAGCTCGAAAACTTAATACGGGTAATCCAATAAAAACATCATAGAATTTGATCAAACAACCTCAAAAGGCAAAATTTAAGAAGAGGTTAAAAAGCATCTATTCAAAATTAATCAAAAGGCAAAAATATAGAACAGTTTAAAAAGCATCTATTCAAAATTTAAAGTTTCATACCCCTTTTCGAACAATTGTGTCTGCAATTCTTCCGCTCGTAACAGCTCCAATCATTGAACCAATTGTTATTATCGAACCAAAAAGAGAAAACTACAGAAATAAATAAGTTCATACAGGATGCGTCTTAGTAACTCAAATCAATTTTCCATTATTTAAACATGTTACAAATATATAAATATGTATGAGTGTGTGTATATAGGGGTAGGGATGAGCTTAGTACCAACTTGTACAGAAAAATTTCAAAACATGGGTACCGGTACCGAAAATACCCGGTACGGTACGGTTCTGTACCCGAAAACGCTAAATTTCGGTACCGAAAATCCAGTCGGTTCGATAAATTCGGTACCTGTTCCGAAACGAACCAATTCCCGGTAGCATTTCCTCATCCCTAATGAGTTATGAAAGAGTGAAATTTACCTTAATAATCTCGACATATATCATACAATCCACTTTTTGATCTCCGTAACATCCTTATCCATCTCACTCTTCCCTTCAGCCATAATTTCTATAATGCAACTGAAATCAAAGATGGTAAAAGAAATCAAATTATCGAATCTTAAAAACAGAAAAATAAACTAAATGTACTGTTTATATATACCAATACTATTCATATCGATGCCTTGAGTTTCTAGCAAGCTACAAAGCCCATAAGGTTGCTATAACCACCAGAGGCATACTCTTTTCCCCATATTTTTGAAGAGTCACGACCCACAAAGTAATGGAAAATCTCACCTATAAAGTGGAACCCAGTAATATTAGGAACTTTGATCCAATCAATACTTGACACCAGACAAGACAAGAAAATGGGTAGCTGACTCTGGTTCGTTAACCAGACTTGTCGACAAAGGCATGCTAAATAAAAACTTTTTTGTTGATCAGATAAATACTGCGAATACCCATCTCCAAGCTTCTGTTTGATCTTGTCAATCGATGCGTGCTTCTCAATTGCCTTGCGTACCTCGTTGATCTAAAATAAAACCATAGTATATAAGGTTTTATTGTTTTAAATTGTCAAGATATAGTTATTTGAAATGCTGAATCTTGATCATCGAAAATATACCAGCTTTATGTGATCTTGTGGGCTAACCGACATATTCGAGTTCGTTTTCTTTAGTGATGGGCTCATCAATTGCGGATCCATAGCTTTAACGGTCCTAAAACTTTAAAACCTCTCGTTAGGATTCAATGTTAATCACCAAATCAAAAAAGTTTAATGTTAAGGGTTAAGTGAATACGTTTCAGTTCCATTTCTCAACCAAATAAAAGAAATTTAGATTCCAATTCTAATTCTAACAAATTATGCGAACCAGAAACATTTAAAAATGAAATTTTTTTGTTCGATACACCCCCCAGGATGCCACATAAACTATCTAAACCAAAAAATCAGAAGAACACTTGTGTGACAAAATCTTACCCCAAGTCAAGATGATTATGTGACCAGAAGAGCACTTGTTAGGCTGTGACAACTTCTGTATCCACAGCAATTCTAGCTCCACAGTAGTTACCGAGAATCCACCACCATTCTTTGCATCAAATTTACCCAGTGTTTTTTAGTGTTTTTGCCGAAGATGTCATGTCGGAATCTCCTGATTTGCATTCTTGTTTTAATCAACCCTAAATGCCCATCATCATTAAAACCAAAGTCATTCTGGTTTTCCTAAGGGAGCATCCCCATTTTATCATAAACTTCGTATGTATTAAAATCCACAATGAATTTTACAAACAATAATAAACTCAAAACCCAAAATTCAGATTACCAAAAGAAGCATGTTCAACATGGCCTTGAGGGAAGGTGTATTTGCACCAACCATCAGTACAGGCATACCATAACGGAGAATGCAAGTAAACTTTCACAGAATTCATCCCAAAATCAAAACAGCCTTAAAACATTAACAAATCATAAACATTGAGTAGATGCTAAAACAATGAATAAATCATCTCTCTGCAAAGCGTCTCTAGCCGCCACCAAACGAAGGAGATGTATATAGACCTAAACACAAAACCCTAGATTTCACAATCACACTGACCTTCACGTATATAGACCTAAATTCAACAAACTGAATCAAACACTACGTAACAGTTAATGCGAACCGGAAACATGAATTTCATATAACTACAGATCGTTGTACCTGATATAAAAAAACCTAACTTTCACAATCTTCACGTATTTGGAGATATGTCTGGGGTAAATCGAGTTGAAAAAGAATAGATCTTAGGAGATTTAGGATTCAATCATATAGAAGAGATTTAGTGCAAACAGAAACAAAAATTGATACATAGAATTGATCGGAGCAAATTAGAATAAGTAATTACCTGTTTCGTTGATCGAATACAGTGAATTTAGGTTTGAGATATGAACTGGATGAGAGGAAAAAGCGTGAAGGAGAATACAGTGAATTTAGGGTTTGAGAGATGAAAAGAGAACAAAGAAGATGTGTGTATTCAGTTCTCTAGTGGTTGATCGACATCTAATTGATCCTTAATAAGGTGGCGGCGATGACTGATGTAGAAGAGGAAGGGGATGCTAGGGTTTAGAACAGAGATTAGGAGCGTGATTTAGAAGGTATTTATATCCGGGTCAAAATCCGGATCCCGTGTCTTCCAATATCAAGAAAAAAAGACCCGAATTTTTTCCCGCCAAAAAGCAAAATCTAGGGCCCTCATTGCTTGACACATCAGCAAAAATTAACACATTTAATATATATAATAGATAATAGATAATAATAGATAATAGATATACAAGTGGGTTTCTTTTAATGACTACCTACCCCCTTCTATAATGGCTGCCAGCGAGATCGTGCTTTACAATAATAGACAAAAAAGAAAAAAAGTTTGACCATAACAATTTGTAGAAATCACTACAAACAATGGTTGCCGTCCTAGTTTAGTTTAATTTTATATTAAGGTAATTATATGGTGATTTTTGAGAATGTAGAAGAGCCATTATTCATTAATTTTATTATAAGTGCTCTGTATGTTTTATATGTTTTACCGTCCGTTTTAAACCTGGATAAAAGTTTCAAGTTTTAACCAAAATCCATTATGATCAAGTCTATTTTCTTAAGGTTGTGGGGTATGGGGCGGGGGTTTGGGCGTGGGTTGGGGGAAAACGCCCAAGCCACCACCCCGGGTGGGCTTGGGTTGGGGCGTGGCCCTTGGGGCTTGGGTTTCAAGGCGTGGGGTGGTCTTGACATCCTAGCTGGCTGCCTCCCATTCGCTCACCCCGCCATGTCATAGCGGCCACTTGAAAGTTTGAATTTTAACAAAGGCCCCAACCCAAGCCCCGCCATACCCCGCTGACACGTCACTAGGCGGTTTGGGGGGGGGGGGCTCCCATTCCACGTGTCAACAAATGCCCCAACCCAAACCCCACCATACCCCACGGTGGTCCTACTACATATACACCAGGTGATGGGCCGTGTTTAAGGGTAAGAGTGTCTCTATTCATGATGATATTCATGCCATAATTCATAAATATGTATTAATTCATCATTCCGATGAATATTTAATGACTGTCGTAAGGGTCATGTATAAACCTAATTAAACTAAGTGGATAACGTAAGTAGGATATCGTATCTATGGGGAATTTGTGGTTAGTGTAGAGATTTTAACTAAACTAAAATTATCTAACTGGGGGTTTCATTAATTGATTTAAAAAAACACAAAAACTAATTAAGAAAGTTGTGATCAAGATGAGACAAGTAGCCTCCACTCGGAATCCCGATTGCCCGTTTTAACATAAAAACTCGTTTACAGATTCATAACACCACATAGACTTGGCATTGGAATTAATGATTTTGATTAATTATTAGGGTTAGTTTTTAAGACTCACCATACAACCTAATAACCCGTTTAATTATATCAATTACCCACCAATTTACCAACCCCCTAGCGATGCAAGGAAATTGCCAATACGCTTGATAAACGACAAACAATTCAGATATAATATACATTTCACAAAATCAACACAAGTGGCCAAGATTTACCGGTTAAAAAGAATCTGAAAAACAAAGTTTCAATGTAAAACAAGGCAATCCTTCATCCGCGCGGAAACCACAACTGTTTAGCCGCGCATAGAAGTCATCACAGCTTCAGTTCTCATTGGGAATTGATCGAACATGAAAGAACAACTTGAAAGATGGAAGAATATTGTCCGAATAGCCTAAAATCGCCTCTGAATTCGTCTCTGACGGTTGGGAATAAGATTAGCTCCTCAAAACGCGAATTAGATCCATATTTATACTTTGCCGTAAATGACCTCTCTCGCGCGTCGCGGGAGAGTCCTTGCCTTCTCTCGCGTGGCGCATGGGTTATTTAAACCCACTCACCAATTAACATCCCTAGCGTGTCGCGAAGATGATGAAGGTATCCCCCGCATGGTGCGGGGGCTTCTCTCTTTGACTTTTCCTGCTACAGCTTGTATGCCTTTTTACCATATTTTGCACAAAAACCCTTTATATAATAAGTGCGTATACCATTAGTAATAAACATATTAACATCCTTAAAAATACTAACGCAAAGTATACAAAATACAACGTGTTTTCACAAGCACATCACATCCCCACACTTATCTTTTTTTCGTCTCGAAAAAAATTCTCTGCAATGGAATCACAATCAGAAACTCCGGTTCTCAATATATGCAATTAAATTATAAACAAATCGAAACACACATTAACCAAGATTGTGGTATATCCACCTAAACCCAACCACTGGTTTCCTAATCACAATTCATTAAGTTCAAATGAATAATTCATCTATGGATCTAACACTCAAAAGACCACAATGCTACCTAATCCCGATTTGAGCTTATGAGATTACCATCTTATATAAAAAACTTATACATATTTCCGATTAAACTTAGAATGGATAATGGATGATGTTTATGAGCTTCGACATGCTTTTGCTTATGATCAACGTAGCAGACATACCCCACCCGAGTCACCATCCCAGTGGTTAATGCCATAAGCTTCACATATTTATCATTTTTTTTCTAAGTTCACCAAGAGGGTGTGTACCACCTGACTCGCATATTTATCGGTTCCTAAGTTAGAAGGAATTGAAAACAAAAGTCAGGATTTAATGTATTGTAAATCATTTTCTTTCAATCTCTCTAATTTGAAAGGATTTACAATGAATGAAATAAAAATAAGTTTTTCTTTTCATTGCTCTCCATTTTCTTCCTTAAAAAATTATGTAACACGATTTTTTTGACATCCTTTCAAAAAATGGGGAACACAACATAAGAGTACAATAAGTCATGCATGTTTAGCTCTTAATACATTGGATGGTGTTATTTCACTAGCAATGTGATATTTTAACTACAACTAATTTGAAGGCTTTGTCCACTTTTGAACCATATGACGTGTTTATTTATAGCTACTTTGTTATAACTTATATTATGGTTAAAAGTGCAATACAAATTGGCCAATCCATAAGTAATGTGAAATTGACCCTTTGTCCAAGTTGGTGTCTTAATTTTTTAATCACCTACGGATATTATAAAAATTATGTAGAGTAAAATACATTTTTAACTTTAACCTTATTATTAATAGGATGTGATAAAATATTGCCATTGTCATTGTAATAATGCAATCCATCAAATATTATGAAAATATTTCTTTTAATGACTACCTACTCTTTTTTCTAATAGCTGCCGTCCATAACATGCAAAATAATACAAACAAAAAGAAAGGATTTGATATGGCAATTGCAGCAATCACTAAAAACAAGATGTAGTCGTTATTTAGCTTCATTTTATATTACGGTAATTATATGGTGGTTTTTGTGAAGCTTAAAGAAAAGTTGATTTTGTAAGTGCTTGATTTGTATTTTTTTATATGGTGTTTTACCCGTCGGTTTTAAACCCATATAAAAAGATATTATAGTTTCAGCTTTTACCCAAAATCCATTATGATCATGTCTTATTTTCTTATGGGTCCTACACCATATACACCGGGCAGTGGCGGAGCTTGGCCAAAAGTTTCAAGGGGGTGGAAAGTGATGGGACCCAAATTTTTTTCCTATCGTTAGGTTTCGGGTCGGATCGGGTTTGCTATTTGATTCAAGCCGGCTCAAATAATAATAGTTCCAAATAAAACAAAGTGTATATTTACCAACTACCCATCATTTATATACAAAGTGTATAAATATTTAGGATATACAATTTTAAAACCCTATATAATTTTAAAATTTTCGGACGAAAAATCGGAATCTATACACTTCTAACCGAAACATTGGGGTGGGCGGGTGCACCCCTGGCACCCACTATACTTCGCCCCTGACACTGGGTGATATTATCATATGGGCGGTGTGTGAGGGTAAAAACGTCTACGGGCCCTATGACTTTCGTAGTGGTCAATGTATATACCGAATGCATTTAAAAATGATCTCAACCCATTTCGTTACGAATAAACTGATTTTGGATTGTCTTTTACCATAAATGAGTCATACCAGAAAGTAAAGATAAAACCTGGTTAGGGCCAAAGGACGTAGAGTGTAATAAGCTTTCCAAATAAAGAACTGTGACTGTAATTGTTAAAGTTAAAGGTCATCCATTGCAAGCCGCTACAAACATAAAGGACGAAAAGTGTAATTTATCCTAATTTTTTTTTTTTTTTTTGCAAAAATAGTAAACTGTTTTATAACAGCAGTACAAGTAATAAAAATGAATGTCGGCAACTTGGCTTCTCGCAATATAAACATAAACATATGATAATCAATATATTAAAAAACTGTACGTTGACCAAGACAATTGGTTGAAATGTCTATAAACTGTATCCTTTTTTCTGTCTGCTCATTTCTTATCTCCTCTCAGACCACTCCCATCTTATCTCCACTTGTGTCTTGTTTACTTTACATTCATAGCATACAGATTACGCACCAACTATTCTCATTCCAATTTCCAGTAAACCTCTTCACTGTCTGTTAACAATGGCTGAAACTGCTGCTTCTGCCCTCCTCAGTGTCATTTTTGAGAAGCTAACCGATGAAGCCTTCAAGAAATTTGCTCGCTCTCAGAATATTCATTCCGAGCTGAATAACCTGCAGAGCACACTCTCCCATATCCAAGATCTGCTTAGTGATGCTTCTGAGAAAGAAATAACCGAAAAATCTGTTAAAAAATGGCTCAACAGTCTCCAACATTTGGCTTACGACATCGATGACGTACTAGATGATGTGGCTACCGAAGCTATGCGTCGTGAGCTGACCCAGGAATCGGGAGCAATCACCAGCAAGGTAAGAGACCTCATCGTCCCAGCTTGCTGCACAAAATTCTCACTAAGTGAACGTCTGCATCACAAGTTAGATAGTATCAACACCAAGTTACAACATCTAGAGAACCAAAAGGGTGATCTTGGTTTGATTGTGAAAAATGAAAACCCAAAAAATAACAATAAAGGAAACGAAACCTCCTTGCTAGAATCTGATGTCATTGGACGAGAAAAGGAGAAAGAAAAATTGCTCAACAAGCTGTTGCAGGATGAGCCATCTAAGGAAAACTTCAGCGTCTTACCCATAGTCGGTATGGGTGGGGTTGGTAAGACCACTCTAGCTAGATTTTTGTACAATGATACACAAGTGAAGGGTCGGTTTGAACTCCATGCATGGGTTTGTGTCTCTGATGATTTTGATATCTCTAAGATAACCAAAACCATCTTTCAAGCTGTGTCCAACGAAAACAACGAATTTGCTGATCTAAATCAGCTTCAAGTGGCTCTTAAAGAGAAACTTAAGGAAAAACGGTTTCTACTAGTACTAGATGATGTGTGGCATGAAAACTTTAATGATTGGGAAAACCTAGTGCTCCCATTTCATTCAGGGGCTCGTGGAAGTAAGGTAATCATGACATCTCGCAAGGAGCAATTGCTTAAGATGCTAGGTTTTGATAATCTAGACCATCTTGAGACTTTGTCATCTGAAGATGCTTTGTCTTTATTTGCTTTACATGCATTGGGCGTAGACAACTTTGATTCACACCCAACACTCAGACCAAAGGGTGAGCGTATTGTGGAAAAGTGTGGTCGTTTGCCTTTGGCTTTAAAGGCAATTGGAAGGCTGCTGAGAGCTAAAACAGATGAAGAAAAATGGGATGAGGTGTTGAATAGTAAGATATGGGATTCAAAAAGTGTTGGTGATTTTTCTGCAGATTGGAAGGTGATTTTTCCTGCCCTTATGTTAAGCTACCATGAACTTTCTGCAAATTTGAAGCGGTTGTTTGCATATTGCTCCTTGTTTCCTAAGGACTTTTTGTTTGACAAAAAAGAGTTAGTCCTGTTGTGGCTGGCCGAAGGGTTTTTGAACAAATCAAATGCAGCCAAGTCACCAGAACGCCTTGGTTATGAATATTTTGAAGAGTTGTTATCAAGGTCATTTTTTCAACAATCACCAAATGAGGAACCGTTATTTGTGATGCATGACCTGATGAATGATTTGGCCACATTTGTTGCCAGAGAGTTCTTTTCAAGGGATGACAATCGGATGACAATCGGATGGCTACCATGAAATTTCCATAGAGGGGCTGAACAAAGTACAAAGCCCAATGCATGCACGAGAGGCGAACTTATCTTTAAAAGGGATTAATAAGTTAGAGTTGAAATGGGATGATGTTTCAGGAAGGGAAACAATTGAGAAGGAGGTTCTTAGTGAGTTAATGCCATGTAGTGATAAGTTGAAAATGCTTGAGGTTAAGTATTATAAGGGAATAGAGTTTCCAAATTGGGTTGGGGATCCGTCTTTTCATCAATTGGTTCATGTGTCGCTACGGGGTTGTAGAAAATGTACATCTCTTCCGCCGCTTGGGCGGTTACCTGCACTTAAGGAGTTGTTGATTCAAGGAATGGATGATGTTAAAGTCATAAGTTTGGAGTCAACTAGGACTAACGATGTTACCTTCCCTTCACTTGAAATTCTAAGGTTTGAAGATATGTCTAGTTGGGAGGTATGGTCAACCAATAGCGATGTAATGTTTCCACGCCTTCGAGAGCTTCAAATAATCAAATGTCCCAATTTGAGTGATGTCTCACTTGAAGCATTACCTTCGCTAAGAGTTTTGGAGATAGAGGGATGTGGTGAAAGTGTGCTGAGAAGTCTGGTTCGAGCAGCTTCATCAACCACTAAATTGAAAATAAGATCAATTTTAGGACTTACGGATGAGGTGTGGAGATGTGTCATTGTGAATTTCTGGGCGGTTGAAGAGCTATGCATACAAAAATGTGATGAGATAAGATACCTATGGGAATCAGATGCAGAGGCAAGTAAAGTTCTTGTAAATTTAAAGGAATTGAAGGTATGGGGTTGTAAAAAATTGGTGAGTTTAGGAGAGAAAGAGGAGGATGAGGATAACACTGGGAGCAACCTCCTATCATCTCTTAAGAAGTTGGATATAGAGTTCTGTGAAAGTATGGAGAGTTTGTGTTGTCCAAATAGCATTGAGAGTTTGGTGATCCATTGGTGTAGTACAGTTAGAGATGTCTCCTTCCCAAGAGCAACAACAACAACAGGTGGAGGAGGGCAGAATCTCAAGTCACTTGGTATATATGGTTGTGGAAATCTAAAATCAATAAATCAATTGAGTCACTCCACTCACCTCACCTCATTGACAATAAGATATTGTGAAAAAATGGAGTTATTTTCTGATCTTGATCAGCTATCAAAGCTCACCAGGTTGAGAATAGAAGGTTGTGAAAGCATAGAGTCATTTCCTAACCTCCATCTGCCAAATCTCACAGAACTGGAGATAGTTAGTTGCAAAAACATGAAGGCATTTGGTGACCTGCAGCTACCAAATCTAATCAGTTGGAGCATATGGGAGTGTAAAAATCTGGAGTCATTTCCTGACCTTCAGCTATCCAATCTCACCATGTTAAAAGATCTAAGAATTAGAAAGTGTCCAATGGTTGATGCTTCCTTTCCTCGTGGGCTTTGGCCTCCCAATTTGTGTCTCCTTAGAATAGGGGGGTTGAAAAAGCCCATCTCAGAATGGGGCAATCAGAATTTCCCAGCTTCCCTTGTTGAGCTATATTTATATGATGAACCTGATGTGATGAATTTTAGTCAATTGTCCCACCTTTTCCCTTCTTCTCTTACATTTCTGGAGATAAACAATTTTGATAATCTGGAATCACTTTCAACGGGACTCCAACACCTCACATCCCTTCAACATCTGTTGATTGACGATTGTCCAAAGGTGAACGATCTACCAGAGACTCTGTTACCTTCACTTTTGAGTTTGAGAATACCTTATGAATGCCCAAAATTGAGAGAAACGTGTTCAGGAAGAGGCTCCCACTACTGGCCACTCATCTCTCATATCCCCTGGATCGACATAACAGACTAATTGAAAGAAAGGTAGTTGTTAATTAAATAGCAATTGTTTGTTACGTGGAAATTATTGCTAGTCGTTTGTTTTAAATTAAATAACCCTTACCTTCTTCTTGTTTCTCTGTAGTCACCGAGAAGAGATTCCCTGCCGCGAATACCCAATCACTGGGGGAAAACGACATCGTACCACCATCTTCACATCCTATCGGATTTCTAAACCCATCACAGCCGACTGACATCCCCTGCATCTACATGGACGGCAGGTACTTATTTATTAAATACCCTCTGATTTCCATATGATAAACTGGTATTCTCTGACATGTGCGTGTTTTTGTTTTTGTTGGAATAGAATTTGTTACTCAACACCTAAAATTGAATTTTAATGATCACATTAATTTATATGTTGTTAATCAGTTGATTTGTGAGTTGACTTTAGTTAGGGTTTTGGTGTGGTTTGTGGAATTATTGAAGTGTTATAGTAATAGATAATGAAATTTGCTTTTGCAGGAACATATCCTAAAGGATGATGGAACATTCACAGTTGACCAAGTCAAATTCAAGAACAGAGAAAAGTCTCAAGGTGTCAATCTTCAGGGAAAGTATCTTGAGTAAAGTGCAGTAAAACTCGCGCATATAATTACTGAATCAGCTAATAACAGACAAAGTGCCGATGACATAAGTGTAAGTTCCTTTTAAGTCAACAACATTTGACTACCCCATAATATAACAAACTGGTTTTGATTATTATTATTCATGATATAACACAGGATTTATTCATGAAAATCAGTTGGATTCAATATTCAAAGTGAAGGTCTTAAGAAATTGTCAAATATCGGACCAGAGGCTAACTTAAAGGAAAGGGTCAAAGTGCTTGATGATGGACAAGATCATTTCTGGTAAGCTTGTACTTTTTTTCCTGTAAAAATTATGGGTGGGTTGGATAACGAGTCAAAACAAGTTCGGCCATTAATATCAAAGTGTATTGTTTGACCCTTGAAGTTTTTTAATTGCAGTTGAAGAAAGAAAATATTCTGCAAATCAACAACACACATCCAAAATAACTTCATAATTGGTGGAAAGAAGGCTACATCTATTTCCATAATTTGGTTCATTTACATGCTCTGCAAACATCCTGAGATTCAAGATAAGGTTCAATAATAAATCAAAGAAGCAACAAACATTATTTTGATTTACGACTTTTTAAAAAATAGTTTTTTTTTTTAAAAAAAAATGTTTGGATTAGCTTATGGGGTGGGAAAAGCCAATAAGTTAATAAGTTGTTTTAAAAAAAAATGTTTGGATTAGTTTATGGGTGGATTAGCTTAGGGCAGGGTGTAATTATGTAATTGTGTTTTGAAAAGTTATAAAAAGTTCCAAAAAGTCACAAAATACTAACTTTTCAAAACTGACTTTTCCTTCTGTACAAAAAGTTGTTTCAAAAAGTTATTTTTAATTACCCAAACATTATTTTGACTTATTGGCTTTTTGAAAAAGCCAATAAGTCAATAAGTTGTTTCAAGAAGCTTAGCCAAACATGCCCTAAATCGCCGGCAGCCTAGTGTCTAGAGGTGCACAAAACGGTTTCTTCTCTAGCCAGTTCGGTTAAAATGGTTTTTTCTCTAGTCGGTTCGGTTAATCGAACAAGCAGGTTTATCTCATTTTTGTCTTTAACCCGTTTTTTCACATTTCATCATTAGCAGATGTCCAAAGGTGAATGATTTACCAGAGATCCTGTTACCCTCACTTTTGAGTTGGAAGGATGGAAGTCGATTTTGCACAACCAATCTTAATAATAATCGGTATTTTCTTCACTTGTAGATTCCTGTGTATTACACATGTAATTAATATCAAGTTGACTTTCAGTTTTGTGTGTTATTTTTTTTTTCCTAAGCCATTTTCATTATGACAACCGATAATCTTATACATTACAAATAAATGTTGCAGGGACATGTAACCATTACATCCTAAAGGTTCTTCAAGGTGAAGGAACATTCACAGTTGAATGGGACAAATGTGAGAACAGAGAGATTTTAGCGGTGTAAGTTCCTTTCAATAAACCTGGTTTTGATTATTGCAAAAAACATGAAGGCATTTGGTGACCTGCAGCTACCAAATCTAATCAGTTGGAGGATAGACGATTGTGAAAATCTGGAGCCATTTCCTGACCTTCAGCTATCCAATCTCACCATGTTAAAACATATGTGTATCAGAAAGTGTCCAATGCTGCATAGAATGTATGGTGTAAGATTCTGTTTATTACTCTGTTTATTTTCAAGTTGACTTTCAATTTCGCTTTTTTTTTTAATCTTAGCCATTTTCATTATCCTTTTTTGCAGCTTGGTGCACTGAGTATGTTCAATGATTACATTTCAATACGGAAATTACGTTAGCAGGGACTTAAGACCATGACATCCTAAAAGATCTTCTAGGTGATGGAACATTCACAGTTGACTAGGAAAAAACTGAGATAAGAGAGATTTTAGCAGTGTAAGTTCCTTTCAGTCAACAACATATGACTAGGAAGAGGGTCCCACTACTGGCCCCGAATCTCTCATATCCCCGAAATCGACATAAGTTACTGGTAAAGGTAAATGTTAATTAAATAACAATAGTTTCTTACATAGAAATTATTGCTAGTCGTTGTTTCAAACAAACAAACCTTACATTCTTCTTGTTTCTTCTGCAGGCATTGAAAACAGACTTCCTGCCGTGAATACCCAATCATTGAAAATTGCCAAAAATTGAAAGAAAGGTGTGAAGGAAGAGGCTCCCACTACTGGCCACACATCTCTCATATCCCCTGCATTGAAATATAGACTAGAGGTACTTGTTTATTAAATACCCTCTGGTATACATTTGATAAACTGGTATTCTCAGACATGTGCGTGTTTTTTTGTTGGAATAGGATTTGTTGCTCAAAACCTAAAATTGAATTTTAATGATCACATTAATTTATACGTTGGAACTGATTTCACAATGTGAGTTAAACATGCCAATTAATTATTATTATTATTATTAATATTATTATTATTATTGTTGTTGTTGTTGTTATTGATTTGTTTGTGATTTTTGTTGATCTTGCTTTTGTAGGTTGATGGGGTGCAATTTTAAGTTGTTAATCAGTTGATTTGTGTGATTGTACGGTTAATTTTGTTTTTTGGATGTGAGTTGACTTTAGTTAGGGTTTTGGTGAGGTTTGTGGAATTATTGAAGTGTTATAGTAATAGATAATGAAATTTGATTGAAGTTGCTTTGAGTCTCGATTACAAAGTTGAATCTGATTCACAAGTTGAAGATACAAATTAGGGTTTAGATCTGCATTTGGTTTGATTAATTTAGGCATTTTGTTTACTGTGGAGTTATGATAAAGAAAACATACATAGCTAATTTGATTAGTTGTATTAATACTTGATATGAAGTCTGTGAAGAACTGAATAACTTATATATTACAACTAAACTTTTGCAGTGACATATCCTAAAGGATCTTCTGGGTGATGGAACATTCACAGTTGACCAGGTCAAATTCAAGAACAGAGAAAAGTCTCAAGGTGTCAATTTTTCAGGGGAAGTATCTTGAGTAAAGTGCAGTAAAACTCGCCCATATAATTACTGAATCAGCTAATAACAGACAAATTGTCGATGACATAAGTGTAAGTTCCTTTTAAGTCAACAGCATTTGACTACCCCATAATATAACAAACTGGTTTTGATTATTAGTATTCATGATATAACACAGGATTTATTCATGAAAATCAGTTGGATTCAATATTCAAAGTGAAGGTCTTAAGAAATTGTCAAATATCGGACCAGAGGCTAAGTTAAAGGAAAGGGTCAAAGTGCTTGATGATGGACAAGATCATTACTGGTAAGCTTATACTTTTTTCCCATAAAAATTATGGGTGGGTTGGATAACGAGTCAAAACAGGTTCGGGTTATTAATATTGTTGAGTTTTTAGTAGGGTTGAACTGAGGCGGGTTGGAGTGTTGGACTCTGGTACAAACATTTTAGTTTTCTTTTGACCTTATGGCCAGTTAATGTTTTAACTATGATTACAGAAAATATACTATTTAGAATAGTCGTCTAAACTTTTCCTAAAGGAGTGTATAAAAAGTAACATGTGTTTTGATTATGTTTTAATAACTTTAAAACCACTTGTATGGTTGTTCCTATTCTTTTGTAAGTTTTGGGGTAAAATGTAAATAAAGTTCCCCCTCCTAATATATTTTTTGCCTAAAAGATCACAGAATTATATTACACACACGTATTATTTATATTACACACGCATTATTTGGTTGAGCCCATCAAAATATCACAGAATTATTTGATTGAGACCATAGCTTATGTGTTGTATATAATTGAATGAATTGAATATAAAATATATAGAGGTTAGCTTCTATACAAGACGAGTCTTGTACGAAGCATGCGTGAGTATGCAAACCATTGATCTTTTCAAAGTAATCAAGTGGCATTTTCATAAATATGAGATCCAAACAATTGAAGAAACAAATAGCAAAAGGGTATTTTGGTCCTTTCCCACTTGAACTCCTTCCCCCTTGATTTTCAAACGGCTATAACTTTTTCATACGTTAATATATATTTTTTTTAAATCATATTGAACGTGTAATCACGTAGTGGATTTATACTGAATCTGTAATCACGTAATAAGTATTCAAAATCATGTAGTCATGTGCTGGGTATTCAAAATCACGTAATGAACTAACGGGTATTCAAAATCTTGTAATTTTTTTAAGGAAACTATAGCAACGGGGTGCTCGAATTAAAGAGAATGAAATGCTTGTTAATACTGTTAGGGATGGATTTTCTAAACATAAGGATCACGGATCCTCGAGTGCAGTCAGGATCATAGATCCTCATTTCAGTTTTGAATTAAGGATTCTCAGAAGACGTTGCAGGATTAAGGATCCAGGATCCTCATTATGATACTTATACTAACAAATGTTTCCATTATATGTGAATTTGTTTTGCAGGAACATACGAGTGGGACTTAGGCTTGCCGAGATTCCAAGAGAATATGCTCCATTATTCTGCACGTGCATGGCTTGTATTACCATTATGGAAGTCATGGGAAGCTAGCATGATTTGCGGATTGTTTGATTGTTAGTTAGATTATTTCCATTTTTATAAGGGGATAACAAGCTTGATTAGTTAGAACAAGTTAGCAAACACACACTAGTCGAGAACTCTCTGCAACTTATTGGCGATTTCACAATTTTTGCACACTAGTGATCCTTGTAACAAGCTTGTTATCATCCCGATTTGTAATATCATTTGTCTAATATAGTTGGTGATCGGTAGTTTCTATCACCCGAGGTTTTTTATGTCGGAGATCATATATTGATCAAGGGCTTTTTCCTCGTATAAATCCTTGTGTCTATTATTCATTTCATTTACAAATTATTCATACATTAGTTCATTCATTCAAGCATCACACCTCACAAAATAAGATTTGGTTACATTATCCTTGTCTGATTTTTGACCAAAACAAATATGGTGTAATTTTTTTTAAAAAATATTAACGTATAAAAGAGTTATATCCGTTTGAAAATCAATGGGGAAAGTTGCTTAAATGAGAAATGATTAAATTACCCTTCAAGGCAAGAACACGTGTCCTCTTCCCTTGGTCGTGTACACTTGGTACAAATCTTAACCTAAATAATCTATTTAGTATATTTTTTCCAAAATATTGATAGTATTGCTATATAAATTTGCTCCCTAAAAATCATGGGCCCTGGATATGCCCTACCCTCCACGGTGGATTTGCCCATTTGACTCCGTTATCCATGTAGTTAAATTTTTCAGTCCAACCCACCAGACATAACCACATCAACCATTAAATGAAGTACAGATTGACTCTTGAGGTCAAACAAATTAAAATTTACTTCAAAATTGATTGGTGGTAGACTCGGGTTACTCTCGGAGTACTCCGTTTGTCCAGTGGGTACCCCGAGAGTGCTCGGGATTGAGTTTGTTGGCCGTTCAAAAAAAAACTATGATGTTTTGAGAATAGATTTTTTAGCTGGCACAGAAATGCAACAGGATCCACATCATCTTCAATGGAAGAAGTTGTTTCTGTAACATTCTTGTTATATTGATTTTGGAAAGCAATGGGTTTGGCCAATAATATCATAGTGTATTGTTTGATCCTGGAAGTTTTTAATCTTTTTTAAAACAGATAAAAAAAATAAATAAAAAAAAATAAACTCTTCAGCTCAATGGAAGCAGCACTTGGTTATGGACATGCAAAAACCTAATTAACCTAGGTAGCTAAGGTAAGCAGGGTATCGAATCCAGAGGAGTCTGTGGTTAATGCTAATTATTATTTGTTTGTAAATATTTGAATTACTTTGAGAACTTGCTAGAAAACTATAAACAATAACTTTGAGATTGTAATAACAATGATAGAAAAAACGTGATCACTCCGGGATTCAGATTCTTTAATTACTAATAACCTAGTTCTGATTTTATTGGATGCTATTGATTAAATAGTAAATCTGTCACATCTACCAATTACCTATGTAGTTCAAAATCTTAATATTAATTGATCAGAGAAATATTAAAACAAACATTCATAGGAATCATTCAATCAACATAAGCATAATTGGATTCAAAACATAATTATAACTCTGTCTATCACTCAGGATTTGTCTGTCACACAAATTATATAATCATGTAAATAGTCGGCTGTCACCCGACTACAAATCCAAATCTCAATACAAACAGAAACTAGAATTAAAAGTGTCTCACAAGAATCATTCACCCAGAGTGTCCACGAGAGAATTAGCCCCTCATTATGATTGTGCGATCCTCAATAGCTTGAAAGAATGTCGAATTCATGATCGATCGGATCTTGTGGTTGATGATAATTATGATGATGATGGTTGAATGGTCCCCCCTACTGTCGTCGATATGATGATATTATCTCCTGTCCTCTGCCGTCAATTCCCTTCACATGTGCGTCCCTTATTCGGCCCAAAAAATCCACCACTTGTATTGGCGGCCCAATCACAAGAGACTGCCACATGTTGGCCCAAGTGTTCAGCCGTCAACCGTAGCCCAATAAATTCCTTGATGATAAGTCAAGCCCACATGATCTTATGCCCATGTCAGTGTCTCTCAAATCGCGGCCCAACAAGGAAGTCCACATGACTTTCTTTCTTGCATGTTTCTTCTATTATTTGATGATCGATGATGTGTGCGGCCCAATAAAGACCAATGATATCGGCCCACTTAGAAGTCAACATGAGTTATTGTTTGATGTTTGGCTCCTTGTGCACGCGCATATATCTTGGACCTTTATCTTCGTAGCCTCTTTCAAGTCTATGATGCTGACATCACTAATAACCTCTACATGTGCGTGTATATTGGCTGCCTTCAATCTTGGTCTGCGTGAATATTAATATTGTTGAAAATCACAATAATTTTCTACACTTAAATAAGTCACGTGAAGCCTGAGGATGAATTGATGTTTTTATATTAATGAAGAGTAATTAATTCTTTTTTCATGTGATGTCAGTCACCAATCATTCCTCCCAAAAGTCTGTTGTATGCGTCCCTTTTTATCATCCATCCGTTGCCTACGGTTTAATACCGTAGGTTACGGTAGCAACCTGCTGTAACTTTTGTTTTTCTCAGCCGTAAGTTACGTAGTGGAACCATGAGCTACGTATTAACTTTCACATAATGACATTTAGGCCCCTGGACTTCATTCATGCGCATTTTTCTTGTTCCTTCGAGCTATCTTTTGATCCGAACAAATTCATGTTTACGTGATTCACTTGATTATTATCCCCGGCTATTCCGCTTCATCACCAAATGTCATAACTTTACTGAATTAAGTGATTTACCTGTAAAACCATCAACACTCGTAGTTATCACATTCAAGGCACATTATCACTTAAACTACAATAAGACACGTAAAATAAGCATGTTAACACTCGGGTTTCACACTCTCCATCACATACCCACACTTAACTTTGATTGTCCTCAAGCAACCATTACAAAAATTACTCACCTTATTAACAAATCACCATTGAATCCCTTACCAAATTAGCAATTTAAGGTCCTAAGTCATACCCGTCCCATAGACTGACACAATCGAGATTGACAATCTGACAAATAAGTGATACGCATTTAAAACAACTTAAGACTTGCCTAACTAAAACTAACATGCTTATGATACTACACACATGCCACACGCCCCTCACAATGATCACTCGTCTCAGTTTTAATCAAGACTAGCGTGTAATGTGCTAGTATACATTTCGCTCAAAACCAAATACGCTACTTTGCACTCATAAGCTTGTATAGCAATCATACCTCCACTGTATCAACTAACGTAACACATATCAAAAGGACTTTCGGGTTTTGGGTTAAAGGTAAAGGTAGGGAGTTATTATTTTTGGATTTTTATATTTATTTGGCTAACACAAAAGAATACCAAACCATGACAACTTTATTCACAATACTACTAACATTTTGGGTGATTTTCGACCCATTTATTTAACACGAACATAACAATGATTTTTTTCTTTTTCTTTTTCTTTTTTTTTTCATTTTATTTTTCGTTTCATTTTTTTCTCTTTTTTTTATAACATACTAACACAGTTGTCATTCATGGTTGGTAATCAAACGGGTCAACAAGGTATAACAAACGAAGGGTAAAAGGCTCAACATGGTTAACTAAGGTGGGTGGATAAACAATCAACATATAACACAATGGAAGGGATCCTAATGCCTTTATCATTTATGCCCATACGCTAAAGCACAGTCTCGGTACGTATCAAACCACACAAGTTCTAATACAAAGCAACATATGGCCTACACTCAACAATTGAACAATTATTGCAATTCAACTAACAATCTAGTAGGCTCAAATATCTCACCGAACAAAAGGAATATGGGTTATTGACACGTAGCATGTGCAATTCCTAAAGCATGTTACCCCTAGTTAGGCATCTCTTTTTAATTATTTTAAAAAAAAAAAAAAAACTGTCAGAAATACTCTCATAAAACTTAATGGGACAACCATGACTAGGGATCTATGTTAGTTTAATGTCAGTAAGAAACCTTTTAGCAATTGAAAATGTTGGTTTTCATGTAGTTCAAGCATACTTGAGACACAAAAATTTTCATTTTTTTCCAATTTCAACCAATTCAAGCATTTAAGATCATCAATCCTACCAACCCTCTCTCGAGTTACCGCATCCCCACACTTGGGATACATTGTCCCCAATGTATGGTGCAATTTATAATCTAGACACGAGAGATACCACCTAACAAACCATGAACGGCTAATACCTAGATGACTCAACACAAAGAAACTACTCCAAACACAAAAATTCACACCACCAAATGCATAAAAACAAATAAAACACATGATAGATAAACACATGCACCTGATCAGAACACAAGTGAGTGTTTGTAGTGGTGTAGCTGCTGCGATCTAACCGGAACACACGCCCCTTATAGATTCTTTGAGATCTCACCAGGTATGTTGCCAAACATCCCCACACTTGATTCATTGCATCCATGAAGATGGAACGTTTCTACCTGTCAAAACACAAACACACCAAAACGAGACCAAACCAGAATACAATACTCTACATCCTCGGGCTGCCTCCTGAGAGCGCTAAGTTTAAAGGTCTTCAGCCAGACCATACCTGATATGCTCAAGGTGGTTTAAATGGCATCTCTCGTGCAAAGAACACTTGTGCTGGTGAATGGTTAGTATCCCACTGCCATCCTTCACTCCATATGGCATCCAAATGATCCGGGTTATCGAAATCTATCGACTGTGAGAATTCACCCTTAATTTTCCTCGCGAGCTTCTTCTTTTCCTTTAACTGTCAGGACTCACCCATATTCACCTCAAGTGGTCTCTTCTTGGATTTGGTTGCATCCTTTGATGACTCATTTTCTAACTTGACTGACCTCCTTTTGTTTCTCATCTTGAGCCACCATAGTGATTTGACCACTTTATCCTTCACGACCTTTTCATCCTTCGACCTGTCAATCATAGCAACACTCTCTTTTGGGCCATCCTCATTAATTGGAGGATGACACTTATTAGCAATATTAGAATAAGCACAAGAAGTGTGAGACATAAAGTTTACGGAAAACTTACGTGACCCGAAGACCATATTTACCGTATTAGCATTGCAATCAATGATAGCCCTCGCGGTTTTCAAGAATGGCCGACCTAAGATAACTGGCGGTTGTCCTTCAACATTGGATGGCGTGTGGTCCATAACTAGGAAATCTTCGGGGTAATAACAATCGCCTACTCTTACAGCAATTCCTCTCAACATCCCCCTAGATGGTTTCCTTGACCCATCTGCAAGCACAATCGTGGTGTCCACCTCTTCAAGCTCACCAAAATCGTATTCATCAAACACTCGACCCGCCAATATGCTTATGCTTGCCCCATGATCAATCAATACCCTATCAGTCTTGAACTCACCCAACTGGACTGGGATCATAGGCCCATTCTCCTCTTCATCTTCAACACTTGCAACCAAACGGATTGCACCACTGGTCATATTTAAATGGACGGGTGAATCATTATCATCAACTATTACCCGTGCAGGAGTTACTGCCTCTACATCTGGTTCTTCAATTAAAACCTCATCTCGGGAATCCGCGATTGACTCGGATATTTGAGATTGTGAGTCCACTTGACTGTTGCTTCCTAACCTCTCGGACTCTCTTTTAACCCGCTCATTGCATAGTGCATTTATGAATTCACCTAGCTTGACTACATCTTCATAAATTTGATATATATCAGGGATGTCTTGGGCGTAACTTGATGAGTCATATTCATTAAAATGACCATTGCCTCCATAACCAGAGTCCTCAAAATATTCTGATTTTCCATTACAACCCCAATCTGGCTTGTACCAGTGACCATCATCCATCTCATAACCACTGTACTCCCAATTTGGATCATGAAGGTAATCCATATCATCGATCTCTTCTTGATATCTAACTTGATAAGAATAACCCTTGTAACCCGCATTTTCTTGTCTTTGCATGCGTTGGGACCATACCCACTCATCAAGTTCAACCTTACTCTCGAACAATGGGCATATGAATGCCCAATGTCCTTGACACCAACACCTTGTGCATGAAACGTTTTTTTATATTCACAGCTCATATTTCCTGCACAAGTAGCAAACGAAAAGCAATACCGAACAAAAAGAAAACAAAGACAAAAGTGAAAGAAAGAAAAAAAAACAAACTAACTAGAAAAGGGCAAATACTTTTTAGATTTTTTAGTTTTTATGTAAAATGAAAGCAAACAATCAAAACTAAACTAAACTAGCACTAAGCGCACGACTCCCCGGCAACGGCGCCATTTTGATGTCTGTCGTTATGGATATGCAAAAACCTAATTAACCTAGGTAGCTAGGGTAAGCAGGGTATCGAATCCAGAGGAGTCTGTGGTTAATGCTAATTATTATTTGTTTGTAAATATTTGAATTACTTTGAGAACTTGCTAGAAAACTATAAACAATAACTTTGAGATTGTAAAAACAATGATAGAAAAAACGTGATCACTCCGGGATTCAGATTTTTTAATTACTAATAACCTAGTTCTGATTTTATTGGATGCTATTGATTGAATAGTAAATCTGTCACATCTACCAATTACCTATGTAGTTCAAAATCTTAATATTAATTGATCAGAGAAATATTAAAACAAACATTCATAGGAATCATTCAATCAACAAAAGCATAATTGGATTCAAAACATAATTATAACTCTGACTGTCACTCAGGATTTGTCTGTCACACAAATTATATAATCATGTAAATAGTCGGCTGTCACCCGACTACAAATCCAAATCTCAATACAAACAGAAACTAGAATTAAAAGTGTCTCACAAGAATCATTCACCCAGAGTGTCCACGAGAGAATTAGTCGCTCATTATGATTGTGCGATCCTTAATAGCTTGAAAGAATGTCGAATTCATGATCGAATCGGATCTTGTGGTTGGTGATAATTATGATGATGATGGTTGAATGCTCGCCCCCCTACTGTCGTCGAGATGATGATATTATCTCCTGTCCTCTGCCGTCAATTCCCTTCACATGTGCGTCCCCTATTCGGCCCAAAAAATACACCACTTGTATTGGCGGCCCAATCACAAGAGACTCCCACATGTTGGCCCAAGTGTTCAGCCGTCAACCGTAGCCCAATAAATTCCTTGATGATAAGTCAAGCCCACGTGATCTTATGCCCATGTCAGTGTCTCTCAAATGGCGGCCCAACAAGGAAGTCCACGTGACTTTCTTTCTTGCATGTGTCTTCTATTATTTGATGATCGATGATGTGTGCGGCCCAATAAAGACCAATGATATCGGCCCACTTAGAAGTCAACATGAGTTATTGTTTGATGTTTGGCTCCTTGTGCACGCGCATATATCTTGGACCTTTATCTTCGTAGCCTCTTTCAAGTCTATGATGCTGACATCCACTAATAACCTCTACATGTGCGTGTATGTTGGCTGCCTTCAATCTTGGTCTGCGTGAATATTAGTATTGTTGAAAATCACAATAATTTTCTACACTTAAATAAGTCACGTGAAGCCTGAGGATGAATTGATGTTTTTATATTAATGAAGAGTAATTAATTCTTTTTTCATGTGATGTCAGTCACCAATCATTCCTCCCAAAAGTCTGTTGTATGCGTCCCTTTTTATCATCCATCCGTTGCCTACGGTTTAATACCGTAGGTTACGGTAGCAACCTGCTGTAACTTTTATTTTTTCTCAGCCGTAAGTTACGTAGTGGAACCATGAGCTACGTATTAACTTTCATATAATGACATTCAGGCCCCTGGACTTCATTCATGCACATTTTTCTTGTTCCTTCGAGCTATCTTTTGATCCGAACAAATTCCTGTTTACGTGATTCACTTGATTATTATCCCCGGCTATTCCGCTTCACCACCAAATGTCATAACTTTACCGAATTAAGTGATTTACCTGTAAAACGATCAACACTCGTAGTTATCACATTCAAGGCACATTATCACTTAAACTACAATAAGACACGTAAAATAAGCATGTTAACACTCGGGTTTCACACTCTCCATCAAATGCAAACTCGTATTTGGTGCAACTAGACACACAGAAATGGACTGGAAAATGATTCAAGCTAAAAAGGGCGTCGCAACTAGACACAGAGAAGCGGTCTCAAAAATGATTCAAGCTGAAAAGGGCATAACATTCATTACGTTTGAAGTTATACGAGGATAAGGAATGGACATAAATGTCTCAACCAGCCACACGCATGGACAAATGCTATAGGTGGGTTTTCCCAACTCTCAGGGACCCAATTTCGTCATCTAGAGCTCCGATTTTGAAGTCAATGTTCCCCAACAAAGCATTTTTAGTTAATTTCGCTTGGTTGTAAAAAACGGCTGGATTTTTTTAACTAGATATTTATTCGTTGTTTTGTAGGTTGTTAATTTCAAGGAACTTATAATTGATGAAGAATCATTGGAGATTACCTCTGACGGCAAGTTACCACTAATGAGGATTATAGAACTAGCCTATGATGTCAATTGTCAAGTTACGATCTGATGAAGGATTAAGGGATCTTACCACTGAAGCGAGTTACCTCTAGTGAAGATTCATGAAGTCTCGCTAATGAAGAAGAGATGCCACGTGTTAGCCTATCATTTGACGAAGACAAACTGTTGAGAGGATGTTATACATAATTGTCACTTGTCAATTCCGCACGTCTAAACAAGAACATAGATACATGAGTCTGCATTGATATTATTATCACTTGACCCCGTAGTTTAATGTGTCAAGCAGTTGAGTGTGAAGTCGGTACATGAACTTATGTGTGCAAATTCAGAGAAAATTTGCATGTCACCCTCGTTATAGCTAGAGCGTTAGGTAGAAAACCATCTCTAAATTCAATTTTAATTAAGAGTGAATTGCAAGTTTTGTCCTTTATCTTTAGGCCATTTTGCAAGTTTTGTCCTTTATCTTGAGTCCATTTTGCAAGTTTTGTCCTTTATGTTTAAATTTGACGAGTTTTGTCCTTTATGTTTAAAAATCAAGCACGTTTTACCCTTTGCGCCTTAAAAATCAAGCACGTTTTGTCCTTTATGTTTAAAAATCAATCACATTTTGTCCTTTATGTTTAAAAAATCAAGCACGTTTTGTCCTTAAAAATCAAGCACGTTTTGCCCCAAAGGGTAAAACGTGCTTGATTTTTAAACATAAAGGACAAAACTCGTCAAATTTAAACATAAAGGACAAAACTTGCAAAATGGCCTAAAGATAAAGGACAAAACTTGCAATTCACTCTTTAATTAATAACTAGTTTTACATGATGTATTGAAAGTTCGAAACAATCAATTTTGATTAATACCTTGTGCTTATAGCAATTGTTCTACTCTTGTTTATTGTTTTGCGCATATTGTGAATCAGTTGCCGATGAAACAGTGATACCTGACACATTGATTAACTAATATCCCGCTGCAAACTAACTCACAGTGAATGTAGGGTATTAGCTAAGTTTTAGCTTGATTGCGATGCACACAAATTTAATCTCCCAACAACATTGTATCCTAGAAAGATCTAATTCTCTTGGTAGTAACTCGGAAGGTATTCATGCAGTTGCAATATGTTATAGATAATGGATAAACAAAGTAGACATGACCTGTAAAGTTTACACAACTATTGCCCTAGGTTGTTAATAGATTTATGTAACAACTGGTGATTGCGGTTTAGATGGCAAGAATGCACGGCTCCTATTACGACACGATTGTTTGATAACCCTATACTAGCAACTTCAGTTGACAAATTACAATAAAAAGAAGGCAAATTGGATTTAAATAATTCCAACTTTCTCAATTTGGCCGATAATAATCCCAACTCAGTTATTGGGCGATAATAATCCGAAGTGGTCCACATTTGGCCAATAATAGTCTGTGTTAAATATAGCTTATCGGAGTTAAGTTTTTTTTTCGAATTACAAACCGATGTTTTAGGGCTTTTGCTTAGAACGAGGATACGAGTTGATTGATGTAAAATTTACCTCGAAATACTGCCCCAAATGACGAAAACGGTGCTTTAATTCGGGTGTTTAAACTTCCAATTAACAAAAATCAAGCCGTTTGAAGCACCGTTTCGAGGTAAGTTTTACATAAATCAACTCGTATCCTCCTTCTGATCAAAATCCATAAAACATCGGTTTGTAATTCTGTAACACCTCGTAAAATCATGTCCAATAATGCATTGACACGTGTCCCAAATCCTAGTGATGCCTAATGTTGGCTAGGAGGGACTATTTTTGCCAAAAATGAAAACTATGAATGTGGAGGGACTAAAAGTGTCAACATGCGGAAACTATGCCTCTGAGTGACCTTACACGGTGTCCGTATTCTCAAATGAGCCAGTTGTTGGACTAGAGGAACCATTGTGGAATTGTTTGAAAGTTTGTGAGAAGAATGGTTAAAAGTTTCAACATGTTAATTTATACCTCTGAGTGACCTTTTGACGAACCGAGAGCTTTATGATGTTCGTCATACTCTCAGGTGTGCCTAATATTGGCCATTAAGGGCTTTTATGCCTAATATTGATAATACATGAGAGTTTGGAAGTTTAGGGGCTAGAAGTGTCAAAGAACAAAATTAAATTTGCTGAGGGTCCCATACGAACCGTATAGATTGACCTTTACGGTCCGCAAGCACTTGCCCAGCTCCAAAAAATTACTTGCAGTCCACACCAAGGCTGCCAAACCCCCTCATTCAAATCTATGGACTTGTTGGTTGTTTATAACACGTTTAGGGACACTTGTTACCATCCCATGAAGCCTCTAAACACCTGGAATGATCAAAATCATCCTCAAAAACTATAAATAGGTGTTGGTTTTCATTGTAAGCTTGCACCATTTCTTGTTTTCCCTTCCATACTCTCCTCCTCTGGAGGTTCCTGAGCATTTGGGAGCTTTCCTTTGAGTTTTAATCCGTCTCTTGGATCACATGTAAGGGTTCCTTTCTTTGCTTGTTCATTTATTAGGCTTTTAAAGCCGAAAGTCAAGCATTTCCGATAAACGCTTTGACTTTCGGTTTAGACCTTAATGGTCTAGCCATTGTTCGCAACAAACATGGCTACGTAATCGTAATAAGGTAGGTGGTTAATCCCTCAAAAGGACACCTCCTGAAAATCACGTATGCTTGGTCAATTGACAGGTCAAACGTATTGTCTTAAAAAGTCAAACTAAGCAGATTTTGAAAAATTCATAATATGAGTTTAGAGGTGTTCTAAAATAAGTTTCAACACTTAAACAACTTGGTAATAATTATTAGAACAAGTGTAAACATGTTCGGCTCGTTAATTCCAATTTTAGGATCGGTTTGCAACCGAAAATCGCGAAGTTTGACTTCTGCTTTGACTTTCGATTCTGACCTGAATTAGATTAGTTTGCTACCAAAAGTCGCGAAGTTTGACTTCTGCTTTGACTTTCGATTCTGACCAGAATTAGATTAGTTTGCTACTGATTTAAGGTTCCGTTATGACTGTAAACACCTTGGATCGACATCGACCTCCCACTTTTCAAAACCAGACTCTTTGACCTCCCCAGAGGATGACGAGAAAAATACCAAGACTCGAAAGAACTGCAAGGATGCAACCCGAAAGAACACAAACAAAAGAATCAGAAGAAGCGCAGGCCATACGTATGAGAAATGAATGAACACAAACAAAAAGAACACGTGATTCTTTCAGAAGAACGAAGGTAGATATACACATCCAAGTCCTTTACAATTAAACCTTCCTCCTACGAAAGTAACGAAACCAACACAAGATACATCCAAACTATTATCTTCGACACCTATTCCAAGCAAGTTGCATACACAAATACACGGGAACTATAACACCAATATGAACTATAACAAAGAATAGAATGGAATGACTTTTCGATAATAAAAATCTTCTCATTCGCCTAGTTTGCAACCCCGAACATATGGGTGGTCAAACTTTATGTATTTGACCCAATATGAACGGTACTTTGTCATTGCCAACTCTAGCCACGGTTTCATGTTTCCGTTATAGTGAATCACAGCTGCTTTCTCGATATCCTTTTTATCAATGCTCGGGTTGTACCCGAGACCGAGTACATGCCATGACTTGTCGAGTGGATGTGTTAGCCCGTAAAATGTCATTAGTCCAGGTGGCAACGTCCCGAGCTTCCATAAAACCCGATCTTCATTCTGATAACAACACAATCAGTAAATTATCTAACAGTTAATGAAATATATTGAGCCCAGATTGTATTGACGACAGGCATGTAAATGAACCTAACGAACACGAAGAGAAGCATGTTCATGTTCGTTCATTTAACTTTAACCGAACATGAACACGAGTATTTAATCGAACACATTTAACCGAACATGAACATGAACATTTAATCTAACACATTTTTGTTCATGTTCGTTTATCAAGAAAATGGGCATGTTTGTGTTTGTTTATGTCCGTTCGTTTAAAACCTAAACAAACAGTTCAAGAACGTAAACGAACATAAACAAACATAATTTAACAAACAATAAACAACACAAACGAAAACAAATAAACATAATTGGCTAAACATAAACGAACATAAAGTAAGTTTTTATATAAATTAGTGATAAATTACGATAACTTCCATTGCAAAACCCATTTTTATTACTAGAAAACCCAATTACTAATTAATTATACTTATATAAGTAGTTAGAAAGTTCCTTTTATGTTTAATATTCATATAAATATAACTACTTATGTATTTAAACTGAAACGAACATAAATGAACGAACATAAACGGACGTTCATAAACATAAATGAACGAACAAAACGTGTGTTCATGTTCATTCCTTAAAGAGTAAAGTACATGGATGGTCCCTGTGGTTATCCAAAATTTTGGAATTAGTCCAAAGGTATTTAAAGTACACTTGTGGTTTGCAATTTGTAACGTATTGGGACCATCTGTGTACTTTTGGCAAAAGTTGGGGACTAAATGTGTTACAAAGTGCAAACCACAGGGACCATCCGTGTACTTTAAAAAAGCTAAGGACTAAATCCAAAATTTTGGTTAACCGCAGGGACCATCAGTGTACTTTACTCTTCCTTAAATTAAAGCAAAACAAAATTGTGTTCATGTTTGTTCGTTTATTATATAAACAAACATAAACGAACTTCCTGTCGAACAAGTTCACGAACAGTTCATAAACGTTCGGTTCATTTACAGGCCTACATGTAATAAGAATCTAGAGATAAAAAAAATTATTACTGTAAAAATCTTACCATATTTTGCCATTTGTGGTAAATACCAGTTATATCCTTCTTCTTCCACACATCAAGATCAAACATATTCATCCCATAAGCCCATCCACACGCATTCGGGTCAAAATTTCTCGCAATATGAGGATTCGAGAAATTCAAATACTTATCAAAACGGTGAAAGCTTTCTCCACACGTTTCAACCGCACCGTTCACTTTCCCGTTCAGATCGACCTTCCATAACCCCGTTAAGTCTTTTTGAACCACAATATCATCATCCAGAAAAAGAATTTTGTTCAATTTGGGATAAACTTGAGGGAGATAAAACCGAAGGTGATTCAACATTGAAAGATACTTCGGGTTTCGGTATTTTAAATTTGATGAACCGGTTGTTTGATGATCTGATTTGAAATAGTATTCTTTCATTGCGGCGGATTCGAGTTGTCGAAGAACCGGACAGTAGGATGAGTTTAGCCATTTGAATTCGTCGACGTTTTCCACGTGGATTGTAGCTTTGCCAGGTGGATTAAGTAAAAACCACATGTTCATTGCTCCGAAATTTAATTTATCGGAGACGAGATGAAAAACATGTTTCTCTGGTTCCTGTATTAGATATAAATAAGATCATTGGAACCATTAAAAATCTTACAGCCTCCAAATTAAATTTAAAAAAATTATACTTAACGTAGTTTTTGCAAACGAACAAAAACTATCGAAATTTACCCGCGCTACGCAGCGGGAATTAGGCCAGTATCGGTTTGGTTCATTACGGTACCGGCACTCGTTATGACAACCGAAAGAGAAAACAAAAAATATTGAAGAAAATTTATTACAAAAAATTTATATAGCAATGTCGAGAATAAAAAGATGAACACAATTGTATTCAGTTTTTTTTTTAAATTAACGAACACGAGTTATTGAAGAAAATCATAATAAATACAAATTAAATGGGTTAAAAGTGTATATTATTAATAGTATAAGGGGAAAACTCAAAATTAAAAAAAAAAAAAAAAAAAAAAAAAAAAAAAAAAACTCAAGATAAAGCCAAGTGACCAATCAAAGTGAACTCTATTCACAAAACTTGCAAGTCAATGCAACCTGGTTCATACAAAAGGCATGTTTTGACATATGCTTAATGCTTACTTGGACTATAGGCAATCAAAATAGTACCGTTCACAATCTGCAAAGTATTTATGTTTGACAGCACGTTCAAGAATCAAGATTAATTGTAAAAACAAGTAACAGATATTGCAAATCTTTGTACTGGTTTATAGACGACAACCCATTGTTACGTTGAAAACAGTTTATTGCTATGCGTAAACACAACGTATGCCATGATATATGATGCTTATAAATTAGAAAAAAAGAGTAAAATGCCATTTTTGTCCCTGAGGTTTGGCCAGTTTAGCGACTTCGTCCAAAGGTTTGTTTTTCCAAATCTGGATTCAAAAGGTTTGAAATCTTGTCATTTCCATCTGGCTCATTAACTCTATCCATTTTTTCCGTAAAGTCAGGGGTATTTCTGTCTTTTTTGTTAACTTAAAGAGCAATTCGGTCTTTTTCACTTTATGTACAAGCATTTTGCATAATGTACAAGTATTCAAAATACCCTTAACGGAGAAGAAAAGATAAAGATGCCTCTGACTTAACAAAGAAAAACGGGTGGAGTTAACAAGACGAAATGGCATTTTACCCAAAAGAAAAAAGGATGCATAAATATACCTTAGCATTCTTGATAGTCGAATTCACAACCACCGATGCAGCCAAGACATTATCAGAGAACAGAGCATAATGATAGAGATCTGGATTCTCAAGATTCTCCCTCCTTGGGAATACGCGTTTCTCCAACGGAAGAAGATAATAATCGATTGTTAGGCGCATGGATAAGCAATGAATACCGTTTGGGATTGTTTTGGCAGCGATTTGACTCAAAAACATGCTCTGTTTCTTCAAGCTACGAACTTGTTCATCTGCTGACTGTAGCATAGCTCTCAACTTCCCTGTGACTAACTTACAATCATATAGCTGTTCTTTAGCTTTAGACAGTAGTTGACCCATAGCTTTGATTTTCTCCGCAACACTAAGAATATTTTCATCAACAAAACACACTTAAAAATGTGCTATAGATGGCAAAATAGGGGGTCAGATGGGTTGCTATGCAGTTAATATTGGTGATATATCACCGATATATCGGTCAGAATATTGGCACTGGTATTATCGGTGATATTGACCGATACATCACCGATTTTCCCCATATCATTACCTTTCTTCTTATTGCTGATATTAGTGTTTTAAGTCTTAATGAGTTCCTACTTGCTACAATTGTTAGTGTTTTGCAAGTTGTAAATATATATATAAATTCTGCATGATATTAAAATTACCGATATCCCACCGCAATAACCTATATCTCAAATATCGGTCTTTGACCGATATCCTTTTAACCGCATTAACTGCATAGGTAAATGGTCAAAATGGATAAAGTAGGACCAAAATGCCAACACTTTTCTTTTTGTCAATTTCTATTGTAGTATGATAAATACTTAATATAATGTGTAAAGTACAGTAGTACACGAAGGTCCCTGTGGTTTACCAAAATTTTGGATTTGGTCTCTAGCTTTCCAAAAGTACATGGATGGTCCCTCTGGTTGGCATTTTGTAATGCATTTAATCCCCGGCCAACAAATCTAGAGGTTTTAGCATGTCCATGTTAGGGACTAAATGTGTTACAAAGTGCAAACCACAAGGACCACCCATGTACTTTTGGAAAAAGTATGGGGACTAAATGTGTTACAAGTGCAAACCACAGGGACCATCTATGTATTTTAAATTTTCGTAAACCACATGGACCATCTGTGTACATTACTAAAACTTATTAAAAATAAAAAAGAGCCAAATTTGTTGATTCAAACATTAAAAACTAACAATTGTGTGACCTAATAAGTTTAAAAAACGAATCCAAACAACACCGTATAAAAATACTGAATCAAATCTGTAAAGAGTATGTATTGAGTAATTTTTTTGTGAGCTAAAAAACTTTATTTTATTAGTTTGACCAATTATTAATAACATATAACTAAAGTTCATCCTACTGACCTGTGATTAAGATCAGCATCAGCAGTAGCATCTCCTAAAGCACGTTGACTTTCTTTAAGTTGACTTTGCAGTTCATGTGCTAATTGTGTCTTGTTTTTCATTGTTGCGATGCTCATATAAACCCTAGCCATAATCATTTGATCCCGGACCAATCGTATAGTTGTGTCAATGTTCTCGTTATCGTTCTCTTTTCTCCAAATACTGTACTTCCCAAGAACAGCAGAGTCAACCGACTTTGACCGCTCGATGGCCGCATTTTCAAGCTTTATGATGACATTGTTGTCGTTTTTCACTAAATCAGCCGCTCGATTTTCGCGTCTTTTATCTCTCAGTTTCTACAATGGTAAAAAAGAGTAAATTTAATCATCTCATAAAGGGTATACCGTATATGTTACTATGGGGCTGCAAACAAACCAAACGTTCAGCGAACAGCTCGTGAACCACTCGGTGGGAAGTTCGTTTGTGTCCGTTCCTTTATTGGACAAACGAACACGAACAAGAAATTTTGTTCGTTTAGTTAAATGAAGGAACATGAACAGAGGCCGCGTTAGTTCATTTATGTTCGTGAACGTTTTCGTTTATGTTCGATTGTGTTCGATAGTTATTTAGTGTTTTTAGTTTTATATTTTCTTTAAATACTTCAAAATTCCGACCAATAAAATATTTAATAAGTGTCAGTGTATCATATATTTTGTTCATGAACGCTTGTTTGTGTTCGTTTGTTTCCATTTGTGTTCATGAACGTCCATTTTCGTTCGTTGCCTAAAATTAACAAACGAACATGAACAAGTTCATTTCCTTAATAAACGAACACGAACATAAAATCTCGCTTGGTAAGTGGTCATGAACGAACAATTCATATTCATAAACACATATATTTCATAACAAACAAACATGAACAAGATCTTCTTCATGTTCGTTCGGTTCGTTTGCAGCCCTAATCCTTTAAGGAATTCAGATTGAAATATTACCCTCCTGGCTAGCTTTTCAGGCGTATCAACCGATTGAGAATGACCATCTAGAATTTTCTCCAGTTTACCTGTTGGGGTCCATTTTCTAGTACCTTCCGTTATCTAGTAGAAAAAACAGGATCAATTTTTTTTGCACAGCCAAAAAATCATAAGCATTCAAAGCCTATTGTTATAACTTTATAGTTTATACTAACCTCAGCAGGACTGGAAGTACTAATGATCACGTGGTCTTGCTCGGTGAATTTCCAAGAAGCTGATAGGTTGTTTTTTCGAAATGAATCAAGACTCAAAGGTCCTAAATCATCTGTGCTTGCCTTGATGACATCAATAACCTAAATTATATATATAGTAACAAAAGAAAATATGAGATTACATTGAATGATTGAATAACAATTGATGGATGAACATTATTACGCTTTAGCAGCATACCCTTTTCGAAAAAAGAGACCGAATGTGTTGAAAAGCCAGCTTTGCTTTCCAATCTACGTCCTGCACTCTTGCTCAAAGTAAGTATCAAATTATTATCAAGAGTAAAATGTCATTTTCATCCCTGGGGTTTGGTCAGTTTTGCAACTTTCGTCTAAAGGTTTGTTTTTCCGCATCTAGATCCAAAAGGTTTAAAATCTTGCTATTTTCATCCAGCTCGTTAACTCCATCCATTTTTCTCCGTTTAGTCAAAGGTATTTCCGTCCTTTTTGTTAACTTAAAAGGCAATTCGGTCTTTTTACATAAAGGGAAAAAGACCGAATTGCCCTTTAGGTTAACAATAAAAGATGGAAATACCTTTGACTTAACAGAGAAAAAATGGATGGAGTTAAAGAGCCTGATGAAAATGGCAAGATTTCAAATCTTTTGGATCCGGATGCTGAAAATCAAACCTTTGGACGAAAGTCGCAAAACTGGCCAAACCTCAAGGACGAAAATGGCATTTTACTCTTATTATCAAATATAAATAATATAAATGAGAAATGAGAAAGAATAGTACTTGCTTGCTGATGCTAGTTGATAAATCATTTACATCTGCATAAGAAGAGTAAGATATTGAGAAAGAATAACTAAAGCACACAAAGAGAAATCAAGCAGTCAAATTTATCTCAATACGCATAAAGCTAGTGGGTGTTCGGGATTACTTATCCAAACAGTTATCTTACTAATTGCATATTCTAAAAGCTAACAAGCACTTTTGAGTGTCTGAATAAGTGGATGAATAGAAGTGCTTATGCTTATCGGCTTACTTTATGGTGAAATTAGTCATTTTCAATAAACAGGTTGAGATTGCTTACGTCAAACCAATCATTTTTCATAGATTCAAAACTACAACTTTAGCTTATGTTTGAAGTTTCTCCCACTCGATGCTTCTTAACTTATGTTTGAAGTTTCTCCCACTCCAATCAACACAAAATAAGCACTACCAACAAGATTAAAATTTACTAGATGCAAGTGTTATGTTGCACTATCAATGTGTCATGATGCCTACCATGTCATATCGTGCATGCTATAAATATAGTTACGTTTACTAGGCATATAAAGCATAAGCTGAGGAGGAACGAACCTTGCAGTCTGAAGCTGAGTGTCATGGTCATCGTTTGGATCAATTCGGTTATAGTCTGGTTTTATGAAAACATTTTTAAAACCGAGTTCTCTATAACCTGGCTCTGATACCAAACTGTCACACCCCCAAATTACCACCTAGGGCGTGTCCCTAATGGAGGTGTAACGATTCAACAAAGAGCCACCAATCATATCAAACACAAGTTGTAATGAAATACCAAATTAAAAGAAATGTATTGTTTGAAAGTTAAACCAAAACCAAAGTACTGAGCGGAAGTATAAAAGTTTAAATGTATAATGTATCGAAACCAAATCAAAGTAACTGTTTATTATGACCATAACCACTCCAGCAGCATCAGACAGCAAGCTCCCAAGTTCCTTCAATAATCACCTACAAGCATGTAAACAAGTGTGTCAGACTACGCTACGCTGGTGAGTTCAAGGTTTGTGTTTGTTTACCAAGTTGTGTTACCAATCAGATGAGCAAAACAGTTTACAAGACAATAAGTTGTTTGTTGTTAAGATGTTTAATGTTTCGATGTTGTTATTACTCGAGTACCGAATGGCCATATGATATGTGATTGCCAACCCCAATGCCTCTATCAAAGCATTGGTCATGTTTTAAGGTAATTAGTTCACACCCGTTCCCCTTGAACGTCGTGAGGGTGCCAAACCTAATAGCGCTATCAACTAATAACCCCCGTTGCCCTACAAGCAACGTGCCGGTAGATGTAGTGGTCTTACAGTGATAGAAAAACAGAGTACAATAACCAACATCCCGTTACCCATGCATTCCTCATCGGAACGTTACCCGTTAACCCTCCACTGGGATCCATGCTTGAGAAAAGAGCAATGAACTCACCTTAGGTTTGCTCGGTAAGATTAAAGTACGTATTTTCCAGTTGGTTAATTAACCCCTATTGTGGTTATCAAAGTTAGTCAGTTACTTGCATTTACCACACAGGTTACGAATAAGTAACACGCATATTATAAAGCAAATCATAGCAAACAATTGAGTGTATAAACAATACAAATTCATATCACACCACATCACAATTTAACAAGTTGTTTTCATGTAGTTATCTAACAGATGTGGGCCATGATCGCAATTAACCCACAAAGTCCACCCAATCAGTCGTTATCAGGCCGCTCCATCTCTGACCCAAATCCCATAGTGTAATCATCCGTAAACCATTAACATCTTGTGGCCCATATATTCTGTAACCCATCAACTGGTATCGGCCCACCATACCAATACTCACATTACCCAAATTTTATCACCCTTCTTTTTTTATAAAGTTATCCTATTTTTTTGACAGTATCATTAACCTTGTGCACGTGGAGCAAATATCAAAACTACCAAGGCGGCTCACTATCAAACAACTAATTACTATTGGTTGAACATATATATAATGCCCTCAACATGACTATTGGACCAATTCTATGCCCAATACCCTTCCTTGGCCGTCCACTACAACCAATCGGAAAAATCATAAGAGCCACCCCCCCTACTACCGATTTCTACAAGTTAATGAATCATTGTTTATTTATACAGAACAATTAATACACATGCCTATATCAAATCAAACATGATGGCCGACATGCAGAACACCTCAAAATATCATTGGACCACATTGAACCTCATGGCCGCCATATTAGGTCCACTCTTGTTAATCAGCAAATCATTATTAACAGTTGACTTTAAACTTCATACTAAATTTCCTAACAATTACTATCATCATCATCATCGTACAATGCAAAGATATAAGATATAATAACAAGTTCCTGTTGTTCCACCTGATTTAACCCAGCCGCCCCATTGGGCCCATGTTCGGCCCTTTTAATGCATGACATACAGCCCTTAATTAAATTAGATATAACTTGGTACATGTTGACCACCGACATCATTTAATGAAATTCCATATCCTTATCACAAGAATCAAACAGAAAATAAAATAGCATGTGGTGGTATGGTGCGGTCCAATTGGGTAGCAGGTTATCATCGAATCATGCAGCCATGATTGTCATCAACTTTATTAAATAAACAACTTTATTAATTGAACATGCAGCCATGCTTGACATCTTGCCATATAAACGGATATTATCACAACTTAATTCAATTCAATCTCTATGCATTCATACAACATCGAATATAATCAGGCAACCAAGAAACAATCAAATAATACCGAGCACAGTGCGGATTTACTAACCAAGATTGTTGGTACCCGAAAGATATTTCACAAGGGTGAGGGGCTGCCACAGTTCGTACGATCAGGGGTGAGGGGGGTCTCCTTCGTCTGATGCGAATCACGTAAGAGGGGGATAGGGTTTGTTTGCTGATGTCGAAATCAAGGAAGAAGAAGTGGGGGTTGTTTGAGTTTTAAACCGATCATGAAAACGAATTGGAGTCTAATACGTTTGTTAAGCTACTGGGCCGGTTGTCTTGGCTAAACCCAAAATAGTAAAGGTCCAAATGTTAAGCTACTGGGTCGATTTATTTACTTATACTATTGGTCACAAGATATAAGGCCCCATAACTTGTTGGGCTGACTAACAAGGATAGTGTTGGGCTTCCTAACTAGAAATAGTTGGGCTAACGAACAAGAATAATGTTACTAGCAAGTTATAAGTATTGGCCCAAGTTACAAGGTATATAACCTAACCGAGTTAATTAGGTCACAAGATATAAGCGTTTACTAACCGTGAGAGTTCGGGTTGTCACATCATCCCCGACTTGAAGGAAATTTCGTCCCGAAATTGGCAAGCGTCAAATGTGAGAGGAACAAAGTGAGAAATCAGAGTTGTTGCGGGTTTTGCTCAGTTGTGACATCATCCCCAACTTGAAGGGGAATCTCGCCCCGAGATTCACCAGTTTTGCTTGACTCGGCTTTGTCTTTGGGAAAAAGGTGAGGATACTTGAGCTTCATCTGGTCCTCGCGCTCCCACGTGAACTCTGGTCCACGTCTTGAGTTCCAACGAACCCTAATGATGGGAATACGACTGTGTTTACGCACTTTGACCTCACGGTCCATGATTTCGATGGGTTCTTCAACAAACTGTAACTTGTCGTTGACTTTTAACTCGTTAAGAGGTACCGCTAATGGGTCATCAGCATAGCACTTCTTTAATTGCGAGACATGGAATACGTCGTGAACGTTACCCAGCTCAGTAGGTAACTCCAACCTGTACGCCACCTTACCAATACGCTCGAGAACTTTAAACGGACCAACATAACGTGGATTCAGCTTGCCACGCTTCCCAAAGCGTACAACCCCTTTCCATGGCGAGACTTTCAGCATGACTCGGTCATTCACTTCAAAAACTACCTCTTTGGCACGCTTATCCGCATAGGCCTTCTGGCGATCACGAGCAGCTGCCATACGTTCTCTTATTTTCACGATCATCTCTGAAGTTTCGAGTACCATTTCAGGCCCTGTGATCTGACTATCACCCACCTCAGCCCAGCAGAGGGGTGAACGACATTTCCTCCCGTACAGTGCCTCAAACGGTGCCGCTTTGATGCTGGTGTGGTAGCTGTTATTGTAGGAGAACTCCACCAACGGCAAGTGCTTCTCCCACCCTTTCCCAAAATCAATGACACACGCCCGCAGCATATCCTCTAGTGTCTGAATAGTGCGTTCACTCTGACCATCCGTTTGTGGATGATAAGCCGTGCTCATATCAAGACGTGAGCCGAACGACTTATGCATAGCCTGCCATAACTCCGAAGTAAAACGAGGATCTCGATCAGAAATAATAGAAGTCGGCACCCCGTGCCTGGAAACCACCTCTTTAAGGTACACTGCTGCGAGCGACGAATACTTATCCGTCTCTTTGATTGCAAGGAAGTGTGCTGACTTTGTGAGACGGTCAACAATCACCCATATAGTATCGTTTCCAGCCTGTGATCTAGGTAGCCCCGTAACAAAATCCATAGCGATCTGTTCCCATTTCCACATAGGTATCTCCGGCTGCTGAAGTGGTCCTGACGGCTTCTGGTACTCTACCTTGACCCTAGCACAGGTCAAACACTTACTCACATAGGTGGCAATAAGAGCTTTCATGTTCGGCCACCAATACAAAACCTTGAGGTCCTGGTACATCTTATCAGACCCTGGATGAACAGAGTATCGTGACTTGTGAGCTTCGTCCATCACAAGTTCTCGAAGATCACCAAATAAAGGAACCCATATCCGTTCCATGAAGTAGTAGATATTGTCAGACCGTCGCTCGAACTTCTTCTTGTGTAGCCCTCGTAATCCTTCGGCTTCGATGTTTTCTTCCTTCAATGCTTCAATCTGAGCTGAACGAATCCGAGCAGGTAGATCAGAGTGAATAGTAAGCTGTAGGGCACGAACACGCTTCTGCTTTGGTTCCTTGCGACTAAGGGCATCAGCTACAACATTAGCTTTACCCGGATGATACTTGATAGCACACTCATAATCATTGAAAAGCTCGACCCATCGACGTTGCCGCATATTTAATTCCTTCTGGTCGAAGATGTGTTGAAGACTCCTGTGATCGGAATAGATGGTGCACTTGGTACCGTACAGGTAATGCCTCCAAATCTTCAACGCGAAGACTACAGCTCCTAACTCCAGGTCGTGTGTCGTGTAGTTCTTCTCGTGTACCTTCAACTGTCGAGAAGCATAAGCGATCACCTTGTCTCGCTGCATCAGCACACAGCCGAGACCCTGAATAGACGCATCACAATAGACCACAAAATCTTCAGTACCCTCTGGTAGCGATAAAATCGGCGCGCTGCACAACTTCTGCTTTAAGAGCTGGAATGCTTCTTCTTGTTTCGGCCCCCAAGAATAAACAACTTTCTTTTGAGTCAGGGCGGTGAGGGGTTGAGCAACTTTAGAGAAATCCCGAATAAACCGACGATAGTATCCCGCAAGACCAAGAAATTGACGCACCTCCGAAGGGTTCTTTGGTGCCGCCCAATTTCGAATAGCATCGATCTTGGCAGGATCCACATGAATACCCATTTCGTTAACGATGTGCCCGAGAAAGTGTACCTCCCGAATCCAGAAGTCACACTTAGAAAACTTTGCGTACAACTGCTCCTTCCTCAGGAGCTCTAAAATAAGACGAAGATGGCGCTCGTGGTCTTCCTTGCTCTTGGAGTAGATCAATATGTCGTCAATGAAAACGATAACGAAGTCATCAAGGTAAGGTTTGCACACGCGGTTCATGAGATCCATGAAGACCGCTGGTGCGTTGGTCATCCCGAATGGCATAACCAGGAATTCATAGTGGCCATACCGCGTTCGAAAAGCTGTTCGAGGCACATCCTCCTCTCTAACCCGTACTTGATGATATCCGGACCTTAAATCAATCTTGGAATAGAAACTTGACCCTTGCAGCTGGTCAAATAAGTCGTCGATGCGTGGTAAAGGATAACGATTCTTAATTGTCACCTTGTTGAGCTCGCGATAGTCGATGCACATACGAAAAGACCCGTCTTTCTTCTTCACAAATAACACAGGGGCTCCCCAAGGGGAAGAGCTAGGACGAATGAAACCCCTGTCTAATAGCTCTTGAAGTTGATTCGATAATTCTTGCAACTCTCCTGGTGCAAGACGATATGGAGCACGGGCAATCGGTGCTGCTCCTAGCTGGAGTTCAATCTGAAATTCTACTTGACGATGCGGAGGTAAATGTCACGGCCCCCGACCCGGTTTGACCCGTTTCAGGAGCCGCGGAACAGAAATCCCGCGGTATTTAATTTAGGCGACAGCGGAAGTCTTTTTAAAACAGGATCTTTAGTATTAAACTGCTCATTATATAATTTAGGGATAAAACCCAGTAATTTACAATAATGTGATTTCAATGGAAATCTTTATTTTCCAAAACATGTTTCTTTATTTATTTACACTGAGCCACTTTTCTAAGCTGGTAGTGCTTCCTGGCACTTTTCTTTGCTCACAACAGATTACCTGAAACATGTTTGAAAAAGGTTTTGTCAGCGGGGAAATACTGAGTGAGTTCATTCAGTTTTTAGGAAATGACCCATAGTTATAAATTACAGCATAAGAGCGATTACAATGGTTTACATCTTTATTTTTATCTGGCTTTCTGCCACAATGGTGACAAGTCACAATGGTGACGATGGTCATACCACTATTAGGTCAATGAACTCTAATAGTGACGTTTCTCCCTAGTAGGTCAATGAACCTAACTGAGAGAAATAGTAATGTGCACAATACCCCACTAACCAATAAATCAAGATATCCACGACTTAGTCCCTGTAATTATAACACTTTGAAAATAATTTGGAGTATTGTAAAATAGTTGATAAAAAGAAGAATGACTCACATTGCAGATTTAACGAGCAGTGTATAAGCCTACTGATTAGCCTTGATTATTTCTAATTTAACAATAATGCACACAAAACAGGATTAGTGATCAATACAGCAGTTACGATAATTCCCCGAGATCAATTTTGACAATGAATGTCCAAGTGCAATACTTCGGCTCATTTATCAAAATGACAAACGATAAAGTATAGTACTTCAACTCGTATATCGAATTATCGACAACGACAAAGTACAATGCTTCGGCTCATTATCGAATTATCGACAACGATAAAGCATAGCCCAATGTGGGCGGCACTTAGACATTCTTTGAATGTATTGATTCCGGAAACTGAATCGTAATAGCGATCGAGTAATTACTCTATTCTGTGGCAGCGATTCGATAATTGTGTGTGTGTGTTGGACTGTTTTGCTTATAACTCGACCTACGTAACTCCGCTTTTCGTCGTTCCAGTGCCAAAATTCAAGTCCCAACCCCTGCTATTTATACTGAAATTTTGACACCGTCGCGTAGCGCGAGGGGTACCCCCTTAGCCGTCGCGCTACGCGAGTGACCACCCTATTTTCATAGGGTAGCCCTTCGTGCAGGTAGGCTTGCTGTGTCGATGGTTTTATAAATTTCGAATTTTATAATGAGTTATGAAGATAATCGTTAGCTAGGGTTTAAACCCCCCTGAGTTTTAGGGGCCCTGATCCTGATTCTGAAAATTCTGAAAATTTTAGGGTTTGTGTAGAATCACTTGGGTGTCTCAATTAGAGTTTCCTTAATAGCTAATTACTATCCTAATTAGGGATTTTAGTGACAGTTGTTACATCCTCCCCACCTTAAGAAAAATCTCGTCCTCGAGATTCACTGAAATAGATGAGGGTATTTTCACTTCATCTCTGATTCCAGTTCCCAAGTATACTCTTGTTCTCTTCTGGATTCCCATTGGACTTTCACTAACACTAGTCGTTTGTGTTTGAGAAACTTAATTTTCCGATCTTCTATTTGTAGGGGTTTCTCTATCATTTATCTCTATATCTTGAAGAGGTACTACCAAGGATTTGCCTGATAGGTGTTTCTTGAGATTGGATATATGAAACACATCATGTACTCCTGCTAATTCTTCTGGTAATTGTAAATAATAAGCCACTGGTCCTATATGGTCCTACATATAAGAGACTTAGCTTCTTCTCTTACCGAATTTATAAATTCCTTTCCAAGGAAATACTTTCAATAGCATTTTGTCTCCAACTCGGACTTTGATGGCGTTTGTTTATTATTTGTATAATTCTTCTAACCGTCTTCAGCCTTTCCTTCGTGATACTGAATATCACAGTCGTAATCATCGAGGTTTTCCCTTTTTCCTCATGTTTAATTCTTGTTGCTCAAATATGTATCTTAAATTCTTATGACCCATCTGGATAGTAAACTTGCTTAGATAATGTTTCCTAATCTTAAGGATAACTTGTGGTTTCTAATTTTTTAGGCTTACAAGTGGTAAGGCTTTCTTCGTGCTTTTGTAATTGCCTTGATGCATACACAATTACCTTTTTGTGTCGCATTACCATATATCCAAATTTTAACTTTGAAGCATTACCGTATACTTTAAAATCTTCTGATTCTTCTGGTAAGGCTAGCTAGAGGCTTCTTTTTGTTTAGGTTCTTATTTAGAATTAACTGTGTTAACTTAGTTAAGGATGTATCTATTTTAAGAGAATCCTTAATAAGCTGCCTATAGTATCCGGCTAATTTTACAAAATTCCTACTTTTCATTTAAAGATTGCGAACTCTTCCATTGTTATCTTAGCAGGATCTAAGTAAATATCTTCATGATTTATCATGTGACCTTACGTGGTTTATTTCTTATAATCATAAATACTTCTCTGGCGGGTACCTGGATTTTCTATAAAGTTCTTATCACAGAGAATTCGAGTAGGGTTGGCTACTAACCAATCTATTTCTGATACAACATCGAATTCGGCTAATTTCATAGGAATTAGGTTAGCGAAGAATTATATGACCTAAGAGTTCTATATTTTCCTTTTTGCCTGTTTTGACTGTAAAGATTTGTCTAAGTTAAGAGTTTGACAGAATGAAGTATTTATAAAACTTTGGTGTGCATCAGAGTCAGTTAATACTTTTTGTGTAACGTTGTAACCTAGGACGTACCGGCTATTACATCTGGAATGAGCTCTGTCTCCTGAGCAGTCAATTGAAAGGCTCTTGCATTCCTTTTTGCTTCTTCTGCAGGTTTGGCTTTAGTGTCAGATGGTTTGTTCAGTTTTGGACAATTTGGCCTAAGATGTCCAGTTTCTCCACAGTTGTAACAAACTGAAAATTTCTTCCTCCTGCAGTCTTCTTCCTGATGCCCTGGAATTTTGCAAAAATTGCAGTATCCTTTGCATTTTCCAAAATGCTTCCTTTTACAAAAATTGCAAAATGAACTAGTAGAAAATTGCCCATTCCCTCCTTTCTTAAAATCGTTATGGTTATCCGAACGGATTACCTGGGTAATCTTTTGGGCTACTTCCTTCCTTCTATTTTCTTCTCTTGTCCGTACTAGTTCGTCGGTCAGAGTATTGGCTAAATCTACCGCATCATCAATCGTGCAAGGTTTCGCAGCCTTGACGATGTTACGGATTTCAGAAATCAATCCCCAAATATATCGAGAAATAAGTACTGGCTCTGGCGAAGCCAGGGTTGGTACTATTCGAGCATATTCGAAGAATGTCGTAGTATACTTTCGACAATCTACATCAACCATTCGGTGGGTTAAAAACTTGTTTGTCATTTGTTCCTTTTCATATTCGGGACAGAATTTTCTTTCTACCAAGCTCTTAAATTCTTCCCAGTTTATAGCATACGCCATCCTTCTTCCTTTTGATTGTATCACCGTATTCCACCATTCTAGCGCTCCTTCTTTGAAAAGGTTTGACGCGTACATGACCTGATCATCCTGAGCACATTTACTTATGGCAATTACTGCCTCAGTTTTCTCTAACCAACGTAGTGCCGCAGTCGCTCCTTCGTTGCCTGCAAACTCAGATGGTTTACAAGCAAGAAATTCCTTGTAAGTGCAACCAGGTGTTGCAGCTTTCATTTTCTTAGGGAGCGGCGCTGGTTGTGGTTCATTGTCATGATTAACATGATCATTGCCTCCGTTTATGCTATTACTGAAGTTATCTTCAGAAATACGTTTGCTAGGAACGGGTTGTTGTGGTTCTATTGGATTTTTAACAGCAGCAACGATGGCTGGAATAGCGTTGGCTATCCCTTGAGCTATCATTGTTGGAATAGTGTTGGCTATCCCTTGAGCAACGATATTTTCTATATCCTGCCTAGTCATATATTGATCCCCCAGTTGTTGCTCAGAATCATTAGCCTCATTAACTGGTTCATTATTAGCGTTTTCCATTTGACAACTAAGTTATAGATAAATAATTAGTATACAAGAAATAATCCAATATCACACTTAATTGCACATAATCACGTATACGAACAGAATTTATAAATTTTCTAAATTTTCATGCTTCTATATACAACCGTATTATTTATCTTACACATACTGATTTTACTATTATTATTAAATAATAGTTTCATAAATCCCCTATTCTTTTTGTCAACGATATTCTAGTAACTGTGTTCCCTCTTATCGTAGTTTCAGGAGATCTGTCCCCCAATCTCTTGGATCCTATTCCCAGTATCCATTAGTTCTTCACCAAAGCGAAGTTCAGCTTTATTCTTGTTACTCATTGGTGGATTTGGTAAAGGTTCTAGATGGAACTTGAGGAAAAAGCTTATAGGGATGGTTTTGTAACTGTATTTCATTAACTAACCATTCGTCTATTTGTGAGTGGATTGAAGGGTTTGGAGTAGCTGGTTCTAAGTTCATTGGTAGTTGTGTTTTGAAAGAGTGATTAAAAATATTTTCATTAACAGGCTTAATAGTATTATGGCTTGCCATTATAGAATCTAACTCTTCCTGAGATGGTAACTTTTCAATTTGCCTAGAACTTTCCCCAATTTCTATTTCCTTGGGTTTGGGTTTTTCGAGAGGTAAAGCATCGAATTCTATAGGTTCTTTTATATCTGGTATATACCTATTGAAATCTCTGGAAACTTCTATTCTTACTGGATAGAGATTTAAATTCTGAAGGGCCTCAGACAAGTTACTCATGTTGTTTAGCAAAAATAGACATAGTCAGAATTCATAAAATTTATAGAAAACTTTTTAAATATTAGTTCCTACTGGGTACTATTGGAATTTACATCACACGAGGTTTTATTTGTAAATTTTATGATTTTCTTGATAAGACTTCTAGACTGTAGATAATAAAGGTACTAATACTTGAGTCAAATTATTTAAGAATTTGCATGACTTACTACATTGACTAGCATATAAAGATCTGCTCATACTGTACACAATTAGTCAGATAAATAAACAAATAATCACAAAATAGCAATTAATGGAAATTAAGTATTTTCTAAATACTTAATTGGCTTAAATCAGTGGCTTGAGAAGTGGCTCTGATACCACCTTATTTCTGTCACGGCCCCCGACCCGGTTTGACCCGTTTCAGGAGCCGCGGAACAGAAATCCCGCGGTATTTAATTTAGGCGACAGCGGAAGTCTTTTTAAAACAGGATCTTTAGTATTAAACTGCTCATTATATAATTTAGGGATAAAACCCAGTAATTTACAATAATGTGATTTCAATGGAAATCTTTATTTTCCAAAACATGTTTCTTTATTTATTTACACTGAGCCACTTTTCTAAGCTGGTAGTGCTTCCTGGCACTTTTCTTTGCTCACAACAGATTACCTGAAACATGTTTGAAAAAGGTTTTGTCAGCGGGGAAATACTGAGTGAGTTCATTCAGTTTTTAGGAAATGACCCATAGTTATAAATTACAGCATAAGAGCGATTACAATGGTTTACATCTTTATTTTTATCTGGCTTTCTGCCACAATGGTGACAAGTCACAATGGTGACGATGGTCATACCACTATTAGGTCAATGAACTCTAATAGTGACGTTTCTCCCTAGTAGGTCAATGAACCTAACTGAGAGAAATAGTAATGTGCACAATACCCCACTAACCAATAAATCAAGATATCCACGACTTAGTCCCTGTAATTATAACACTTTGAAAATAATTTGGAGTATTGTAAAATAGTTGATAAAAAGAAGAATGACTCACATTGCAGATTTAACGAGCAGTGTATAAGCCTACTGATTAGCCTTGATTATTTCTAATTTAACAATAATGCACACAAAACAGGATTAGTGATCAATACAGCAGTTACGATAATTCCCCGAGATCAATTTTGACAATGAATGTCCAAGTGCAATACTTCGGCTCATTTATCAAAATGACAAACGATAAAGTATAGTACTTCAACTCGTATATCGAATTATCGACAACGACAAAGTACAATGCTTCGGCTCATTATCGAATTATCGACAACGATAAAGCATAGCCCAATGTGGGCGGCACTTAGACATTCTTTGAATGTATTGATTCCGGAAACTGAATCGTAATAGCGATCGAGTAATTACTCTATTCTGTGGCAGCGATTCGATAATTGTGTGTGTGTGTTGGACTGTTTTGCTTATAACTCGACCTACGTAACTCCGCTTTTCGTCGTTCCAGTGCCAAAATTCAAGTCCCAACCCCTGCTATTTATACTGAAATTTTGACACCGTCGCGTAGCGCGAGGGGTACCCCCTTAGCCGTCGCGCTACGCGAGTGACCACCCTATTTTCATAGGGTAGCCCTTCGTGCAGGTAGGCTTGCTGTGTCGATGGTTTTATAAATTTCGAATTTTATAATGAGTTATGAAGATAATCGTTAGCTAGGGTTTATCCCCCCCTGAGTTTTAGGGGCCCTGATCCTGATTCTGAAAATTCTGAAAATTTTAGGGTTTGTGTAGAATCACTTGGGTGTCTCAATTAGAGTTTCCTTAATAGCTAATTACTATCCTAATTAGGGATTTTAGTGACAGTTGTTACAGTAAACCAGGAAGCTCTTCAGGAAAAACGTCAGGAAACTCTCGAACAACAGGAAGGTCTTCGAGTTTCCTTTCGTCAGTCTGAGAGTCAGTAATAAGGGCCAAGAGGGAAGGATAGCCCTTTCGTAGACAACTTAGAGCCTTCATAGCTGAGATAATGCCTATTGTAGCACCGCTACGATGGCCCTGGACAGATAGAGATTCACCACTAGCAAGAGGAATACGAACGACTTTCTCCTTGCAGAGAATTTCCGCCTGATGTTTGGATAACCAATCCATTCCGACAACTACATCGAAGCTTCCGAGAGTGACAGGGAGTAGGTCAATGTCAAATACTTGGCCCAAGAGGTCTAATTTACACCCCATGAGGACATGAGATGCTTCAATAGTTTTACCATTTGCTATTTCTACTACATGCTTAACAACAAGAGGCGTAGGACTCAATCCTAGGCGACTACTGAACCCCGTAGACACATAACTCCAATCGGCGCCCGAATCAAATAATATAGAAGCAAAAACACCATTAATGGAGAACGTACCAGTAACTACGTTGCCGTCGTTCCGAGCTTCACCAGCTCCAATAGTAAATCCACGCCCACGCGCCACGTTGCCCCCATTGTTTCCACCATTGCTCCCTGCGTTGTTACCACCTGTGTTCTGTTTCAACTGCGGGCAATCCCGCTTCATATGCCCCTCAGCCCCACACTGATAACACCCCTTTTTAGACCCCTGACTCTGCTGAGATTGCTGCCCTTGCTGTCTCTGATTCGACTGTGTCTGCTGCTTTGGCTGAGGAGCCCTACAATCTTTGGCCTCATGGCCTACCTTGTCGCACCTGCGACAAACCCGATCACACTGCCCATAGTGATGAAACCCACATTTGCCACACTGAGGCTTCTTTCCTGCATAAGACCTCTGACTTTGATTCACTGGGGATGACTGGCTAAAGCTGCGAGTACTGCCAGTGTCTGTCTTCTTTTGGGGCTGAACCGAGTTGGACGCTTTGTCCACATCACCCCACTTGCGTTTACTATCAGTGGCAGGAGTAGTGGCGGTGATGGCGGCAGTAGTAGCTTTAGAAATACGCGGTGGCAGTGAGTTGCTTTCCACCTCCTGATCAATAATTTTGTGAGTCAACCGGACGATCTGGGTTAGGTTATTGAGGTTTGCGGCAGTAACCAAACCCTTCACTCGCGGAGGTAACCCCTTGATGAATAACTCGATCCTTCGAGACATAGGTCGAGACAAATTTGGACACAAATCAGCCAGCTCATACGATCGCTTCACATACGCCTCAACCTCAGACCCTACCAGTTTCAGATCGTAATACTCGTTCTCTAGCTTCTGTATCTCGTCACGAGGACAGTATTCCTCCCTCATTAATTCCTTGAAGTCGTCCCAAGTAGTAGCGTTTGCTGCCTCAATACCCAGCAGCTGAACCTGGGCATTCCACCAGGTTAAGGCACCATCCTCAAGCGTGCCTGTCGCATACTTCACGTGGTCCCCCACAGGACAGTTGCACATAGCAAACACCGACTCAGCTTTCTCGAACCACCTTAAAAGTCCCACAGCCCCTTCCGTCCCGCTGAAGGTCTGTGGCTTGCAATCCATAAACATTTTGAACGTACAGGCAGGCTGGTTGTTTGGGTGCGCTGAATGAAAGAAGATACGACACAAGAGTAAGAGTTGGATTCACGATATAGGATTATAAGTATTTGGTACAGTTCATACCAGCTTGGTAGGCTGCCAGTGCCTCAGCCACACGTGTGTTTATCAGATTTGTTAGTTCAGCCTGAGTCATGTTGATGCTACCGCGACCGTGTCCTCGTCCACTCATGTTTCTATAATAGGAGAAGGGAACGAATTTAGGAGTCGAAAACGAGGAAAGTATTCAGGTTTATCACGTTAGGGACGATTATCTACCATGTTCATACACAAATAGGGAAGAACCCCTCTTACACTCGTTAAGCCTCATTGGGATTTGCATGCACCACGCGTTATTATTATGTGTGCACCCATGATAATAAGGCGGTTTGCATGCTCCTCTCGATGCTTCTTAACTTATGTTTGAAGTTTCTCCCACTCCAATCAACACAAAATAAGCACTACCAACAAGATTAAAATTTACTAGATGCAAGTGTTATGTTGCACTATCAATGTGTCATGATGCCTACCATGTCATATCGTGCATGCTATAAATATAGTTACGTTTACTAGGCATATAAAGCATAAGCTGAGGAGGAACGAACCTTGCAGTCTGAAGCTGAGTGTCATGGTCATCGTTTGGATCAATTCGGTTATAGTCTGGTTTTATGAAAACATTTTTAAAACCGAGTTCTCTATAACCTGGCTCTGATACCAAACTGTCACACCCCCAAATTACCACCTAGGGCGTGTCCCTAATGGAGGTGTAACGATTCAACAAAGAGCCACCAATCATATCAAACACAAGTTGTAATGAAATACCAAATTAAAAGAAATGTATTGTTTGAAAGTTAAACCAAAACCAAAGTACTGAGCGGAAGCATAAAAGTTTAAATGTATAATGTATCGAAACCAAATCAAAGTAACTGTTTATTATGATCATAACCACTCCAGCAGCATCAGACAGCAAGCTCCCAAGTTCCTTCAATAATCACCTACAAGCATGTAAACAAGTGTGTCAGACTACGCTGGTGAGTTCAAGGTTTGTGTTTGTTTACCAAGTTGTGTTACCAATCAGATGAGCAAAACAGTTTACAAGACAATAAGTTGTTTGTTGTTAAGATGTTTAATGTTTCGATGTTGTTATTACTCGAGTACCGAATGGCCATATGATATGTGATTGCCAACCCCAATGCCTCTATCAAAGCATTGGTCATGTTTTAAGGTAATTAGTTCACGCCCGTTCCCCTTGAACGTCGTGAGGGTGCCAAACCTAATAGCGCTATCAACTAATAACCCCCGTTGCCCTACAAGCAACGTGCCGGTAGATGTAGTGGTCTTACAGTGATAGAAAAACAGAGTACAATAACCAACATCCCGTTACCCATGCATTCCTCATCGGAACGTTACCCGTTAACCCTCCACTGGGATCCATGCTTGAGAAAAGAGCAATGAACTCACCTTAGGTTTGCTCGGTAAGATTAAAGTACGTATTTTCCAGTTGGTTAATTAACCCCTATTGTGGTTATCAAAGTTAGTCAGTTACTTGCATTTACCACACAGGTTACGAATAAGTAACACGCATATTATAAAGCAAATCATAGCAAACAATTGAGTGTATAAACAATACAAATTCATATCACACCACATCACAATTTAACAAGTTGTTTTCATGTAGTTATCTAACAGATGTGGGCCATGATCGCAATTAACCCACAAAGTCCACCCAATCAGTCGTTATCAGGCCGCTCCATCTCTGACCCAAATCCCATAGTGTAATCATCCGTAAACCATTAACATCTTGTGGCCCATATATTCTGTAACCCATCAACTGGTATCGGCCCACCATACCAATACTCACATTACCCAAATTTTATCACCCTTCTTTTTTTATAAAGTTATCCTATTTTTTTGACAGTATCATTAACCTTGTGCACGTGGAGCAAATATCAAAACTACCAAGGCGGCTCACTATCAAACAACTAATTACTATTGGTTGAACATATATATAATGCCCTCAACATGACTATTGGACCAATTCTATGCCCAATACCCTTCCTTGGCCGTCCACCACAACCAATCGGAAAAATCATAAGAGCCACCCCCTACTACCGATTTCTACAAGTTAATGAATCATTGTTTATTTATACAGAACAATTAATACACATGCCTATATCAAATCAAACATGATGGCCGACATGCAGAACACCTCAAAATATCATTGGACCACATTGAACCTCATGGCCGCCATATTAGGTCCACTCTTGTTAATCAGCAAATCATTTATTAACAGTTGACTTTAAACTTCATACTAAATTTCCTAACAATTACTATCATCATCATCGTACAATGCAAAGATATAAGATATAATAACAAGTTCCTGTTGTTCCACCTGATTTAACCCAGCCGCCCCATTGGGCCCATGTTCGGCCCTTTTAATGCATGACATACAGCCCTTAATTAAATTAGATATAACTTGGTACATGTTGACCACCGACATCATTTAATGAAATTCCATATCCTTATCACAAGAATCAAACAGAAAATAAAATAGCATGTGGTGGTATGGTGCGGTCCAATTGGGTAGCAGGTTATCATCGAATCATGCAGCCATGATTGTCATCAACTTTATTAAATAAACAACTTTATTAATTGAACATGCAGCCATGCTTGACATCTTGCCATATAAACGGATATTATCACAACTTAATTCAATTCAATCTCTATGCATTCATACAACATCGAATATAATCAGGCAACCAAGAAACAATCAAATAATACCGAGCACAGTGCGGATTTACTAACCAAGATTGTTGGTACCCGAAAGATATTTCACAAGGGTGAGGGGCTGCCACAGTTCGTACGATCAGGGGTGAGGGGGGTCTCCTTCGTCTGATGCGAATCACGTAAGAGGGGGATAGGGTTTGTTTGCTGATGTCGAAATCAAGGAAGAAGAAGTGGGGGTTGTTTGAGTTTTAAACTGATCATGAAAACGAATTGGAGTCTAATACGTTTGTTAAGCTACTGGGCCGGTTGTCTTGGCTAAACCCAAAATAGTAAAGGTCCAAATGTTAAGCTACTGGGTCGATTTATTTACTTATACTATTGGTCACAAGATATAAGGCCCCATAACTTGTTGGGCTGACTAACAAGGATAGTGTTGGGCTTCCTAACTAGAAATAGTTGGGCTAACGAACAAGAATAATGTTACTAGCAAGTTATAAGTATTGGCCCAAGTTACAAGGTATATAACCTAACCGAGTTAATTAGGTCACAAGATATAAGCGTTTACTAACCGTGAGAGTTCGGGTTGTCACAGCCATTGTCGCCATATCCCCTACAAAATAATACAAATCATCAAAAATTGTTCTTAAATCAATGCATACATTCAAAACACATCACAACACATCATGATCATCATACTCAGTAAATCCCACCAATAGCAAAGCTAAGGTAGGGTCTGAGGAGGGTAAGATGTGACAACCTTGCCTCTACCCTGTAGGAATAAAGAGGCTGCTTCCAGTGAGACCCCGGGCTCGATAGTAGTTTTGCATCAAGCCTTGGACACGAGGCACATAACACTCAGCAACTAAGACAAAGACCGATTAGTGCATGTATTCCCTTGTATTTCGGCTATCAACGCCACCACATGATGCATGATTAACCATCCCCCTCTTTTAACGTTATTCAAAACACAATACAATTGAATCGAATTTGATCAAATTGAACCAAATTACCTAACAGATAGAGAGATCAAGTAAACCAATATCACTACTCGAACTAAAACCCTAGTATTACCAAATTACATTTGCGAATTGAACACATAAAGTGGAAAAACACTAAAAACATAACAGAAATTAATCAAATTGAATACATCTACCAGGATGAGAGGAAGATCAAGTGAAAGAGTTGATTTTATCAAATTAGAATGGTGAATTAAACCTACAAAGTTAAAAAACACTCAAAACACAAAACAATTGAATCAAAGTACCAAACAAAAAGTAAGATCAAGCAAACGAGTACCACCTCTCGAACTAAAACCCTAATTTTATCACATTACATAGGCGAACTAAACACAAGATGTTTCAAGTATCGAAACGACGTTGTTTTACTGGAAACTGTGAATTGCGAGTGAAAATAGAGATGTAGAAACTGAGATCGGCAACATTGAACATAACTTTGTTCTTAAAATCAATACATACATTCAAAACACAACACTATTGAGCCAAATTGAATCAAATTGAACTGAATTACAATCGGTTCTCGAACTTAAAAACTAATTTTATCACATTGCATTGACGAATTAAAGTTAAAGAAACACAAGATGTTTCAAGTATCAAAACGATGTCGTTTTACTAGACACCGTCAATTGCGAGTGAAATTGAGATGTAGAAACTGAGATCTGCAACAGTGAATATAATTTTGTTCTTAAAATCAATGCATGCATTCAAAACACAACAAAATTGAATCAAATTGAACAAAACTGAATCAAATTATCAGAAAGAGTAGCATTTTTGGAACTAAAACCCTAATTTTATCACATTACATTGACAAATTGAACACATTAAGTTGAAAAACACTCAAAACACGACACAATTGAATCGAATTGAACTGAATTACAATCAGTTGTCGACCTAAAACAGCTTATTTCATTACACTGCATTGACGAATTGAAGTTAAAGAAACACAAGATGTTTCAAGTATCAAAACGATGTTGTTTTACTAGAAACTATCAATTGCGAGTGAAATTGAGATGTAGAAACTGAGATCTGCAACAGTGAATACAATTTTGTTCTTAAAATCAATGCATGCATTCAAAACACAACAAAATTGAATCAAATTGAATCAAATTGAACAAAACCGAATCAAATTATCAGAAAGAGTAGCATTTCTGGAACTAAAACCCTAATTTTATCACATTTCACTGACAAATTGAACACATTAAGTTGAAAAACACTCAAAACACGACACAATTGAATCAAATTGAAGCAAATTGAACGGAATTACCTGATAGAGTATCAGTTCTCGAACTAAAACCCTAACAATATCACATTACAATGGAGAATTGAAGTTAAAGAAACACAAGATGTTTCAAGTACCAAAACGATGTCGTTTTACTAGAAACTATCAATTGCGAGTGAAATTGAGATGCAGAAACTGAGATATGCAATAGTGAATACAATTTTGTTCTTAAAATCAATGCATGCATTCAAAACACAACAAAATTGAACCAAACTGAACAAAACTGAATCAAATTACCAGAAAGAGTAGCATTTCCGTAACTAAAACCCTAATTTTATCACATTACATTGACAATTTGAACACATTAAGTTGAAAAACACTCAAAACACGACACAATTGAATCAAATTGAACTAAATTACAATCAGTTCTCGACCTAAAACAACTAATTTCATCACATTGCATTGACGAATTGAAGTTAAAGAAACACAAGATGTTTCAAGTATCAAAACGATGTCGTTTTACTAGAAACTGTCAATTGCGAGTGAAACTGAGATGTAGAAACTGAGATCTGCAACAGTGAATACAATTTTGTTCTTAAAATCAATGCATGCATTCAAAACACAACAAAATTGAATCAAACTGAACAAAACTGAATCAAATTATCAGAAAGAGTAACATTTCTGAAACTAAAACCCTAATTTTATCACATTACATTGACAAATTGAACACATTAAGTTGAAAAACACTCAAAACACGACACAATTGAATCAAATTGAAGCAAATTGAATCGAATTACCTGATAGAGTATCAGTTCTCGAACTAAAACCCTAACAATATCACATTACAATGGAGAATTGAAGTTAAAGAAACACAAGATGTTTCAAGTATCAAAACGATGTCGTCTTACTAGAAACTATCAATTGCGAGTGAAATTGAGATGTAGAAACTGAGATCTGCAACAGTGAATACAATTTTGTTCTTAAAATCAATGCATGCACTCAAAACACAACAAAATTGAATCAAATTGAACAAAACCGAATCAAATTACCAGAAAGAGTAGCATTTCTGGAACTAAAACCCTAATTTTATCACATTACATTGACAAACTGAACACATTAAGTTGAAAAACACTCAAAACACAACACAATTGAATCAAATTAAATCAAATTGAACTGAATTACAATCAGTTCTCGACCTAAAACAACTAATTTCATCACATTGCATAGACGAATTGAAGTTAAAGAAACACAAGATGTTTCAAGTATCAAAACGATGTCGTTTTACTAGAAACCGTCAATTGCGAGTGAAATTGAGATGCAGAAACTGAGATCTGCAACAGTGAATACAATTTTGTTCTTAAAATCAATGCATATATAATCTTAATTACATGATTGTTTTCGTAAATGATACGTAAAACCTTAATTTATAAGAACGGGTGTTACAAGTTGGTATCAGAGACTTGGTTTAAGAGATTCAAGTATGGCGGGAAAGCTTTGCTTGGACTTAAACCTTACGCTCTTGATAAAGATTGGTGTTCGGTTCGAGGCTTGATCGCAAATCCGGTGAGTACATGTATGTTAATAGTTAGCATGCTAAAGTGTTGTAAACAGCACATAGGGCTATCGTGTGATTCACGTTACCCCAACTAAAATGGTTGATATGGTTGACGAAAATACGCGCATTGACGCGTATAGTAGAAAAAGCCTTGTATTATCATACGGGCGATTATTAAAGTTGACATGACTAACTCTTGTGAATGTTTTAATTGAAGGACACTCGCGTCTGAAGATGACGAGAGTTGGACGAATTGTGGATATGATGATGGAACGGTCCGAGATATGACAAGAAGAGCATACTCATTAAGGACCTAAATCGCGTAACGATCGCAAATAAGTAATGGCAATAAAGCCCGTTAGGACAAGCATTTACCAGGTGCACGTTTAAATTATTGCATGAATAGAAATATGCAACAAATACGTTGAAACTGATAGTTGCATATGTAGATCGAAAACTTGGAAAAACCTGAATAGAATACCTATCCAGGATATTATTTCCAAGAGAAATAAATAGAGGTGTTACTTACATGGGGTGTGATGTGAAAGTTATAAAAGGGTCATGTATGTCATGTGTTGATCGCCTACTCTAGCCAAGTAGGTAATGAACACATGATACCATGAACTTTTTATGATGGACATACTTACATCCGATGTAGTAAAGACGGGGTGAGTGGGACAAATTAAAAAGTACCCAAATGAATCAGATAAGCAAAATATTTGATCATAATGTACACGCACAGCCGAGTGACAGAAGCGTATTATATTAGTATAATGAGCCCGAGAGAAGGGACAAAGAAACATGTAAAATGATGTAGACATGTATTGGGAGGGGGTGTACTTACACTCGAACCCGAATAATATAAACATGTAGACATGGAAACATGTAAAATGATGTAGACATGTATTGGGAGGGGGTGTGCTTACACTTGAACCCGAAGAATATAAACATGTAGACATGGAAACATGTAAAATGATGTAGACATATATTGGGAGGGGGTGTACTTACACTTGAACCCGAAGAATATAAACATGTAGAATGATCAAGATATGCACTGGGAGGGGGTGTACTTACACTCGAACCAGGAAAATGCGAATATGTCTCTAAATGGGTCGTTTTTGTGAAACGCCAAACGTGAGGATAAAGTCGGAATATAAAGATGAAGCGAGATCTTAATGCATACTGGGAGGGTTGCAATAATAACGACTTCGGTAAAACACCCGTTTGATGGGTATGAATTAAACACATGCGTAGACCGAGAAACGGGAACTCGGATAGAAAGTTAAAAGACTTGGGTTTTAGGGTCATAACTAAAAGATGACAAGATAATGTAAATAGAGTTGTGAATAAATTATGTTCAACTATTTTAAAGTTGAACAGATCGAATATAATATCATGCCGGACGGCATGAGTAAACACAAGCGGGACAATAGTAACATTAAAAGCAAAAGAATAATGAGCCCGGTAATGGGACATAATCAAATACGAATGTAAGTAAACTGGATAATGGTGAACATAAGATAAACCGACGCATAAATGACGTGAGAAGTCATAAAGTCGGAAAATGTGTCCGAAAAGAAACGAATGTAGCCTTAGACTACGGTCAAGGTCAAAGATAATATCAAGACGAAAATAAATGATGTTAAACAAAAACATGGTGCCTTGACACCAAACATGAAATTTTAAGAATGTCATGAGCAAGGAATGATCTACGGGATCAATATAACCTTTGGGGTTATAAACAACGGAAAGGTCTATGAGGATAAAACGACCCACGGGTCATGATTAGAAAGAAATTATAAGAACTTCGCCTTAAAGAGGTGAAAGTCTAATAAAAATAGCCCATAAGGCTAAGTGATAAAACCTACGGGTTAATTAGATAAAGCGAGGGAATCAGTTGAGAATCCCCGCATAAAACTAAGACTGTAAAAGAATAAATTTTGGAGTGTTAATATCCCGGTATGGATAATTGACAAAGGTTAAAAGGAAGACGCTAAACTAAAACTTCGGTTGGGTAAGAAATAACGTTTCTTCGAAAATATTATAGACGTATAAACGGTAAACATGAAAGATATAAGTCTTGACACTGATTGGTGCAAGGAGATATATTCAAAAAGTAACATTTTCGGAAATAAAAAGTTGATATGAAATTTAGAATGACGTGACATGATCACGGTCAAGAAATGCAATGTGAGGAAGAATCACATTATAACTAAACGAGGGTAAAAAGTAACTGGACTAATAAGTCTAGTTAGTGAGACCGGTTGAGGTCATTCAAGTAATTTGGTTGCTTGTAAGCGGTGGATTCGGTATAACTTAACCGAATAAATGAATTTTAAAACAAAAGAAATTGTTGCTAAAAGTGAAAGATTTCACTAAAGACCTTTAAGCGGGTCAAAGTAACGGATTCATAAGGAATTCGATAGTATATGAAAGCGATGGATATCACTAAGTTAACTAAACTAGTGGAAATAACGAGATTACGTTATTTTGAAGTTACACTATGTCGTATGAAATATGTAGACAATTAGTAACCAAAAAGATGTTACCATACTTTCGGGTAATACTAACGATTGGTTAAAAAGTATAAGTAATTTCTCGGATAGAATACATTGAGTTTAAACTCAATGAATTATGTAAGAAAAGGTTTCGAGGACGAAACATATTTAAGGGGGGTAGACTTGTAACACCCCGAAAACGGGTTTGGTAATTAAATTCCGTTAATACTAAAGATGGGGAAAGTACCGTTAGTGGTAAAAGTAAATTGGTTAGGAATTTATTTAAATAATCCTAATATTTATTTAAAGTAAATAAGAGCATTTCAAGAAAATAGGAAGATATAAGTCCCAATTTAACGTGACTTAAAGAAAAACGGGTTACGACTTTCCGAACCTACTAAGCTAACTAGGATAATTCTAACCTAGTTAGATAGTGACTTATAAGTGGGTTAAAATACTTAAATCATGAACTAAGGAAAATGGAGGGGCCATAGATGTTAAAATTGAAACTTATGTTGCTAATTTTAATTAAAAAAAACAAACACCCCATTTGGGGATGTCTGGTCGTACAAAGAAGCAGGAGGCGACCTGGGTTTCTTCAAACCCTAAAATCCTCACCAAAACTCTCAAATTGGAGGTGCAAATCTGGTCCAAAACGAAAATTGAGCATAGATTATTGATCCTCATCACAAGAGGATTACAAGGTATGTAAAATCTGATGAAAACTCTCAACTTGAAATTCTCATGAAATTGGGAAAATCTGAAATTATGGTTGCATGTGTGTCTTATGATGATTTAGGAACAACTATAGTGTCTAGGGACAAACCCTAGACAAATACAAGTTGAAATCATGTGAGATTTTAGTAAAATCCATGATGGACCATTGTAGGTGATTAGTGGATTATGTAGATTTTAATAAACACTAGGCAATTGGGCGATATTCTAGTGTAATTTGACAATTGTGAAGTGACTTCAGAATTATAGAAGTTAACAACTTTGTAAGATGGTTGGTTTATGTGAAATTAGGGCTAAGAGATAAGCTAGAGACTTGATAAATAAACATGTAAAATTTTGCCCTTAAAGTGTTTGTTGAAATGCCTCAAAGAAGGCTCGAAACTAGAATTTTTGTAGTTAAAACACCTAATTGTGATGTTTTGTGATTAAAAAGAGTTCTAAATGTGATAAACGTGGTTAGAACTTTGGTTAAACGGTGGTCTAAAGATAACGCCTACCGGGTAATTAAAGAACGCTAAAACTAGTTGATGAACTCGATTATGCAATTAGTATACAAACGGGCATTTGACTTTTAGAAAAAGTCAAACTGACCTACGATGTGATGAATGATAATTAGACATAGAAAATAAGTGAGGTGGAATAGTCGTGATTGTTATTGACTAATTTAACCGCCTTGTAAATGATGAATAATAGTTGGCGCTTAAACAAGCCAGGTGAAGCTTGGAGTGAAAGCGGGTCAAACAAATCAGGCGTAGAAGAAAAGCGTAGCTCGGATGCAAGGTAAGTGTAATTTACACACTTATGTAGAATACCCGTTTATTCGATACATTGTAAACGTGATAACAATAATATTGGAAATATGGAAATTTGTCAAACATCGTCTAATGTAAATCAAGGTTAAAAGGATACCCATGGCGTAAGCCGAAATGGGTTGAATTTGTAAGAAAAGAGTGTAAAAGAAAAAAAGGGGTATGGTAATAAAATCCGGGATGGGATGGATGTATGAATTGGAGATCAAAAACGATGTTTTTGATTAAATAGATAATGTGGGCATATACTCCAAACGGGTCGAATGGTGGTGATAACACCATTTGACAATATCGACTAATTGGTAAGTATTAGGAATTAAATTCCGTTAATACTAAAGATGGGGAAAGGGGGTAGACTTGTAACACCCCGAAAACGAGTTTGGTAATTAAATTCCGTTAATACTAAAGATGGGGAAAGTACCGTTAGTGGTAAAAGTAAATTGGTAAGTATTAGGAATTTATTTAAATAATCCTAATATTTATTTAAAGTAAATAAGAGCATTTCAAGAAAATAGGAAGATATAAGTCCCGATTTAACGTGACTTAAAGTAAAACGGGTTACGACTTTCCGAACCTACTAAGCTAACTAGGATAATTTTAACCTAGTTAGATAGTGACTTATAAGTGGGTTAAAACACTTAAATCATGAACTAAGGAAAATGGAGGGGCCATATGTAACACCCCCAAAATACCACCTGCGGGAACCCCGCGAGGCGTGTTACACCTCAGAGTCTGAGCCACCAATCACATTGAACCAATGATAAATATTTAAATAAAACATGTCCTTAATTGCCAAGATTAAATGTCAAACATAATATCGATTCACAAAGGGTTATATGTAGCAGAAGCATATAACAAATCCTTTAGCAATTGTTTCATAATAAAACTCAAAACCAATGTATCAATTATAAGTATTCCAATAGCTTCGATCCATGACCACTCCAGCACTCCCAGATAGCAAGTCCAAGTTCCAAGGTTAACGACCTACAAGCATGCAAACAAGTGTGTCAGACTACGCTGGTGAGTTCAAGATTTTGTTAACGTGTTGAGTTACCGGATGTATGTTAATGCGATTCAATGTTGCGTTACGATGTTACTCATGTTAGATACCCTAGGGAATGTGCCCATGTGTATCCGGGGAGTGGGTACCCCTTAACGACTGATTGCTATGTTGCCATCGTTAGATACCCTAGGGAGTGTGCCCATATGTATCCGATGAGTGTGCCTCTAACAACCGTAGCCCTACACAGATAATTAGTTCACGCCCGTCCTTACGGCCCGGTGTGAGGTTTCCCACCTAATAGCGCTATCAACTAATTACCCCCATTGCCCTCCAGGCAATCTGATGATAGATCCCATGTTCAATAACCAAACCGATTAAATTGTTTACCCAAAGTTTCCCTTCCAAATGTTTACCAGTTGTCCCAAACCATCGGGACGCATGCTTGAGAAAATGCAATGAACTCACCTGGGGTTGCTCGGTATGATACACGAAAAGGTTCGGTTAAGCTACAATGTGATCAACCACGTCCTAGCACGTTTATCATTCAAGTCAGGTTCGTATTCAAGCACGTATTGTTACTAACTCGTATTGATCATGGCAACTCACACATATAATCATGGCAATCCAACAACAGCAAATTCACGTAAACTAACTAAGTCCAAGTATCCGGCCCAATCAGTTGGGCTCGTATCAGTGTAGGTCCAATAGTGTACAGGTGTAGCCGGTCTCGAGTCATATTGGTGTTGAGATTCCGAGTCGCAACCAAAGGAGGTTTCGAGTCGCAACAGGACTCGCAATGTCGGTCTCGGGTTGTCACGTTCTAGTCGAGACTACACGGTTTCGAGTCGCAACCGGACTCGCAACCATGGTTTCGGCTTGTGCTGTTTGTGTGCGAGTGTTGTGGTCTCGAGTCGCGACGGGACTCGCAACGCTGGTCTCGAGTCGCAATTGGACTCGCAACCGGGGTTTCGGTTCATGTTGTTTTGCGTTGGTGTGTGTCGGTCTCGAGTCGAGACAGTGAGTTCTCGACTCGCAATCCCTGTTGTAACTAATTTCCTTAATTGCAGTTTATGATTCCCGTAATAGTTGCAAACAGATTTGGCAGTTTCACAATCAAATCAAATCACAATTATTTCAACATTCAACATTCATATCATCATCATCAAGAACAGTAATTCAATATTACATAATATGCAACCGGATCATTAGATTAATCAACTATACAGCTCTAAATCACTGACATGTAACCCGAATCATGGCAACATACGTTTAACATAAACATGTCCGATTCAACAAGCATTCGGTTCAACATCATCTTAATAAGGATCCGAACAACATATTGCAAGATATCCGATTATCATGTAAACATCCCTACTCATGAATTCTAACACATAATCATATACAATCAAATCATCATTTACGAATAATCAAGCACTAACCGATTGATAGAAGGTGATCCGATTCGGGAAAGTGATGGCCACCGGCTTAGAGAGAGAAGAGCACTAGAGTTTGTGTGTGTTGTGTTGTTGTAACCAAAAGAGAAAACAACCCTAAGGGTGTTTGTTTATATACGTACAAGAGGGAAAGAGGGAATGGGCCGAACCCCACTTGGGTTGCCCCTTGGTTTCGGTTACAAGGATTACGGCCCAAATGGCCTTGTGTGATTGATCCATGTTGTGCGGTTTTAGTTCGAGTGACATACATACAATCATTTAATTCGTAACATAAAATAGAAACACATATCACGTAAGCATGCATTCATTCAATTAAAGTAGCTCACGTAAGCACGTAGCGTTACAGAAAGTAGGTTCAAATTACGAGTTGTCACAGTATCCCCAACTAAAAAGAAATTTCGTCCCGAAATTTGGTACGCACTCACTGAGAAAGCTAGATAAGTTGGAGCAGCTAGATAAGTTAAAGCTAGGTTTGTTATTTCGTTTGCTGGTTTTCCTGGGGTGTCACATCCTCCCCAACTTGAATGGGAATTTCGTCCTAAAATTCACTAGTTGCATCAACATTAGGTTTGCTAGGTTCTGACTGGTCTTCGGGGAACAAATGTGGATACTTAAGTTTCATCTGGTCCTCTCGTTCCCACGTGAACTCTGGACCACGTCTTGAGTTCCAACGAACCCTCACAATCGGTATACGGCTGTGTTTACGAACTTTAACCTCCCGATCCATAATCTCAATTGGTTCTTCGACAAACTGCAATTTGTCGTCTATCTTCAGCTCTTGAAATGGTACTACTAGTGTTTCATCAACCAAACACTTCTTTAGCTGCGAGACGTGAAATACATCGTGGACATTACCCAACGCAGCCGGTAATTCCAACCTGTAGGCCACCTTTCCAATCCGTTCTACAACTTTGAAGGGTCCTACATAACGAGGGTTTAGTTTGCCGCGTTTCCCAAAACGCACCACACCCTTCCAGGGTGAAACCTTTAACATAACGCGGTCATTAACTTCAAATTCTAGTGGTTTACTACGCTTGTCAGCGTAGCTTTTCTGGCGGTCGCGAGCTGCGGCCATACGGTTTCGGATCTGCACAATACTTTCTGATGCCTCAAGCACAAACTCGGGCCCTGTGATCTGACTATCACCCACCTCATGCCAACAGAGAGGTGAACGGCATTTTCGTCCGTATAGTGCTTCGAACGGAGCTGCCTTAATACTTGTATGGTAGCTGTTGTTGTAGGAGAATTCTATCAGCGGCAAGTGTTTCTCCCACCCTTTCCCAAAATCAATCACACATGCCCGCAACATGTCTTCAAGTGTCTGAATGGTATGCTCGCTCTGACCATCCGTCTGTGGATGATAGGCTGTACTCATGTCGAGTCGTGAACCAAACAGCTTATGCATTGATTGCCAAAGATCAGAAGTGAAACGCGGATCTCGATCTGAAATGATAGAAGTTGGCACCCCGTGCCTAGAAACTACTTCCTTAAGGTAGATCGCTGCCAGTTGCGAAAACTTATCTGTTTCTTTGATTGCCAGAAAATGCGCTGATTTAGTGAGGCGGTCGACAATCACCCAAATGGTATCGTTCCCAGCCTGAGTTCGAGGTAACCCTGTCACGAAATCCATGGAGATCTGTTCCCACTTCCATGTGGGTATTTCTGGCTGCTGGAGTAGACCCGAGGGCTTTTGATGTTCTGCTTTGACTTTAGCACAAGTCAAACATTTGCTGACATAGGTTGCTATATGAGCCTTCATGCTGGGCCACCAGTATGTGGTTTTTAAGTCGTGGTACATCTTATCTGATCCAGGATGTACAGAGTAGCGTGATTTATGCGCTTCCTCCATTACAAGTTCTCGTAAGTCACCGTAGAGTGGAACCCAGATGCGTCTGGTTACGTAGTAAGCACCGTCTCCCTTTTGTTCTAGTCGTTGTCTTGAGCCGCGTAAAGCTTCAGCTTGGATGTTCTCTGGTTTCAATGCTTCTACCTGAGCGTCTCGTATCTGGGAAGGAAGATTGGACTGGATCGTGAGTTGCAACGCTCGTACACGCCTAGGTGCATTATCCTTTCTGCTGAGGGCGTCAGCTACAACGTTCGCCTTGCCCGGATGATACTTGATGGCACATTCATAATCATTCAATAATTCAACCCATCGCCGTTGCCGCATATTCAATTCCTTCTGGTCGAAGATATGCTGAAGACTCCTATGGTCGGTGTAGATGGTGCATTTGGTACCGTACAGATAGTGCCTCCAGATCATCAACGCAAATACCACCGCTCCTAACTCCAAGTCGTGTGTCGTGTAGTTTTTCTCATGAATCTTCAACTGTCGCGAGGCATAGGCTATCACCTTCTCGCGTTGCATTAACACACAGCCGAGTCCTTGAATTGATGCATCACAGTAGACTACAAAATCTTCGGTACCCTCTGGCAGAGACAAGATCGGTGCACTGCAAAGCTTCTGTTTTAATAGCTGGAAGGCCTCTTCCTGCTTCGAACCCCAAAAGTAAACAACTTTCTTTTGAGTCAGGGCGGTGAGTGGTTGAGCAATCTTAGAAAAATCCCGTCGGATAAACCGACGATAATATCCCGCAAGACCAAGAAATTGACGCACCTCCGAAGGATTCTTTGGTGCTGCCCAATTCTTAACCGCGTCCACTTTTGCAGGATCCACATGTATCCCTTTTTCGTTAACCACATGTCCAAGGAAATGCACTTCTCGAATCCAAAAGTCGCACTTAGAAAACTTCGCGTACAGTTGTTCTCTTCTCAAAAGTTCCAAGATGAGACGTAGGTGGCGCTCGTGATCTTCCTTGTTCTTTGAATAAACCAGGATGTCGTCAATGAACACTATAACAAACTCGTCGAGGTATGGCTTACATACGCGGTTCATGAGATCCATGAAGACCGCTGGTGCATTAGTCAACCCAAACGGCATGACCAAAAACTCATAGTGTCCGTAGCGCGTTCGAAAAGTTGTCCGAGGCACATCCTCCTCTCTAACCCGTACCTGATGATATCCGGACCTCAAATCAATCTTGGAATAGAAACTTGACCCTTGCAGCTGGTCAAACAATTCATCAATGCGTGGCAGAGGATAACGATTCTTGATCGTCACCTTGTTGAGCTCACGATAGTCGATGCACATGCAAAAAGACCCGTCCTTCTTCTTCACAAATAATACAGGGGCTCCCCAAGGAGAAGAGCTAGGACGAATGAAACCCCTGTCTAGTAACTCTTGAAGTTGATTCGATAATTCTTGCATTTCCCCTGGTGCAAGGCGGTATGGAGCACGAGCAATCGGTGCTGCTCCTGGCTGGAGTTCGATCTGAAATTCTACCTGACGATGCGGAGGTAAACCAGGGAGCTCTTCAGGAAAGACATCAGGAAACTCTCGAACAACAGGGAGGTCTTCGAGTTTCCTCTCGTCAGTCTGAGACTCAGTAACAAGGGCCAAAAGGGAAGGATAGCCCTTACGTAGACAACTTAGAGCCTTCATGGCTGAGATAATACTTACTGTAGCACCGCTACGATGACCCTGAACCGATAACGTTTCACCACTAGCAAGGGGAATACGAACGAGTTTCTCCTTGCAGAGAATTTCTGCCTGATATTTGGATAACCAATCCATCCCGACAACTACATCGAAGCTTCCGAGAGTAACAGGAAGTAGGTCAATGTCAAATATTTGACCTAAGAGATCTAGTTTGCAACCCATGAGGACATGAGACGCTTCAATAGTTTTACCATTTGCTATTTCCACTACATGCTTAACAACAAGAGGTGTAGGACTCAATCCTAGACGACTACTGAACCCCGTAGACACATAACTCCAATCGGCACCCGAGTCAAATGAAATAGAAGCGTAAACACCATTCACAGAGAACGTACCAGTGACTACATTGCCGTCGTTTCGAGCCTCACCAGCTCCAATCTGGAACACTCTGCCTCGAGCACCATTTCCCCCATTGTTGCCGTTGCTGTTGTTCCCAGCATTGTTATTATTCGGGCGATTGTTTTCGTTAGCGTTCTGGTTAAGTTGAGGGCAATCCCGCTTAAAGTGACCCTCATCCCCACACTGATAGCACCCCTTCCTGAAACCTTGGTTCTGCTGAGGTGGTTGTCCATGTTGTCTCTGGTTTTGCTGGTTCTGTTGCTGCTGGTGTATAGGTTGTGAGGCCCTACAATCCCTGGCCTCATGACCCGCCTTACCACACCTGTTACACATCCGACTACACGCCCCGAAATGATGATAGCCACACTTGTTACATCGTGGCTTCTTCCCTGCATACGAACCCTGGCTGTGGCCACTTCCCTGGCCTTGATTGACGGAAGACGACTGGCTGATGCTGCGGTTGTTGTTGTTGTCTGGCCTTTTCTGAGTCTGGCCAGCACTGGATGCTTTGTCATAATCACCCCACTTCTGCTTGTTATCATTAGCGGACGCAGTGGCAGTGGGTGTAGCAGTAGTAGTGGCCGAAATACGCGGGGGTAACGAATTGCTTTCCATCTCTTGGTCCACAATCTTATGAGTCAGACGAACGATCTGTGTCAAATCATTGAGATGGGCTGCAGTGACCAAGCTCTTCACACGCGGAGGCAACCCTTTGATGAATAACTCAATCCTCCGTGACATAGGCCAAGACAAGTTCGGGCACATGTCGGCCAGTTCATACGATCGCTTCACATACGCTTCGACTTCAGATCCAACCATTTTCAAGTCGTAGTATTCGTTTTCCAACTTCTGGACCTCATCCCGAGGACAGTACTCCTCCCTGATCAGTTCGTTAAAGTCTTCCCAGGTTGTGGCATTCGCTGCCTCGATGCCCAACAACTGTACTTGGGCGTTCCACCACGTTAGGGCACCATCTGCCATGGTACCCGCAGCATATTTCACTCTGTCCCCAGCGGGACAGTTACAGATAGCAAACACGGACTCTGCTTTCTCGAACCATCTCAGAAGTCCCACAGCCCCTTCAGTCCCGGTGAAGGTCTGTGGCTTACAGTCCATAAACATTTTGAATGTGCACGCGGGCGGGTTAGGTTGAGGTTGCGCTTGCTGACCTAAATGACGAAAGGGAACACATTATAGAAGTGAAAAGACGTGTACATGGTATAAGAGTAAAAAGCACTTGGTACATTCCGTACCAGCTTGATAGGCTGCTAAGGCCTCAGCCACGCGGGTATTGATTAGGTCAGTCAACTCAGCCTGAGTCATGGTGATGTTGCCACGTCCGTGTCCTCGTCTACTCATGTTTCTATAGTTGGGAATAAACCGATTTAGAAATCGAAACGAGATGGAAATCAAGTATCATACTGATATTTACGTACTACCAAGTTCACACATAGTAAGGCAGAACCCTCTTCACGCTTGATAAGCCTCACTGGGACTTGCATGCACCCTGCGTTATTATTAAGTGTGCACCCATAATAATAAGGCAATTTGCATGCTTATCTCGGTGCCTCTTAGCTTGCGCTCGAAGTTTCCCCCGTTCAAACAACACAACAGATGGTATCACAGGTCTATGGTTCACATGGGTCGAAGAGTAGTGTCACACTATCAAGTCATTATGGTGTTAGATGTTTCAGTCAATATACATTGTGAGTGTGTGACTGCTAAGTAAATAATGTATAAAGTGAGAGAGAGACGAACCTTGCAATCTGGAGCTGAGTGTCATGATCGATTTTTTTTTTCGAAGTTGTTTGGTTATAGTCTGGTTTTACAAAACGTTTTAAAACCTAGTTCACTAAAACCTGGCTCTGATACCAAACTGTAACACCCCCAAAATACCACCCGCGGGAACCCCGCGAGGCGTGTTACACCTCAGAGTCTGAGCCACCAATCACATTGAACCAATGATAAATATTTAAATAAAACATGTCCTTAATTGCCAAGATTAAATGTCAAACATAGTATCGATTCACAAAGGGTTATATGTAGCGGAAGCATATAACAAATCGTTTAGCAATTGTTTCATAATAAAACTCAAAACCAATGTATCAATTATAAGTATTCCAATAGCTTCGATCCATGACCACTCCAGCACTCCCAGATAGCAAGTCCAAGTTCCAAGGTTAACGACCTACAAGTATGCAAACAAGTGTGTCAGACTACGCTGGTGAGTTCAAGATTTTGTTAACGTGTTGAGTTACCGGATGTATGTTAATGCGATTCAATGTTGCGTTACGATGTTACTCATGTTAGATACCCTAGGGAATGTGCCCATGTGTATCCGGGGAGTGGGTACCCCTTAACGACTGATTGCTATGTTGCCATCGTTAGATACCCTAGGGAGTGTGCCCATATGTATCCGAGGAGTGTGCCTCTAAAAACCATAGCCCTACACAGATAATTAGTTCACGCCCGTCCTTACGGCCCGGTGTGAGGTTTCCCACCTAATAGCGCTATCAACTAATTACCCCCATTGCCCTCCAGGCAATCTGATGATAGATCCCATGTTCAATAACCAAACCGATTAAATTGTTTACCCAAAGTTTCCCTTCCAAATGTTTACCAGTTGTCCCAAACCACCGGGACGCATGCTTGAGAAAATGCAATGAACTCACCTGGGGTTGCTCGGTATGATACACGAAAAGGTTCGGTTAAGCTACAATGTGATCAACCACGTCCTAGCACGTTTATCATTCAAGTCAGGTTCGTATTCAAGCACGTATTGTTACTAACTCGTATTGATCATGGCAACTCACACATATAATCATGGCAATCCAACAACAGCAAAGTCACATAAACAAACTAAGTCCAAGTATCCGGCCCAATCAGTTGGGCTCGTATCAGTGTAGGTCCAATAGTGTACAGGTGTAGCCGGTCTCGAGTCATATTGGTGTTGAGATTTCGAGTCGCAACCGAAGGAGGTTTCGAGTCGCAACAGGACTCGCAATGTCGGTCTCGGGTTGTCACGTTCTAGTCGAGACTACACGGTTTCGAGTCGCAACCGGACTCGCAACCATGGTTTCGGCTTGTGCTGTTTGTGTGCGAGTGTTGTGGTCTCGAGTCGCGACGGGACTCGCAACGCTGGTCTCGAGTCGCAATTGGACTCGCAACCGGGGTTTCGGTTCATGCTGTTTTGCGTTGGTGTGTGTCGGTCTCGAGTCGAGACAGTGAGTTCTCGACTCGCAATCCCTGTTGTAACTAATTTCCTTAATTGCAGTTTATGATTCCCGTAATAGTTGCAAACAGATTTGGCAGTTTCACAATCAAATCAAATCACAATTATTTCAACATTCAACATTCATATCATCATCATCAAGAACAGTAATTCAATATTACATAATATGCAACCGGATCATTAGATTAATCAACTATACAGCTCTAAATCACTGACATGTAACCCGAATCATGGCAACATACGTTTAACATAAACATGTCCGATTCAACAAGCATTCGGTTCAACATCATCTTAATAAGGATCCGAACAACATATTGCAAGATATCCGATTATCATGTAAACATCCCTACTCATGAATTCTAACACATAATCATATACAATCAAATCATCATTTACGAATAATCAAGCACTAACCGATTGATAGAAGGTGATCCGATTCGGGAAAGTGATGGCCACCGGCTTAGAGAGAGAAGAGCACTAGAGTTTGTGTGTGTTGTGTTGTTGTAACCAAAAGAGAAAACAACCCTAAGGGTGTTTGTTTATATACGTACAAGAGGGAAAGAGGGAACGGGCCGAACCCCACTTGGGTTGCCCCTTGGTTTCGGTTACAAGGATTACGGCCCAAATGGCCTTGTGTGATTGATCCATGTTGTGCGGTTTTAGTTCGAGTGACATACATACAATCATTTAATTCGTAACATACAATAGAAACACATATCACGTAAACATGCATTCATTGAATTAAAGTAGCTCACGTAAGCATGTAGCGTTACAGAAAGTAGGTTCAAATTACGAGTTGTCACACCATAGATGTTAAAATTGAAACTTATGTTGCTAATTTTAATTAAAACAAAAACCAAACACCCCATTTGGGGATGTCTGGTCGTACAAAGAAGCAGGAGGCGACCTGGGTTTCTTCAAACCCTAAAATCCTCACCAAAACTCTCAAATTGGAGGTGCAAATCTGGTCCAAAACGAAAATTGAGCATAGATTATCGATCCTCATCACAAGAGGATTACAAGGTATGTAAAATCTGATGAAAACTCTCAACTTGAAATTCTCATGAAATTGGGAAAATCTGAAATTATGGTTGCATGCGTGTCTTATGATGATTTAGGAACAACTATAGTGTCTAGCGACAAACCCTAGACAAATACAAGTTGAAATCATGTGAGATTTTAGTAAAATCCATGATCACCATTGTAGGTGATTAGTGGGTTATGTAGATTTTAATAAACACTAGGCAATTGGGTGATATTCTAGTGTAATTTGACAATTGTGAAGTGACTTCAGAATTATAGAAGTTAACAACTTTGTAAGATGGTTGGTTTATGTGAAATTAGGGCTAAGAGATAAGCTAGAGACTTGATAAATAAAACATGTAAAATTCTGCCCTTAAAGTGTTTGTTGAAATGCCTCCAAGAAGGCTCGAAACTAGAATTTTTGTAGTTAAAACACCTAATTGTGATGTTTTGTGATTAAAAAGAGTTCTAAATGTGATAAACGTGGTTAGAACTTTGGTTAAACAGTGGTCTAAAGATAACGCCTACCGGGTAATTAAAGAACGCTAAAACTAGTTGATGAACTCGATTATGCAATTAGTATACAAACGGGCATTTGACTTTTAGAAAAAGTCAAACTGACCTACGATGTGATGAATGATAATTAGACATAGAAAATAAGTGAGGTGGAATAGTCGTGATTGTTATTGACTAATTTAACCGCCTTGTAAATGATAAATAATAGTTGGCGCTTAAACAAGCCAGGTGAAGCTTGGAGTGAAAGCGGGTCAAACGAGTCAAGCGTAGAAGAAAAGCGTAGCTCGGATGCAAGGTAAGTGTAATTTACACACTTATGTAGAATACCCGTTTATTCGATACATTGTAAACGTGATAACAATAATATTGGAAATATGGAAATTTGTCAAATATCGTCTAATGTAAATCAAGGTTAAAAGGATACCCATGGCGTAAGCCGAAATGGGTTGAATTTGTGAGAAAAGAGTGTAAAAGAAAAAAAAGGGTATGGTAATTAAATCCGGGATGGGATGGATGTATGAATTGGAGATCAAAAACGATGTTTTTGATTAAATAGATAATGTGGGCATATACTCCAAACGGGTCGAATGGTGGAGATAACACCATTTGACAATATCGACTAATGTGGTTGTCAAGTCTTATGTTAACAGGACCAATTAGCAAATTGGATAATTACGTCACCATTGATGGTGTGATAATGAAAACGAGGTATAAATCGGGTCTATTTATTGATCCGGGCCAGGTACGCATAATTATGTTGTAGTTAAGAATGATATTTTGGTCGAATAATTTGAGAGAGAGTCCTTCGTCGCAAAAGGACCAAAATCGACCAAAACACCTTTGTAGGCTAAGTTGAACAAACAACCCTTAAAGGTTGTTTGGAAGCGAATTTCATGATTAGATAAATACTTGGAATAAGTATAGAAGTTGAAAGATGTAATATGTTAGTCAAAAGGCACTATTTTAGTTTTTGCCGTAAATTAATGAACCAAGAGGTAAAAAATTTGGTTTATATTGATCACCACATTAAACTCACCTTAATTACAGTTGTGGTGGGAGATTTTAGGATAAGAAATGTGGTGATGGAATGTTAGAAGCAATCGAAAGCGATTTTAGGTTCGAAAGTGCTTAAATACCCTTAACGGGTCAAAATAAGCGTCGAGCAAGAACCGAACACGATTATGAAATAAGCTTCCGCACTATGTATCGGTATTATGTTAAACAACGAACGTACACATGATATGTTGTATACTTTTAAATTGTAAAAAGTTTTTAACAAACCCATACTTTCCAATGCATATATAATCTTAATTACATGATTGTTTTCGTAAATGATACGTAAAACCTTAATTTATAAGAACGGGTGTTACAATTATTTACCCTTAGATTTATTTTTTTGTGGGTTTCTTTCTTGTGCCAATAATCCAGAATTAAAAAAAAAAGTAAATTACTTTTTGAGTCCTTGTGTTTTATTAGTTTTAACCATTTGAGTCCAAAATCAAAATATTTTAACACCGTAAATCCCTAGACGTTTTTTTATAACCATTTGAGTCCCTTTGAGTCCAAATTTTAACCTTTTGAGTCCACTTTTTTTTTAACAAAATTGGACCTAGAACGTTGTAAAATGAACAAAATTGGACTCAAAACGTTATATAATAAACGGTTAGGGACTCAAGGCATTAAACCTTTTGATTTTGGACTCAAGTGTTTAAAACCACTAAAACACAGGGACTCAGAAAGTAATTTGCTAAAAAAATATGTTCATAAGTTCAGTGGTGGATCTAGGATTCGCGCTAAGCGGTAACGTTTTATAAATAAGCGGTAACGAAATATAAAAAACGTCAAGTTTTTCAAAAGTTTACACCAATTTTACACTGCCGCCGGAGCGTCAAAAGGTAACTGGCATTACCCCTTGTTATACACTAGATCCGCCCCTACATAACTTAGTGCGATATTACATTTTCATCATATAAAGTCTAACTCCACTAATACTTTTTTGTTTTCAAATATTCACCGTAGAATATTGATAAGATAAAATTACTTATTTTGATTATTTAATAATCAAAATTTATTAAACTATTAAATTAACATATTATTGAATATTAAGGGATAATTTATTTTATGTTAGAAAATATTAAAATAGACGCTCCTTTTTAATACATTAAGTATTTTATGAAGGTAAAGATGTTATTTAGTTTTGTCCTTTATTTAAAAAAAGGATTTAACTGTAGACACTTATTTTTTCACTTAAAAACATATAATCAAAAGTGAAAGCCTCTCATCCCCAGATATCCCACCTCTTTTAGCCGTCCCATTGAAGCACTCCAACCCTAATGACCCAAGCCCCAACATCAATAAAATATATGTATACAACATTTCAATTTTGGGCACCTTTTAATTTTGGGCCTTGACATTCGCCCGGGTTGCCCAGCCCAATAGCCGGGCCTGTTTTACACTGTAGGGAATAAAGATTCTATTACTGCTGGGTACAGACATCAATATGTAAAATGACTGTTCTAACCCGAACCCAATCTGACCCAAATCCATTAACCCAAACCAAAATGACTCTTTCCTTAACATGACCCGTTCTGACCCGCACCCATTCTGACCCGAACCCATTTTGATCCGTCACTACACCCAATCTGACCCGCTCATTTTGTCAGGCATAGGTATAAGCGTTATCATTGTAAAGTATGTTTAAGGTCTATAGTTTATTATGTAAGGGGTTTAGGGTGTCATTTAAGTAAACCGGTATATCTCAATCGCTGCGTCGCTTGTTTCATGCCGGTTCAATATGTATAAGTAGGAAACGATTGCCAAGCATGATTCAGTAATCAGAAATTTAGTTTGTGTCAATTGTTAATTCTGTTCTTATTCTTTGAATTCAATCAATTGTGTCTTTGATTACCAACAACCTCGGGCTATAGAATCTCACATTGTTAAAATGTCTTTTTATCATAGACCGTCCAATTATGGATGGAAACCTGTGGATGCCAAAATCTTGAAGAAAGGTGTAATGGAAGAGGCTCCCACTATAATCAGCAGGCCTATCGTCTCTCATATCTCCTACATCAACACCAGAGACTACTACTACTGGTACTTGTTTACAAAATACACTTTTGACTCTTTCAATATGCATAAATTAAATATTTTTTTTTTGTGTTTTCATCCAGGCACCAAATTTTACGGCTTGACAAATGGTTTATTTGGAAAAATAAGTTATTGATTTAATGCCCTTTTTTTCACTTTCTTTCAGGATATATATTGATCTTCTTTTCAAATAAATCACCTTGCAGAAAAAGGAGATTTATTGGGATCTTTATATCATTTACTTCTTTATCTAGAATTTTTAACTGGTGGGCCTGGTGCACTGGTTTTGTTTAGACATTCTCCATCGGAGCCAAACGTAGTCATGGTTTCTTTGCTGATGGGCTTGAAGCCAACCCATGAAAAGATATAGAAAAAGGGGTGGCCACGAGAGGTTTGGACTTTAGAGACTACATAGGTTAATGTCCTCTCTTAACTAATTAAATATAATTAAGTTTTAATAATTGATGATTGTTATATTGAAATAAGCAATTGATTTGCATGGTTATTAAACCTAATTATTCAATTTTTTTTTATTACGAACCACCTTTTTAGGCCAGTTTGAAACCAATTACAAATAAATCAGTTTTTAATTAGAGTAAATTGCCATTTTAGTCCCTCAGTTTTGTCCAAATTTGCCATTTTAGTGCAAATAGTTTTTTTTTGCCTCTGGGTCCCTGACTTTTCCCTTTTGTTGCCATTTTGATCACATACACTAACTCCATCCAAAAACTCCATCTTTAACCAGGGGTATTTTGGAGATTTTAATTTTAAATGTTTTCAATTGCCATTTTGATCCAATTCCAAAAAATTAAAAAAATTATAAAAATTATAAAAATTCTAAAAAATCCAAAAAATCCGTTTCGGCGCGAACCGTTTCGAACCCGAACCGTTTCGAGCTGAAGCGTTTCGACCCGTACCGTTTCGACCCGTACCGTTTCGAAGCCGAACCGTTTCAAGCCGAACCGTTTCAACCCGTACCGTTTTGACCCGAATCGTTTTGAGCTGAACCATTTCGACGCGAACCGTTTTGACCCGTACCGTTTCGACCTGTACCATTTCGAAGCCGAACCGTTTCGAAGCCTAACCGTTTTGAAGCCGAACCGTTTCGACGCGAACCGTTTCGACCCGTACCGTTTCGAAGCCGAATCGTTTCAAGCCGAACCGTTTTGACCCGTACCGTTTCGAACCGAACCGAACCGTGCCGTATCGAACCGAACCATTTCGAGCTATACCGTTTCGACGCGAACCGTGCCGTATCGAATCGTGCCGTTTCGGCGCGAACCGTTTCTGCGCGTACCGTTTCAGCTCGAAACGGTTCGGCTTCGAAACGGTTCGCGTCGAAACGGTTTGGGTCGGAACGGTTCGGGTCGGAACGGTTCGGGTCGAAACGGTACGGCCCGAAACGGTTCGCGTCGAAACGGTTCGGGTCGAAACGGTTCGGGTCGAAACGGTTCGGTTCGAAACGGTTCGCATCGAAACGGTACGGTTCGAAACGGTACGGTTCGAAACGGTTCGCGTCGAAATGGTTCGCGTCGAAACGGTTCGGGTCGAAACGGTACGGGTCGAAACGGTTCACGTCAAAACGGTTTGGGTCGAAACGGTACGGGTCGAAACGGTTCACGTCAAAACGGTTCAGCTCGAAACGGTTCGGTTCGAAACGGCTCGGTTCGATAGGCACGGTTCGATACGGCACGTTTCGGTTCGAAACGGTACGGCTTGAAACGGTACGGGTCGAAACGGTTCGCGTCGAAACTGTTCGGGTCGAAACGGTACGGGTCAAAACGGTTCGCGTCGAAACAGTTCAGCTCGAAACGGTTGGCGTTCGAAACAGTTTGCGCCGAAAAGGATTTTTTTGGATTTTTTTAGAATTTTTATGATTTTTTAGAATTATTATTATTTTTTAGAATTTTTTGAAATTTTTTGATTTTTTGGAATTTTTTTGATTTTTTGGAATTGGATCAAAATGGCAATTGAAAACATTTAAAATGAAAATCCCCAAAATACCCTTGGTTAAAGATGGAGTTTTTGGATGGAGTTAGTGTATGTGATCAAAATGGCAACAAAAGGGAAAGTCAGGGACCTTGAGACAAAAAAAAACTATTTGGACTAAAATGATAAATTTGGACAAAACTCAGGAACTAAAATGACAATTTACTCTTTTAATTAGCTCCCTAAAGTATGTTAAGTTGGGCTTAAGTGACTTTGTTTAACAAGTTGGACTTGACCCAACCTAATCATTAATTAATTGCCCTATGCGACTCAAACCAGTTCCCCTTTCGGAGACGAACGGAGTTAACTTCCGGCCACCCTGCCGCCGTTGCCGATTCAGACGAACATAATAAACCTAAGCCAATAAATATTCGATCTTCGAGCTTCATAGGTTCCTTCCGTTTCATCGAATTGCTTTCAGCATCACAACACACTTCTTCCACCACCGGAACTACTTCCAGCATCACAACACAAGAGACTACTAATGGTACTTGTTTACTTAATACACTTTTGACTCTTTCAATATGCATAAATTAAATATTTTGTTTTTGTTTTCATTCAGGCACCAAGTTTTACTGCTTGACAAATGGTTTATTTGGAAAAATATGTGATTGATTTAATGCCTTTTTTTTCACTTTCTTTCAAGATATATATTGCTCTTCTTTTCAAATAAATCACCTTGCAGAAAAAGGAGATTTATTGGGATCTTTATATTATTTACTTCTTTATCTTGAATTTTTAACTGGTGGGCCGAGCAGCTAGGCTCTGGTTTTGTTTAGACATTCTCCATGGGGCCCAAACCTAGTCATGGGTTTATGGGTTTGTTGATAATTGGAATTTCGATTAGTAATTTACTATATTTTGTGCCCTGATTCTGATTGATGATTGATGGGTTTGATTTGCTGATTAGTACTTTAATTTTATGAATTCTAATTGCAATTATCTGTTTGAATCTTGATTTTGATTAAATTGGGTTTATGGGTTTGTTGGAAGTTGGACATTGATTACATGGGAACCGACAATTTAAAGGTTTCTTGTTCATGATTTTCATGGATTCAATGTAACTTTGCGTAACCTAACTTACTTAATTGTCATTCTGTGTTTTGTTCATCAACTGTTGTTACTGGTTACTTTGGATTTAAACTAACTTATGAGCAGAATGCCTGTTTCTTTTTGTACATGAGTTTGTAATTCAAATTGCGGCTTCATGGTCTTCTTTTCACATATCTATATGTGTTCATGTATGTACTAACCGGTTTATTGGTTCAACCTATTTGTATATATATGTATGTATGTATGTGTATGTCTCTGTTTTCAACCTAATAAATCCGATTTGGGGGTAGTAGTCAGGGCAGAAGCTGGTAAGAAGCAATCATCAGAAGATGCTGGTGGCAAAATTGCACGTTCTGCAGGAGCTTCAATGAGCACTAAACACACAAGGTGATGGTAACTTTAACTCACATGCAACACGAAAACCACAAGGTGATGGTATTGTGAAAAAACTGTGGTGGTTTGCCTTTGGCTATAAAGGCAATTGGAAGGCTATTGAGAACGAAAACAGATGGAGAAGACTTGGATGACCTGTTGAATAGTAAGATATGGGATTTAGAAAATGCTGAATGAAATTGTTCCAACCCTTAGGCTAAGCTCCCATGATGATGATTTTTTAAAATTTTTTGATTTTTTTGGATTTTTCTAGAATTTTTATGATTTTTTAGAATTATTTTGATTTTTGAGATTTTTTTTGGATTTTTTAGAATTTTTTTATTTTTCTTGATTTTTTAGAATTTTTTTGATTTTTCAGAACCCATCTTAACCCAAACCCATCCTAACCCAAACCCATCTTGACCCATTACCCATCCAACCCTTTTTTAAAATATCCATTCTGACCTATACCCATCCTAACCCAAACCCATCCAACTTGCCCACTTTGCCACCACTGATGAGGACAATCGAAACGCTTTAAAGGTGGATGAAGCCAAAGTTGTTCAAAGTAAACAAACGCACAGGTGTTACTGGAATAGAAGCTGCAGCAGGGCTAATGAATGCCGACGTTGCTCATAAAGAGGCTTCTGAAGGTTTGGTTTTATCCTTTCATGTGCGTGTTTTTACTTCTTTTCCTGTATAATTAAAGGGGGCAATTTCTACGTAAACTGGTCATTTGGGTTATCTTCCATTTCCTTAAGAGTCAAATGGGTCAAAGTATAAGATTTTTCTAGAAAGGAAAAGTCTTAATTTGGTGTAACGTAGACTCGTACTCTAGTTCTTATTTGCTTCATCTAGAAAATTAGATTAGTGGTATATAAATTTTATTATTGTAAATTGTGATCTTCTTTAAAGAACCAGTGGACCAACCGAATATCTTATATGTTACTACTAAACTTGCAGGGAACTTATACCCATGGCATGTTAAAGGATCTTCAAGACCAGTATTGAGAAATATTTTAGCAGTGTAATATACAGCAAAATGGAGTAAACGGTCACACATGTTCATTGAATCAGCATTTTAATAACAATCAAAGTCTCAAGTGTAAGTTTTTTTTTAAGTCAACAACCTTTGACCACCCATAAGTGGAGGACTTAGATTTAGTAACCGACTTGACCCGTACACAACCCGTAACATCAGTGGGTGTTGGGTTTGATTTTGATGTTACCGGTCATGTACGGGTCAAGTCGGTTACCGGTTTTGTTTAAATGGGTCACAGAATAGAAAACGGGTCATGGGTTGGTAGGTAAATGGGTCTTTAACCATCCAAAGGGTTAATGAAGAAACGGTCTATGTGTTGACCGAGTTTACCTTGGCCATTGAGATATAAAATGGATATTTGTATAGGAAGTTCTTGAATGTCTTGTTTCTTGACTATTTTTGTTTGTGCTTCGTTGGTAACTTTTGCTTTTTTATTATATGTTTATTATTATAGTAGTTTTTATACAATGATAACAGAGGTAACAAAATATTTGGGTTTGGTGGTTAAACAGGCAATCTTTTGATATCATGTGTTGATTCACAAACACTTTTTTATCCTTTTTTCTTTAAATATTTTATATAACTTAAATATTTAAATTACTGTTAAGAGCTGAGCCGGCCCTGGGGTGGGCGGGGAGGACCACCAGCCAGGGGACGTTTTTATCTCAGGGCTCATTTGCTTTTCCAACGCCCTTATTTCCGGCGAACAAATAAAAAATCATAAGCAGATTTCACAATCACGCAGAGTGATGAGAATTCTATCGATTGACTTTGTAGGTCATCGCCATTTGTTGACCCGTTTTCCCCTGTGCAGCTACCAGATAACTGGGAGAATACACCCCTTAGCCATTATAGCTGGTCCTACGGGACGTGACATGGTGGTTGTGGGCTTGATCTCTTAAAGGGTGGTTTTGTTCCAACGGTGGAAATAGAAGGCGGTGGGTGATGGTTGACGTGGGCGGTAACAGAGCGAGAGATAGTGAGGTAGCGACCGGATATGGGTGACGCCCGCGGGGAGGGATTTATTGGAGACGGTGAGGTGTGGTCGCTGGTCTTTAGTCTTTATGCCATTGCATCTAAATATTTTTAAAGGTTGCAAATAGTCCCTAACAAGATATAAAGTTGTATCTTATTATTGCAATAAAATTTAACCTTATTATTAGTTGGAAAAGATCAGTATATCAATATCAATATAAACAATAAAAATAAGGTAGAATGTTAAAAATTATTAAATGATACTGTAAAAGTATATGATTCCAACTGAAATAAAAATAAGGTAGAATGTTAAAAATTATTAAATGATATTGTAAAAGTATATAATTCCAACTGAAATAAAATTAGGTAGAATGTTAAAAATTATTAAATGATATTGTAAAAATATATAATTCCAACTGAGATGTGAAAAACAAGAATATATATTAGATAGGGATCCATATTAGATATTGAAAGATGTGGTTATAGAAAGTTGAAGTCACGTGTGTTTACAAGTGGCAAATGAGATGAAGAGGTATGGTGAAAGGATAAAAAGGAGACGAGCTAAACCGGTCGAAGAGTTCTAAAAAAATGTGTTAAACTATTCGATGGGTTGACTTGTTTAAATAAACGGGATGACGGGTCGAACTGTGTAATTAAATTAACGGGTTAAATAGATCAACCGAACATAACCGGTGTTATCGTAACATCAAACACAAGCACGACGTGTTTATTAAACCAGAAACATGCCGATTCCGTTATACAAACATACCCTTTTTAGTTTTTACTAAGAAATGTAAATGAGTGTTGGCAAGCTGGCCATTTAATTCATAAAATGTTACAAAAATATATTAATGGAATATGCTTGAGAACAATGTTGACCAAGACCATTGTAGATAAGACCATGAACAGAATCCTTCTTTCAGTCCACTCATATCTTATCTCAACTCCCCTTGTCACCACTGGTTATATTGACTGACTATAAAACCATGACTACCTTCATTCATTCATTCTACGCACTCCACTCATATCTTATCTACACTCCTCTCGTTCACCCATTTCACTTGTTCACTGTTAACCATGGCTGAAACTCTTGCAAATGAACTCCTCAAAGTCCTTGTTAAGAAGATGACCGATGAAGCCTTCAAGCGAATTGCTCGCGCTCAGGGAATTTACAACGAGCTCAAGGAGTTGAAGAAGACACTCTCCAGGATCCAAGATCTGCTTACCGATGCCTCTCAGAAGGAGGTTACCCATAAATCTGTCAAAGAATGGCTGAATGCTCTCCAACATTTGGCTTACGATATCGACGACGTACTCGACGACGTGGCAACTGAAGCTATGCATCGTGAGCTCACCCTGCAGGAACCTGCAGCATCCACCAGCAAGGTAAGAAAGCTCATCCCATCATGCTGCACAAATTTCTCACTAACTCATAGGCTGTCTCCCAAGTTAGATAGGATTAACAGAGACTTAGAAAATCTAGAGAAACGAAAAACGGATCTAGGTTTGCTTAAGATTGATGAGAAGCCAAGAAATACTAGTAGAAGAAGCGAAACCTCTTTGCCAGAACGCGATGTTGTCGGACGAGAAGTTGAGAAAGAGCAGTTGCTTAAAAAGTTGTTGGGGGATGATGATGGGTCATCTCAGGATAACTTTAGTGTCTTACCTATAGTTGGTATGGGTGGGGTTGGAAAAACCACTCTAGCCAGACTTTTGTATAACGATACAAAGGTGCAGGATCACTTTGAACCCAAGGCATGGGTTTGTGTTTCAGATGATTTTGATATTTTCAAGATAACTGATGCTATCCTTCAAGATGTGACTAAAGAAAACAAGAAATTTAAAGATCTAAATCAGCTTCAAAAGGCTCTCACTGAGCAATTTAAGGACAAACGATTTCTACTAGTAGTTGATGACGTGTGGAGTGAAAACTATGGTGATTGGGAAAACCTAGTGCGCCCATTTCTATCATGTGCTCCTGGAAGTAGGATAATCATGACAACTCGTAAGGAGCAGTTGCTCAAACAGATAGGTTTTCATAATGTAGACTGTCTCAAGAGTTTGTCGAGTGAAGATGCATTGCGTTTACTTGCAGTAAATGCATTGGGGGTAGATAACTTCGACTCACACACGACACTTAAACCACAAGGTGAAGGTATTGTGAAAAAGTGTGGTTGTTTGCCTTTGGCTTTAAAGGCAATTGGAAGGCTTTTAAGGACAAAAACAGATAGAGAAGACTGGGATGACGTGTTGAATAGCGAGATATGGGATGTAGAAATTGGTAATGCCACTGAAAATGGTAAAGATGTGGAAAATAGTGATAAGATTGTTCCGGCACTTCGGATAAGCTACCAAGAACTTTCTGCAGATTTGAAGCAGTTGTTTGCATACTGTTCCTTGTTCCCCAAAGACTTTTTGTTTGACAAGGAGGAGTTGGTATCGTTGTGGATGGCAGAAGGGTTTCTGAACCCATCCAAGTTACCAGAACGCTTGGGCCGTGAATATTTTGAAATTTTATTATCAAGGTCATTTTTCCAACATGCACCTAATGATGAATCATTGTTTATCATGCATGATCTGATGAATGACTTGGCCACTTTTGTTGCCGGAGAATTTTTCCTAAGGTTTGACAATCATATGAAGACAAAGACAGAAGCTTTGGCAAAGTATCGCCATATGTCATTTACTCGCGAGCACTATGTAGGTTACCAAAAGTTTGAGGCATTCAAAGGAGCCAAAAGCTTGAGAACATTTTTAGCTGTATCTCTCGGTGTGGATAAAGGTTGGTATTACTTATCCTCTAAGATTTTGGGTGACTTACTTCCAGAGTTAACATTGTTAAGAGTCCTTTCTTTGAGTCGTTTTGAGATAAGTGAGGTACCGGAGTTCATTGGTACTTTGAAACACTTGCGGTATCTTAACTTGTCTCGAACAAATATAAAAGAGTTACCAGAGAATGTTGGCAACCTTTATAATCTACAGACATTGATTGTTTCTGGGTGTTGGGCCTTAACTAAGTTGCCTAAAAGCTTCTTAAAGCTTACACGGTTACGGCATTTTGACATAAGGAATACTCCGTTGGAGAAGCTGCCATTGGGGATTGGTGAGTTGGAAAGCCTTCAAACTCTCACCAAGATCATCATTGAAGGAGATGATGGTTTTGCAATAAATGAGCTCAAGGGATTAACAAATCTCCACGGGGAAGTTTCAATTAAGGGATTGCACAAAGTGCAAAGCGCAAAGCATGCACGGGAGGCGAACTTATCTCTAAAAAAGATTACTGGATTAGAGTTGCAATGGGTTGATGTGGTTGATGGCTCACGAATGGATACACTTGAAGAGGAAGTTCTCAATGAGCTGAAACCTAATAGTGATACGTTGAAAACGCTTTCAGTCGTGTCATACGGGGGAACACAAATTTCAAATTGGGTTGGTGATCGCTCTTTTCATGAGTTGGTTGATGTGTCAATACGTGGTTGTAAAAAATGCACATCTCTACCCCCATTTGGGTTGCTCCCTTCGCTTAAGAGGTTGCAGATTCAAGGCATGGATGAGGTTAAAATCATAGGTTTGGAGTTAATCGGAAATGATGTTAACGCCTTCCGTTCACTTGAAGTTCTAAGATTTGAAGATATGTCTGGATGGGAGGGGTGGTCAACTAAAAATGAGGGTTCAGCAGCAGTGTTTCCATGCCTTAAAGAGCTTTCTATAATCGATTGTCCACAATTGATAAATGTCTCACTTCAAGCACTGCCTTCACTCAAGGTTCTTGAAATTAACAGATGTGGTGATGGTGTGTTGAGAAGTCTGGTTCAGGTAGCTTCATCAGTCACTAAGTTGGAAATAGATTCTATCTCAGGGCTTACATATGAGGTGTGGAGAGGAGTTATAAGGTATCTTAAGGAAGTTGAAGGATTAAGTATCGGGAGATGTAATGAAATAAAATACTTGTGGGAATCAGAAACAGAGGCAAGTAAGCTTCTTGTGAGATTAAAGGAATTGAGATTAAGGAGATGTTCAGGTTTGGTAAGTTTAGAAGAGAAAGAGGAGGATGACAATTTTGGGAGCAGCAACCTGTTATCTCTTAGACGTTTGCATGTATACTCTTGTTATAGCATAAAGCATTTATGTTGTCCAAATAGCATTGAGAGCTTGGAAATTCTTCATTGCTCAGTTACAGATGTCTACCTCCCAAAAGAAGGAGGGAATAAGCTCAAATCACTTCGTATAAGCAGCTGTGATAAACTTGAGGGAAAAATCAACAACACAAGCATGCCAATGCTTGAAACCCTAACTATTTATAAATGGGAAAATCTAAGATCAATCAGTGAATTGAGTAACTCCACTCACCTCGCCAGCCTGTATATAGAAAGTTGTCCACATATCATGTCACTTCCAGAGCTTCAGCTATCAAACCTCACCCGTTTGTCAATTTTTGATTGTGAACGTCTGGCGTCATTACCTAAGCTATCAAATCTCACCTTGTTAAAAGATCTGGTAATCAGAAGCTGTCGAGGTATTGATGTTTCCATTCATGGTGGATGTTGGCCTCCCAAATTGTGTTCCCTTGAACTAGAAGGGTTGAAGAAGCCCATATCAGAGTGGGGGGATCTGAATTTTCCAACTTCCCTTGTTCACCTAACGTTATATGGTGAACCCCATGTGAGTGATTTTAGTCAATTGTCCCACCTTTTCCCTTCTTCTCTTACAACTTCGGCAATAATCGACTTTGATAATCTGGAATCAGTTTCAAGGGGACTCCAACACCTCACATCCCTTCAACATCTGGCCATTTTCAGCTGCCCAAAGGTGAACGATCTACCAGAGACGCTGTTACCTTCACTTTTGAGTTTGAGAATACTGGAATGCCCAAAATTGAAAGAAAGGTGTGAAGGAAGAGGCTCCCATTACTGGCCCCTCATCTCTCATATCCCCTGCATCGACAATTGAAGACTAATTGAAAGAAAGGTACATACATGTTAATTAAATATCAGTTAATAATTATTGCTAGACGTTGTTTTAAATAAATAACCCTTACCTTCTTCTTCTTTCTCTGTAGTCACTGAAAAAAGATTTCCTGTCGTGAATACCAAATCACCGACATCGTACCACCATCTTCACACATCATATCGGATTTATAAAGCCACCACAGCTGTTCCGGCGACCCGTCAGGTAACAATTAACGTCGCCAAACCTCTAATTATTTATTTTCAATGTTTTGGCTACTGGTTTCTTTCTAGTTTGGGCCTGTTTTAATGTTGGAAGCCCAACTGGTTTACAATTAAGGAATGTTATTTAGCCCAACATAAACTATTTCATAATTCATAGTCTTCATTTGGGTGTTTAGCAAAACCAGCTCGGTTTGGTTAAAACCGTTTTGAGTCAAAATCTGTTCGGTTGTAAGCCGGTTATGAAGTAAAATATTTGATACAAATCGGTTTGGGTCGCGTAGAAAGAGTTTCACCTTTTTAAACCCCTAGTTTTCTAACATCAAAGAGTGTTGTTTGACCCTTGAATTTTTAAAATTGCAGTTAAAGAAAGAATAAAATCTATCAAGGTTTCTTCAAATCAACAAAACGGATCCAAGATACATCAGAATTGCTGGAAAGGGTACTACGTCTACTGCGTTAACTTGGTTCACTTACATGCTTCAAACATCATGAGATTCAAGATAAGGTTGCAACAGAAATCAAAGAAACAACAAAAATGAGAAACAAAAATGTTGTAGAATTTGCAAATGCTGTGAGTGAAGAAAGCCAAGAAAAAATTGCAAAATCTTCATACTTCGACTTACAGGAGAGTCTCGTACAGGTTAGGCCGACCCAAAGCTCTTTTTGTCTAAAAATTATAAATTAATTATTTTTAATAATTAGGGGAGTAAACTGTCATTTTGGTCCCTGAGGTTTGGTCACTTTTGACACTTTAGTCCAAAACTCAAACCTTTTAAATCTGGGTCCTTGTGGTTTCACTTTTATTGCCATTTTGGTCCAAAAAATGAAATCAGCTGATATTTGGCTAATAAAATCCTGTTATTTTGTCATTTTCCTCAGGGGCAAAATAGCCAAATCAAAATAGCCAAATATCAGTTGATTTCATTAATTTAATTAATTATGTATTATAATAAAATTATATTGATTGTTTTGCCCCGGATAAAAAGGACAAAATAACAGGATTTTATTAGCCAAATATCAGTTGATTTCATTTTTGGACCAAAATGGCAATAAAAGTGAAACCACACGGACCCAAAGGTTTGAGTTTTGGACTAAAGTGGCAAAATTGACCAAACCTCAGGGACCAAAATGGCAGTTTACTTTAATTAGGGTCTCAACAAAAGAAGTAATGTTTCAATGATAGTCTAATATTTTTATTAAAATAATTTCAAGGATCTTATTTTTAAAAAAATACACTTTGGGTATCTTTATATCCTATAAAGATAAAATGAGGTAATTAAAATGTTGCAATTTTCATATGCTCTTGTTTACTAAGATGAAATGTTTAGGTGGAAATAATACCATCAGATGCCATATTTATGTATGCTTTCCGGTGTGATGATGTATCTGTTGGTTATGAGGTGAAGAAAGGAGATACCGTACCATACACAAGGGTTAAGTTTGATGAGTTTGAACCAGAAGATGGTTTCATCACATTGTTGCTTTCACCCAGAAAGCTCCTTTAAGTTTACAGCTTTGCAGGTTAGTAAAAATACAACCCATATCGATCATTTCTTTTTCATTCAGATCATGTAACTAAACCCTTGATATGTAAAATTTTATGTGGTCCGGTTTAACAGTCAACCTTAAAGTTACGTCATATGAGCAAAGCAAAATTATTTATCATAAAATGTATATTGTTTGTTTACGATTTTGACATGATTTACTGTTTTGATGCAGAAACACAAGCGAGACAAAATTTGTTTGGCTCAAGAATCTGCATGTGTGCAGATGAAGATCTTTGCTTCTGTTTAGTTAAGTTCTTTCATTTTCAAGTTGATTAAAAACAAAAGTGCAAAGTACAGAATGATGCTTAATCTTCACATTGATGGTGATACAGAGTTGATCCATGATCTAGCATACTCGTATTTGGTGCGACTAGACACACGGAAGTGGACTGGAAAATGGTTCAAGCTAAAAAGGGCATAACTTTCATTACGTTTGAAGTTATACGGGGATAAGTAATGGACACATACGCCTCAACGAGCCACATGAATGGACAAATGCTATAGGCGGGTTTTCTGACTCTCAGCACCCAATTTCGACATCTAGAGCTCCAATTTTGAACTCAAGGTTTTCCCCAATTTTAGCAGTTTTAACTAATTTCGACTGTTTGTAAAAAAGGGATTGATTTTTTAACTAGATATTTATTCGTTGTTTTTTAGGCTGTTAATTTCAAGGAACCCTTGGAGCGGTTACAGGTTGCGCCTGGTGGCACTTGTCGTTCATGGTCCAAGTTACATACCTTTTATTGGAATTTATAACCAATGAAGAATTAATGGAATTTTGCCTCTAATGGCGAGTTACCACTAATGGGGGATTATGGAACTAGCCTATGATGTCAAGTTACCATCTGATGAATATTAAAGGAACTTACCACTGAAACAAGTTACCTCTAGTGAAGATCGATGAAGTCTCGCTAATGAAGAAGAGATATCACGTGTTAGCCTATCATTTGACGAAGACAATCGGTTGAGAAGATGTTATACGTAACTGTCACTTGTCAATTTCGTACATCTCAACAAGATAACAAAAACATGAGTCCGCATTGAATTTATTATCACTCGACCCCATAGCTTATTGTGTCAAGTAGTTGAGAGTGAATTCGGTGCATGAACGTATGTGTGCAAACTTCAGAGGAAATTTGCAAGTCGTAGAATCTTGCATAGCTAGGATATCGTCTTGAATTTCAATTGTGATTTGTGACTAGCTTTACATTATGTATTGAAACATTCGATTTAGTAATGTAGTTTTTAAAAGACTTGGTTTTTCTATTCAAAAAGGGATATTCGTGTAGCTTGTTGCCCGTTTACCTTCTATCTTGATATAATTTTTAATTGACAAGTAAAATTTCAAAATAAATAGAAATTACTAATTAGAAGCTGAAAACGAAAAACATTTTTTAATTAATACCTCTTTCTTAGAAACCATACAAGTCCAACCACATAAACTTTCTTTGTTAGTCAACAATCCTACAATAATAACGCTACATAAAAATTACATTTGCACGAGTTTGAGATCCCTCTTTCCTCCTAACAGTTGAAAACAATATAAGTTGTTTTCAAAAAGTACAAAATTAACAAAAGGATCATGCTGAGTATATACATCAAAACGAATAAGAACTCAAGAACAAGTTTACCACTTTTTGCCTCAATGATCACCTTTATTCCCCGAACCATAATACTTCTCATACCATCTAACAAACTTATTCAACCCCATTTGAAGATCCGTCGTTGGTTTATACCCAAACTCCCTTTACGCCAAACTAATATTCGCACGAGTAAACGGGACATCACCATTTCGCTTTCACTTTCCATAAACCGTAAAGAACCTTAAACCCGTTAGTGACAACCCGTAAATATGATTATACGTATGCGAGATTTCTTCACCCGCATTTTTCGTTGTAGCGTATAGGCTTGTGGGTGGGGTTGATCTGTTCAGTCTTTTTTACAAGCTGTGGGTTTGCATTTTTACAGACTTCAAGAATACTAACAACACCAGCAATATTCCCATGTAGTACCTCAAAGAGTTTGTTCAGCAAAACAGCATCATTTATGCCCCCTTCCACAATAAAAATCCCACTTTTTACAAACAATTGTTGACGAGCCCTTTTGAGGGTAGGATTGTAATAATTGTTGAAATTATCTAACCCTAAAACGCAGTCGTTTCAAGGCGGCGCTGATGACCAAAACAGAGTACCCTGTTTTTGATCGGATGTTGACTGATGACTTAACCGTTTTTCCCATCTGGATCCCTATACACACAAACAGCTCCTGGTTTAACCTAATCGAACAGAGAGTGAGTGGTCAAACATTTAACCTAGGACAAACAAATTATTAAGGCGTTGTATAATAATACACTAGAAGGAACCCGCACAATGCAAATGATTCAAAAGGTTTCGACTGGATTGAGTCAGAATGAAACTAAAATCAAATATATGATCAAGTGCACTCATTTCACAAAACCTTAGTTATTCCCAAAATGTTAAATGTCAGTTTTGGTCATTTTACCTATTAGTTTCCTAAATAAACAGCGCTTGCCTAACATTTAAGTATCTAAATTTTACAACTTCTAACATAAGCATGTCGAAACGCATCCAAAAAGAGGTGTATAGTTTCAATATTTTCAGATCGAGGTGTGAATTCTTCTTATAGTGTAACATTACCACAAGAAAAGTAAGCTTCATAGTTCACCATCAAAAATCAGCATGCAATACAATAACCATCTATAAAACCATATGTGACAACAACTCAGCAATTGAAACTCAGTTATAGCTAGAGGTGGCAAATTCGACCCGATTACTAATAAATGAATGATTAGTGGTGTATTTAATCTAAACGTACTTAAAAAAAGAAAGGGCTGAGAGTAGCCAAATGTCTATTTAAATGCATGCATCATCCTAAATTAACTTATTCGAATATTAAGATTACTAATGCAGCATTTAGTTAAAAAAACGAATGAACTATAAATGTTTGCGGGTCAACCTATAAAATCTGTTGAGGACACATTTAATTTAACTGCTATAATCAAATTTATTTAAGTTCAAATATATGAAAACGAAGAACCAACCTCTACAATATGAGCCTCTTCTGAAATTGAGTCTTCATGCTCTTTGGTTGACAATTTCAAGTCAACCTCGGCTCTACCTGTGGCTTGACTTGATTCGAGTCTTTAATATTTTCTCAAATGTCATTCCTCCCAATCTGTAAGCTGAAAAATAAACAAAACAGCTTTAGAAAGTTAATAACACTAAAAGTAATAATATCGCAATAAAAAAAATATCTGAATTTAATTTAATCTTAAACCAGCCTATTCTAAAAGCGGATAACAAATAATTGTGAAACCAAGGGTGTTACTTTGGTCTGTTCAATCATTTTACCAAGTGTTCAAATTCGATCTATGATTTAGTTATGAACAGAAGAACAAAATACCCAAAGCAATCAGCTGATGTTCTAAACAAATTAACAACCTGAGATATGCTCCAAAACCCCACATAGTTAAACACCGAAAACAAAGTCGTTTCAAAAACTGAAACAAAAAGAGGCATCTTTCATTGAGGCATTAAAACAAACACCTGGTGTGCATGTAAACTCAATAGCTAAAATCCCTTCCAAAACAAGCGAAAGCAAAACTAATAAACGTACAACAGCGCAACATACGTCCCTAATTTCACATCTGCGGAAAAAACCCACAAAGGGGGCAGCGATTGAAATGAAAACAGCAACTAAAACGGAGGTATAAATTACTTTTTGGGAGCGTGATTATGGGGAAAAGTGGTGGTTCGAACGCAAGCACACACCTGATGTGAATTGAAGAACAACTGCAAAAGATTAGAAAGATCAATCAACTGAATCTCTCCTCCAGCTGTGGTTTACTCATTCATACTAAACTCACCTGAAACAGGGAAGGTATATAGAATCAAATGAAGGGGCGATTTAAACACAAATTCAATAATTATCTGTTTAAGCTCCAAAAAATCAACAACTCTACCCATGTGAACCGTTACCCAACACACGCACTTTGATTGAAATAAATATAATGCACTTACATAAACACGAAAAGAAGCACCAACAAGAACAATAATGTGGCTTCAAGTAACGGGTTTGTGAGACTAACAGCTGAATGGTCATTATTATAAGTTGCATCCTCCTGTGAAGCTTCCATTCGCATAGCTTTTAGTCTTTCTCTTCTCTTAGTTGACTCTTCCATTGACCTTGCTGTGAATTATCCTACAGAATATATAAAAAAATTGCATGATTGTATACAGCAATATAAAGAATGTGAAATAAGGATGTGTTTGTGATATTAGAGGCGTCGAATAGGTGAAATTTTACAACTTAGCTAGAAAGGAAACAGTGACGGATCCAGGAATTTTTTTCACCAGGTAATTTTTCCCAAATTATACAAAGGTTTCCACTATTTTTTTTTCATTTTTTTCCAAACCGAGGGGGTTCCTGGGAACCCCCAAAACACCCCTGGATCCGCCCCTGAAAGGAAACAAGTTGCTTTATATTGTTGAATTTTGATAGACAACAGACTATATTATTAAAATAACAATAATTCCAATCCATTTGGACCCGTATAAAACTTTACCCATGTGACCAGTTAGCCAACCGACCCACTTTACCAACTGAGGAAACCATATGATATATACATGACAATATTACTTTGGTCTTACTGTCATTGAAATATAATGCAGTTACATAATCACACAAAGAAGCACCAACAAGAAAAATAAGAAAATCACTGTGTTTAACAAATGATGTGCAATTTTGCAATAATTAGGGCTTGAATGAGAAATTAGCGAACCCTAGAACATATACGGAAACATATTAATTATAGGGAATATTTCACAGAATAGTAACCAAGTTTCAAAAGTGTTCTAATTAGGTCATTCGTATCGTTTTGTCCCAATTAGATAACTTAACATTCAAATCGAGACATGTCCTTTTTTCTATGTGTCAAGAAATAAATGAAGAATAAGATGTTGGGGTCGGATTATTTTAATATATGAAATTATATTTATTAAAAATAAAAACACTTTAATGACATTAAAAAATAAAAAAACAAGTTACAATTCACGGCATCACTCAAAGTTAGCATAAAATAAAAGGGAAAAAAGAAACAAAAATCCACATCACCATGGTTACTTATGAAATGGATGAAAAAACCCTTAATTTTAATAAAAAATGAATGTTGAGTGACCTAATTGGAACACTTTTGAAACTTGAGTGACCTAATTGGAACACTTTTAAAACTTGGTTACTATTCTATAAAGTTACCCGTTATTTATATGCATAACAATTAGAAATTGAACAAGCGTGTAAACAGATACGAGAGAGAGAGAGTACGAACCAGAAATCAGAGCAACAAATCTTCAAAAACGGAAGATTTCAAGGTCGTTTTATGAGAACATCGTTTACATTAACTTCGTTAAAAGTTTGGTCCAAATTTATAGTGTATATACACAAAAGACCCTGAACAGTGATTCATATTTTTTACTTAGTTGTGTCAATAATGTTAAAAAGTGATTATTATATTTATGACTTGAGTTATAGGGTGTTTGGGATTACGTTTTGAAGTGATTATTAGATTATTGTGTTTGTAAAACATAAATAATCTAAAAAAGTGTTTGGATGAAAAATACCTACATGCTTTTTCAAAACGCAGTTGTGTCATTACGGAGGGCATTTGTGTCATAGAGCTGATGCCAGTTGGCTAGTCCTAATGCTGGTGCCACCCCTAAATTACATAAACCCAACTCTGTTTATCGTCTTCTTCTTCTTCTTCATCTTTTCATGAAATTTCTTTCCCTCTCATGGAGCAAGATGGAGCTCGTTCTCGCCTTCGAATCGCCTGGTCGCACGTCCCAAACGGACCCCCGTAGCCCAAGTTAGGGCCATTTTAGTGAAGGCCCTTTTCTTACGCGGTCTTGGGCCTCCAAGTACAAAATAGCCCGTTCCTCCACACTTGGGCCCACATCACTAAAATACTTTTGACTTTACCCCGCAATGACCGACACACACCCTTTTTTATGTTAATAATGTTAATGTTACGCAGGTAAGGTGTGTAAAAAGCATACAATGCGTAATGTCGCGTGCGGGTACCCACAAGCTAATGTCATCATCGTCCAATTTAACCACAATTCTATTATATATGTTACACTGAGTTAGATTGGACACGTTGAAACATGCATTTTCATATGGTTAACACATTACAACTATAAACAACTAAGGAGTTGCCACCAGAACGCACGGCCTATTGCAACAACCGAACGCTGCTCACACCCTCAGGTGACAATTAACATCGTTAAACCTCAAATTATTTATTTTTAAAGTTTCTGCTCCTCGTTTCTTTCTTGTTTGGGCCTGTTTTAATGTTGGAAGCCCAACTGGTTTACAATTAAGGAATGGTATTAAGCCCAACATAAACTATTTCATCTATAGAATGTAGTATAGGTGTACATTTGTTTTTTTTTTTTTTAGAAAAACAGGCTCGGTTTGGTCAACTTTGGTCAAGACCATTTTGAGTCAAAACCGGTTATGAAGGAAAATATTTGATCCTATACAAATCGGTTTGGGTCGTGTAGAAACCGTTTCGCTTTTTTAAACCTATTGTTTTCTAATATTATCCTGATTTTTCAAACAGGTTCGAGTCCAAACTGGTTTTAGGAACGAGAGTTGGAACTGATATACAAATTGGCAATTTGGGTCGGGTTGGAATCGGTGTGGGTCAAACTGGTTTCAGGTGTGGTATTGAGCCAGGTTAGGAACCGGTTTGAAAATCCAAATGGGTTTTTTTTGTACATCTCTAATCTTATAGTAAACACAATAAGTTAAGTAAATTACAGTTGTCAATTTAAAATCGGATGGGTTGCGTCGTCCCAAAGCTCTTTTTGTCTAAAATTGTTTCAAAAATTTAATAAATATTGTGTCAACAAAAGTTTTATCATTTCAATGATATGGTTAATATCATTTTCTTCTAGTTGAGATCATGTATTAACCATTTTCTTCTAGTTAAGATCATGTATAGAGTTGGATGTGGTCTAGTTAAACAGTCAACCTTCAAGTTATGTCATTAGAGTGAAACTTGGATGTGAAGGGTATTTTTGTCATTTGACTAGATACAAAAGTAAACTGATGATCATAAAATGTATTTTTGTCAGAAAGGGCAGATTTCAGATGTTGGTTTATTGAATTCATTTGCATATGTCATGAGCTTCCTAGTTTAAACAGTCTGCCCAGTTTTACCAATAACTGTCTATATGAATAAAACATTTGCATCTATATGTCTCCTTTCAAATAAATTACAATTAAATAATAATTACTTTTTTTGTTCTATAAATACAATCTTACAGATTGGTTAGTCCTTTCCGCAACAAGGTTTATACATCTGACCCAGCCAATATTTAAGACTGATGACGAAAGTTATGTTAAGGTATGTTGGATTACAGTTTCTAAATCTGGGCAAAAGTTACTTTTTTTAGTAAATTACTCTGAGTCCCTGTGTTTTTGTGGTTTTAACCACTTGAGTCCAAAATCAAAAAGTTTAACGCCCTGAGTCCTTAGCTATTTATTTTATAACGTTTTGAGTCCAATTTTGTTCATTTTATAACGATTTGAGTCCAAAAAATTGGAATCGGAAGGTTAAAATTTGGACTCAAAAGGACTCAAATGGTTAATGAAAATGCTCATCAGGACTCAGGTCGTTAAAATTTTTGCTTTTGGACTCAACTAGTTAAAACCACTAAAACACATGGACTCAAAAAGTAATTTACCCTACTTTTTTTTTATTTGAGTTTGCTCAGTGATTTGAATTTTGTAAAATGTTACTTCGACTCAAACCACTGCCATAAACTTTTCAACATAGGAAGTGCAGTTTCACTCTTCATGTCTAACAAAAAAAAAATTGAATTCAAATTGATTACTATTCTTCAGTATTTTGACCATAACTCAAACGGAAAAAGCTGTTTTTTAGCATTCTTGTTACTTTAAACTTGGAAAGCAATGTGTTTGACCAAAAATTGTTTGACCCTTGAATTTTTAAAATTGCAGTTGAAGAAAGAAGACATTCTATTAGGGTTTCGGCAAATGAACAAGACACATCCAACATACTAAGAGAGCCATAATCCGAATTCACTTATTTCGAGCCCGGACTTTGACTTTGATGACAACCTATGCGGGGTTGTTACTCTTACTTTGGGCCTGTGTTTGGCCTTCAACTGTCATGTTGCGACAGGTCATGAACTACCAGAAGAGGGCGCTGAGCTTTTGATCAAGAGATTCTGTTTGAGAGGATAGCGAGAGAAATCGATAAGGTTTTCAAAACAGATGCTCTGCAGCGGCTGCTCTCCAGGGGGCAGCTGAAGCATACCTTGTTGGACCCATTGAGGACTCTAATATGTGTGCAGTTCAGTGCTAAAAGAGTAATGATCATGCCTAAGGATATCCAGCTTGCACGTAGGATTCGTAGTGAGAGGGCTTAGAGTTTATAGATCTGTAACGCAAGTATGTAGATCTCAACTGTTTTATTATGCTCTTATTGATTCATATTGAATGAAAGTTTTCAGTTTAGTCATGTTAAATGATATTATGTAAGTTGGTTGTTATGATGTCGGCGTTGTATTTGATCTTCTATCAAACTATGCATCCATCAACGTCTTTTGAAGGTACTCGTTAGTGATACATAGAAAGTCAAGTAGTTGAGTGTTTTTAGAGTAGTTAGTATGTTTCCATCACCATTCCGCCAAAACTTCCAGGTGTATAATGCAAATGAAGATGCATTTGAGTTGTTTTAATTTGAATATAATTGATTCATATATTAAATTGTTTAGATCATATTGAAAAACCTTGGAATCGTTAATGGTGGTTTTGAATGTGATGAATAAAATGAAAAGAAACAGAGAATTTTCAATTTTAACTGATGGGCCGAGTAGCTAGGCTGTGGTATTCTTCATTGGGCCCAAACATAGTCATGGTTTCTTTGCTGATGGGCTTGAATCCATAACTAGGTTTGGGCCCAAATCCACGAGATGTTTGGACTTTGGGGACTGCATAGGTTAATTTCCAATGTAAACTAATTAATAAATATGATTAAGTTTCAATAATTAATGATTGTTGTATTTAAACAAGTAATTGATTTGTATAGGTATTAAATCTAATTATTCATATTGTGTTTTCAGGTCGTGTTAGAAATTGACACCCCTACATCAAAGATAGTATGTGAAAAATGTAAACTCAAATAAACAAAGAAAAAAATAAAAAAATAGTTGGTTTTTTGAACGGTTAATTTCATACTGAATGGTATAATAATGGAAGAGGACAGCGCCCCCGATGAAGTTTGATTAAATATAATTCCTTATCCCGATGCTTATATTATTATTGTATTATTATAATTCATCTTCTTTATTTTTTATCAACATGTGATGCTCGAAGCTTCCGGCGACCAGAAAATTCTTGTTTTCGTCGACCATATAACTTCCGTTCATCTTATATTCACCTACACGCTCAGGGGTATCCTAGTATTTGCTTAGAAGTATCCCCAATAAATAAAACAGAGATTAAAAATAAATTTACACTTCGTCAAAAAAGTTGAGGGGTCTCCGTTCAACCCCTCACCACCACATAGAACCGCCCCTGGTTCTAACCATATTAGAACTAGTAGTATACCCGTCCGATAGACTGGTTTTTTAGCGTCATAAAGACAAAAAAAAATTTTATTTACGTTTATATGTATAATATGAACTCACCACATGAGTTCACCTTAGACATGTATAATATGCCTAAAAACGAAAAAGCAAGATCGAAGACAATTTCAATAACTCAGTTTGCGTTGAGTCTTTAAGTGGACTATGGACTTATAAAACATAAAAACATAGATAATCCGTTGAAGTAAAACACTAAGTAACAGTTATGCATGGGAGACAACCCCTAAAGTTGGACATGTGTAAATATGGTTGAATATTTGCACTACAAGAACAGGGCACCTTTAGCGGCGACGGCTGTCGCCGGTATTGACCGCTTTTGTCGCCGCTATTGACTATTAGCGGCGACATGTCGCCGGTAAAGCATCGCCGGTATTGCTCAGACGCTATTGACTGACTGTCGCCGGTATTGATGCTGCACTTTTAGCGACGACAGATGTCGTCGCTAAAAGTGTCGCCGGTGTTGACTTTCGTCGGTAAAGGGTGAAGAGCAATAGCGGCGACACATGTCGCCGCTAAAAGTCTATTTTTTTTTTTTAATACAGCAGCTGTATATACAGCTGCCCAGCCAGTTTTACGGCCGAAAAAACAAAACCTGCCTATTTTCAAACAACGCAAGCATACGCAATGAACATAATCAACATATACTAAAGGTAATATAATTAAAAACTACGTTTAAGTCGTACATTATATCCTACAACGTTTAATTAAATCCAAAGCATACATTAAAAACAAGTCACTCATCGTCATCGTTATCGTTGGGTTCATCGTCGGATTCATTATCGAATAAGTTGTCAGAATCGTAGCCTTTTGACTTTCCTTTTCCTTTTCCTTGTGAAGCAAGATAGTTGTTAAGTTGGTTCAAAAATGACGGGGTTTGGAACAAGCTGTTAACAAAATCCTACAATAATAGATAGCAAAACGTATATTAGCATATTAATTAACGCTACCAACATATATTTAACAAGGAAACATGCGTTCGTTTGTCATTTTTTAAATTGTGCAGTTTACCTCGGAAAAGGGTTCTTGCGTCCGAGCTTGCGAAGAGGACATGTTAGATGACGAGTGCGAGGACGTGTTGGAAGAAGGTTTAGGCCCCATCCCGCGGTACCATCCTCGCCGCTCACCCAACGCTTCCTGATACGGGGCAATTGGCGGACCCTTACCGCTCCATTGACTTGTGGCCTGTTGTATGTTCCGCTGTATTTTACGAAGATGATTAAATATATGTGTGTGTATATATATATATATATTTGTTATAGAAAATAATACTTAAAAGAAATACTTACGTAATTTTGTTCAGCAACCGGATCAACCCAATTCCCTTGATTGTCCGTGTGGGTTTTAGCATACGTAGGTACCCAATCCATATCCTGTTTAACATTAAACTTAGATTAGACATTAAATAAACAAAAGCTTACACACACGCACACATACATAAAACATTACATTTTTATAGGCGGTGCTACCGTACGAAGATGTCCCCCCACGGTATGGGAATTGTTGTTTCTCGCGTACTAGTGTGTTGGCCTCGCTTCTTTTAATATATTTAGCTTCCCGGAAACCTTCAATGGTTCTCAACCAGTTATCATAGGGCATATCCTTGGGATGGAATGCCCGTGCACTCTCAAGATCATTGTAACCTCCCTTGCTCTTAAATAATTTTTTAGCCTCGTACTTGCGGTCAGAGTACCGCTTCATAAGCACAGCCCTAATGCCACCCGTCAAGTTTTTGGCCTCATAGTCACGTTCCACTTCATCAAAATTGAAATTTTCCTACAAATTAAATAAAAAAGTTAAAATATCATATATAAATTAGATTTGCATGTGCTTAAATATTTGATAAAATTTTATGCATATAAGTTATTTACCCGTAAGTGGTTCATGAGGGCATCCTTGTAATGTTGTTCAACGTTATCCCATCCAATTTTATCGAAGGGGATGGACCGCCACATATACAGGCCGGCCTCCCGTGAAAACATATCCCTTGATTTACCAACAGGGGTATACGTCACCTGCCTGTCAAACGTAAGCGATACAGGCCCCCCCCCCCCCCCCCCCGCTTTTACCAGACGCCTTAGTTTCTCGTTTTTTGCTTTCCCCCTAACCCTCTTCGGGGGAACCGCTGCAATTAAAACAAAAATAATTAGTAACAACATTTATAATATATAAAATATAAGGACTACAAAATAATTTAGTAAAAGACTTACCGTCTGTCTCATGTGTGCCACGAAATCCACCAGGAGGAATCGGTGGATCACCAGCGCCGTCACTCCCATGTCCCCAGGGGGCCACATCAGCCATCAGATACGCGAATATCAACAATATCGAAAACATACTCCCTATAAAGTTACAAATGTTACAGCATGTGTATCTAATACAAATTAAGGGAAAGTACAACAAGTGTAACTCAAATTCAAATAAATATTTCAAACAAGTGTTAATCAATTACAAATCAATAAAAATTACAATAACTTTTCTTTTAGTCAGACTCCACATAATCGGGATCATCCTCATGATGACTGTCGTAAGGGTCATGCAAAAACCTAAATAAGCTACGTAGATAGCGTAAGTAGGGTATCGTATCCACGGGGAATTTGTGGTCAGTGTCGTGATTTTAACTAAGAACTAAGTTAACTAGAAAGGGGGTTTTGTGAATTTGATTGTAAAAACTAAGAAACTAATTAAGAGAGTTGTAATCAATACAAGAAAGAATAACCTCTACCCGGAATCCCAATTACCCGTTTAACATCAAAACCTGTTTACTGATTCAAAACACCACATAGACATGGCCTCGGAATTAATGAACCTGATCAGTTATCAAGGATAGTTTTTAAGATTCACTATGCAACCTAATAACCCGTATGATTGTGTCAACTACCCGCCAATTTACCAACCCGCTAACAACACAAGAAAGTTGCCAATACGCTTAATAAACGACAAATAATTCAAACACAATAAACGTTTACCAAGAATCCAACACGAGTGGTCAAGCTGTACCAGTTACAAGAATCCGTAAACAAAGTTCAATGCAAAACTAAGCAAAAGTTCATCCGAGTAGAAGTTACAAGCGAATTAGCCGCGCATCATGGTCATTGTTGCTTCAGAATCTGCCAGAAATTGGTTAAACATGAACCGGTTGCTTGGAAGATTGAAGATGATGAAAAGAAATCGCCCAAAAGTCCTCCCAAACGTCCTCTGGCGGCTGTGTATTGAATGATTCCCGTTTTTTTTCTCGAACTAGGTTAAAATCACACTTTTCCGCGCTGTACCACTGTCGCGCCACGTTACAGCTTCCATAGACACCCTCGCGTGGCGCGAGGGAGCATAATTTGACTGCTCGTTGACTTTCACCTGTCGCGCCACGCGATACCTTACATAGACTCCCTCGCGTGGCGCGAGGGAGTATGTTTTCCAGCATTTTCGCTTCCTCACTCCGTATTGCCTTGTAATACCCGTTTTCCAGCTTGAATGGTCATTGTGCTGCATTTACGCGCTGTTAAGCCTGAAAAACCCGACAACCAATAAATATACAAATCACTATAAATAAACACACTCTAACGCGTAAAACCTACACAAACTATACATAATATGACGTGTTTACACCCGCACATCACATCCCCACACTTATCTTTTTTCGTCCCCGAAAAATTATTCGCAATGGAATCACAATCAAAGCAAATGGCTTCCGATATATTCAATTATATTATTAAACAAATCTAACCACACGTTAACCAAGATTGTGAATATACGATCCACTTAAACCCAACCGCCGGTTTCCAAGCCCTTATTTTCGATCCGTTAAGTTCAAGTAATATATAGTTGCCTATGGATCCCACTCTCAAAAGACTACGATTCCACCTATTCCCACTTCAGGCTTATGAGATTAAAAGATATTAAATCTACCGTCTTATATAACAAACTCTTATGTTAGTCCGATTAAACTTTATGATGGAAGAATGGATGATATTGCGAGCTTACATGCTTTTGTAAACGATCAGTTTAGCGGACATACGCCACACGAGTCACCATCCCCATGGTTAATGCCATAAACCTCACGTTTTTTATTTATTTTTTTTTTCTTTTTTTTTTTTTTTCTTTTTGCATGTGCTCAGATGAATGGATGGATGGAATGATAATATTTTTTTTCGGGCGCCACACTGTTTCGGATTTGTTTTCACAAAAAGAAACAGGTGTGCCAGTTTAATCGGAGAAACTTATAAGTTTCTTACTTATGACGTACCTCTTATACCTTCCACAGTTTCAGTTTCACTATAGCTCCTAAGGCGGGAACCCACAAGACTCCTATTTTAAGTTAGTTTATATCAAGCCTAAGGAACCTTTCAACCGGCTGGGCCTACCCACATATCCTAAATTAGACGTGTAGCCGATTATTTATTATCTTATATATATAGTAATCGAACAGCCATTGATTTAATTACACCTATCATTTTCCATTTTATGCGACAACCTTTACGGGACATTTTCTATTTTTTTCCATTTTTTTTTTTTTTTTTTTTTTTTTAACGACACAATGACACGACAACCTAAACTAGACACTAGTTTCCCCCTCCCCACACTTATTCCGTTCATTGTCCTCAATGAAGAAGGAAACTATAACTCAAACAAACTGAAAAAAAATAAAAATAGAAATAAAACTAAAAATTACAACAACAACAAATGGAACAGACTCCCCTGGTTTCCGTGCCGCTCTGCATCTGTCTAGTTCCATGCCTTCCAAAGCGCATTAATACTCCAACCACAGTTCCCGGCCAAATACCACTCATGATTAATTCAAAATCACCGGCGCTGATACTGCTAGAACCATCTACTCGTCATCTCCTCCAGACTCCTCATCACCCCCAGCAGCCTGCTGTGGTGGTAAAAACCAATCCGGGACCTCTATGTGCTGACGCTCCATAATATATCTCAAAACGTCATTTTGAACCAGCAACATATCCCTCAATGACTCCAGTGTCACTGGTGCTGATGCAGGCGCACGTGTCTGACGTTGCGCGCGAGGGTGCGCAGACGGGGGGCGCTCAGACTGCAACCGCACTCTCTGTCTGTGAGGAGGACCCTGCTTTACCGCCTCCCAACGAAGCGGCTCATCCAAGCAGATCATCTGCGCTCGGCGCAGCTCTTCAATCCCAAACTCCACTGTAACTGGACCAGGAGTCAGCAAACGCTCCTCATATACATCAGTAACCCTCAGATGCCTCGCCAACCTAGTGACATAAGTACCCAACGGCAGCCTAGCTTGACCACCCTTTCGCCGACCCCGTGCGAATGATGTCAGCATCACCGCCGCCAAATTCACCTCTTTCCTAGTCATAATGCAATACAAGCAGAACAGATCATTCTGACTCACCTTATCTTCTCCACCCTTCCTACCCATGACTGTGCATGCGATGATTCTATGAATATATCTGACAAACGGGTCCCGAATCGAAGATGCCACCGCACGTGTCGACCATTCTGAGTCATCTATCGTCAGCCAAAACTCAGCTAACTCTGCTTCCGTCACATGATAATCCTCTCGATTAACTGTAACTCCCCGTAACGATCTCCTAAAACCCACTACACTTGATTCCTCCCTGGTATACAATCCAATCGCCTCTGCGAACTGGGGAACACTCATCCGAAATGGCTGACGCCCCAACATAAACTGAACCGTATACGGTTGCATGAACCACTCAGGCGAGTACTTAAAAGTCGAATGAAACTCAACAGTGAGTTCTGCATACTGTGGTTCTGCGCACCGTATCGCCTCTAACCATCTCTGTCCTAACAATCCTTCCAATCTCTCTCGCTGACCCATAGCATCAATCATTCCCCAATTTACGGTCCTGTGCTGAAATAACTCCATTTCCAAAAACTTTTCGCATCTCTCATATTCATCGGTGCCCAACATGAACTGTAACAGTGTATGAGTTCGCAGCTCCCGTTGATCAAGAGGCACTGCCACTGCATTAGGTTCCGGACGCTCCTCTGGCATCCTATATTGGACCGGTTGATTCTTTTTCGTTGCCTTGCGCTTGCGTTTTCCTCCTGCGCTTGATGCACCTTCGTCCGACATCCTGAAAACATACAAAAATTCAAGTTATTCTAGTGCCGACGACATTCGTAACCGTATAGCATTTCATTCGCGGTTACGAAGTCATTACCAAACAATAGTAATTTTTTTTTTTTTATATATATATATATATATTAATATACATGTATACATGCTATGCCCCGACGAAACCACCTATCTTGACTCCGCGCTCACTTATTTGCCTCGACACTACTCACTTTCCTTGCTACTCGCACATCTTAACTACTAATACACACTCAATGACTATAATGCGAACTTTATCGTCTTCTTTGATACCCTTTAACTTCTCAACGAGTGCACACATACTATTTACCCATTCATAGGCCTTTTCTTACAATCCTAAGCATTATCGCACATATTAATTACTAGCCTCAACTCACTTCCTATCTTAACTTACTTTCTCAAACCATGAACAGTATAATAAACAACTCAACTTAAACTCACTACCTCCTAAGCGCCGATCAATCCGACACTACCCACAGAACACATTCCAAGTCGCGTTTCGTCGCAATTTGAGCCCAACATCACAACTCAATACTTAACCCCCTCAGCTCAATCATCAAGTTTTCTCACAATTACATTCAACTTCCACTATTCAACAAAATCACATTAATCCCAATTTTAACATAAGTTGGCCCTAAATCCAGCCTATCTCACTTCTTGCATTCTCTCTGTGTTCAAACCTATCTTCCACTCATCACTTTCACTACCCTCTCATAAGCTATATTCTTTAATTAATTCAAGAATTAATTCATGTAAAATATGCTCAGAACATATAACAATCCAAATTTACATACCTGAATTCACGATTTGAACGGAAAACTAAGAAAAACTTGAACTTTGATGCTAATCGGAGATGATGACTGGTCGCTCGAACGTCGCCGGAAGGTGATCGGCCGACAGCGATGAAGATGGTGGTGGGTACAGCGATGTATGAGAGTAGTCGTCGGCCGTTGATGAAGGAGACGGTGGTTACGGTGGTCGGTCGAAGGGGAATCGGAGGTGAAGACGGTCGGAAGTTGGGGGTAATCGTCGGCGAGGGTAATCGGGGATGGGTGGTAGGTGGTGGCCGGTCGTCGAGGAAGTGAGGGGGGGTAGGATAGTCGGAGGTGGTGAAGAGGAAAGGTGCGTGGTGATGGTGGTTATCGGTGGATGGGGGAATCGTGAGAGAAAACGATGAGGGGGGTGAATGATTTGTGAGACAATTACGGACCTTTAGGTCAAACAAATTGGGGCCGGAAACGCGACCCCTCGCGTGGCGCGCCAGAAACATAACTCCTTCGCGTGGCGTGAAGGAATATGTTTTCCAGCGGGTGTGCTCTTTTTTATGGCTTCCATGCCTTAGAAAAAATTTTGGTTCTTTCTTGTTTTCCTTTCCTTCACCCCCCACAACGAAATTTTATGATTTTTTAACAATGTAAACGTACCTGGGACTCCTCTATGATAGTTTTCTTTTTCCGAATCCTCTTATATCCCTGCAATACTCCGTAAACAACCCGAAAACAACCGAAAATTGTGCAAAAATGCCCCAAAAACTGATTTCTCAACCCGAAAATCACCCTGTCCTACCCCCAACGAATGTGCGTTGCCCTCAACTGCACTAAAGCTTAACCAAACCACCCGAGCATCCCCACACTTGATTAACGGCCCGGTTATACTCAAAAAACTCACTAAAAACAGTCTAATTAACTACGAAAGCAAGAAAAATAATTACAAATGAGACTTAGGCTGCCTCCTAAGAGCGCTAAGTTTTAGATCTTCAGCCAGATCGTACCTGTGCGATTACTCAACATCCTCGCGGACTGTGCTCACGTATAGCACCTCCACGTTCTTCCCAGGACCGTTAATTTCTCGAGCATTAAGGTACGGCTTCAGTCTGTGGCCGTTCACCATCTGGCGGATATGATCATCAAAGTCCTCAATCTCAAAATCACCGTGTTTTCCAACCTTCGTCACACGATACGGCCCTGTCCACTTACTCTTCAGCTTTCCAGGGAACAGTTTCAGCCTGGAATTGTATAACCACACAAGCTGGCCAACTTCAAACACTTTCGGTTTAATCTTCGCGTCGTGTACTTTCTTCATCTTATCCTTATATGCAGCAGCACAGTCGTACGCTTCATTCCTAATCTCTTCCAGTTCACCCAATGTCAATTGTCTCTCCTTACCTGCAGTATCATAATCAATGTTAATCTGTTTAACTGCCCAAAATGCACGATGTGCAATTTCAACCGGTAAGTGACATCCTTTCCCATAAACCAATCGATACGGTGTTGTTCCAATCGGTGTTTTGTACGCTGTACGATACGCCCACAAAGCGTCGTCCAATTTATTGGACCAATCCTTGCGGTCGGCTCGCACAGTTTTTTGTAGAATTTCTTTAATTTGCCGATTAGAAACTTCGACTTGTCCACTCGTTTGAGGATGATACGGAGTGGCAATTCGATGATCAACACCATATCTCTTAAGGAGTTTGCCAAAGTTGAAATTCTTGAAATGAGACCCCCCATCACTGATGATCACACGAGGGACACCAAATCTCGAAAAAATGTTCGATTGAACGAACTTGCAAACAACCTTATGGTCATTCGTCTTGGTGGCAATGGCCTCAACCCATTTGGACACATAATCCACTGCCACCAAGATGTAAAGATTTCCAAACGAATTCGGGAATGGGCCCATAAAGTCAATTCCCCATACGTCGAAGATATCGACAACGAGGATTGGCTGCATGGGCATCTCATCCCGTTTCGAAATGCTACCCATCTGTTGACATCGTAAACAATTCTTCGCATATTCAAACGAATCCCTAAACACCGTAGGCCAATATAGCCCACACGATAGCACTTTTCGTGCTGTTTTCTGTCCACTGAAATGTCCACCACATGCGGACTCGTGCACCAATGACAGAACTGATGGAATTTCTTCATCCTCAACACACTTCCGGATAATCTGATCAGCTCCAACTTTAAACAGATCCGGTTCATCCCATATATACTGCTTTGCTTGTGAAAGAAAGTGCGCCTTCCTGGATCTCGACCAATGGTCCGGAATGATACCTGAGTGAGCATAATTAGCAAAGTTAGCAAACCATGGTTGCGTATCAATAGTAAGTAAATGCTCATCTGGAAAAGTTTCCAGAATATCGTGTTCAGGTCCTTCGATCTCGTTCACCACTCGTGACAGGTGGTCCGCCACCACATTCTCGCTTCCCTTCTTATCTCGTATCTCCAAGTCAAATTCTTGCAATAAGAGGATCCACCTGATAAGCCTCGGCTTTGCATCCTTTTTCTCCATAAGATACCTGATGGCAGAGTGATCAGAAAACACAATTACTTTACTACCACAAATATAAGGTCTAAACTTGTCTAAAGCATAGACAACAGCAAGTAGCTCCTTTTCCGTGGTTGTGTAATTCAACTGAGCATCCGCGAGAGTCTTGCTCGCATAATAGATTGCCACCGGTTTCTTGTCAACTCTCTGTCCCAAAACTGCACCTACTGCATAGTCACTAGCATCGCACATTATTTCAAATGGAAGTGACCAATCAGGGGATTGTAGGATGGGTGCTTCAACTAACTTTTGTTTTAGTGTCTCAAAAGATCTTTTACAATGCTTGTCAAAAACAAATGGGACATCTTTTAACAAGAGATTGCACAACGGTTTTGTGATAACTGAAAAATTTTTAATGAACCGTCTGTAAAAACCGGCGTGTCCAAGAAAGGAACGGACGCCTTTGACACTTGTGGGTGGTGGTAAGGTCGAAATTACTTGAATTTTTGCGTGGTCCACTTCAATCCCCTTACTCGAGACAACGTGTCCCAACACGATGCCTTCCTGAACCATAAAATGGCTCTTTTCCCAACTTAATACCAGGTTTGTTTCGACACATCTTTTTAGCACTCGTGACAATTGTTCCAAACAGGCCTCAAAAGATGTGCCAAAGATTGAAAAATCATCCATAAAAATTTCTAAAGACTCCCCGACCATATCTGAAAAGATACTCATCATACACCTTTGGAAGGTGGCCGGGGCATTACACAGTCCAAACGGCATTCGCCTAAACGCAAAAGTACCGTAAGGACAGGTAAACGTAGTCTTTTGCTGATCATCAGGATGAATAGCAATCTGATTATAACCTGAATAACCATCAAGAAAACAGTAAAATTTCTGACCTGCGAGCTTTTCCACAATCTGATCAATAAAAGGAAGTGGGAAGTGATCCTTTGAAGTTGCAGCATTCAACTTTCTATAATCTATGCAAATTCTCCACCCGGTTACCGGCCGGGTGGCTACTTCCTTACCATCTTCACCTGTAACAATCTGGATGCCCGCCTTTTTAGGCACCGTCTGTGTCGGACTCACCCAAGTACTGTCCGATATGGGATAGATGATCCCTGCATCCAACCACTTTAAAACTTCCTTTTTCACAATTTCCCGCATGTTTGGGTTCAGTCTTCGTTGAGCATCTCGAGCCGATTTTGCTCCCTCCTCCGTGATGATCTTGTGCATAACAATGGATGGACTAATCCCCTTGAGATCAGCGATTGTCCACCCAATTGCAGCCCGGTTGGCTATCAACACTTCCATCAAAGCTTTTTCCTGTTCAAGTGACAAATTGGAAGCAATAATTACCGGTAAGGTGTTGTTGTCGCCCACAAAAGCATACTTCAAATGCTTTGGTAATGTCTTCAACTCGACTTGTGGAGGTGACTCAAGTGATGGCTTCAATTGAGTGTCAATATGATCCGGTAAATTCTCGACTTGATGTGTCCAAGTCGGCTTCAATTCCGTAGCTGCCATCACCTCCAACTCTTCTTCTGCATATTCCAATTCCACCTCTATTTCTGCCAAATCCCTGTCACAAACAAAACACGTCTCTATAGTGCATTCCCCACTTTCGTGAGGATAACACCCGTCAATAATGTCCGCCATAAAGCATTCATCATTGACTAGAGAATCAGATGCACGGGCAAAAGCATTTAATCGGACCTTACGATTTCCAAATGTGATGTCAACCGTACCATTTCTACAATCGATTAGTGCATTAGCGGTTGCTAAAAATGGTCGACCAAGTATGACATTGGGTTGTTTAGTATTTTCAATTTGCACGTAGTCTAAAACCAAAAAGTCAACTGGGTAATAAAACTCGTCAACTTTGACAATGACATCACGTAAGATCCCCCGGGGTAGTTTTAACGTCAAGTCGGCCAACACCACGGTGGTGTCGGCTTGTTTCAATGGTCCGAAGTCGTATTGATCGTATAAACTTCCCGGTAAGATGCTAACACTTGCTCCCAAATCCAGCAAAGCTCGACTCATCTTAAATTCACCAACTTGAATGGGGATTAGAGGAGCGCCTGGATCTCGGAGCTTTGGTGGAAGATCGCCCGATAAAACGGCACTAACTTTTTCGGTTAAAGCTATCTTTTTCGGAAATTTGTTGTGCCGTTTTTGGGTGCAAAGCTCTTTCAAATATTTTGCATACGCCGGAACCTGCTTGATCGCGTCTAATAACGGGAGGTTAATTTTCACTTGTTTAAAAACTTCCCACATCTCATCCTGTTGTGGGCCCCGTTTATTGACAACTTTTGTTTCGGGATTAATTAAAGCCTTAGGAAATGGTACGGTATTACCCTCCATACCCTTCTCCTTTTTATCACCCGTTTCAGTATCTATCACCCTATTATTTTCAAGATTTTCTTTTTTATTCTTTTTAGGGCTACTAGGTTCCGGTTCCGCGTCGGACTCATTTTCCTCATCAACCTCCTCCACAACACCTTCAACAAACTGTGGAGGAGTCCCAACCTGATTATCATAAACTTTCCCAGAACGAAGAATACTTACCTGATTAACTCTGGCGTTAGACGAACTCCCTTGATGCTGTGGATTCTTCGTGGTATCACTAGGTAATCGACTCGAATCTTTTCTCCCTTGTGCCATCTCGGTCGCCAGTTGAGCGACTTGCTTTTCCAATGCTTGATGGGATTTAGCTTGCACTTCTTGGTCTTTTTTCATTTGCTTCAACATTTCCATAATCTCCCGATTGAAAACCTCCTCGTTTGAAGTATTTACCTTGCTTTGCTCTTGCTGTTGTTGATAGCTTCTTTGGTTGCCCTTGTTGTAATTTCCTTGAGGGTAATTCTGATTATAATTCGATTGACGGTTCTGGTACGGCTGCCTCCCTTGATTCGGTACCTGAAAATGAGGATTCAATTGATTAGTATTACTATACCGAAAATTTGGATGATTCCGCAAACCTGGATGATATGTGTTTGAATTCATATCATAATTCCTTTGCTCTCCGTAAACCATGTTCACGTCCTCCTCAGCCGCTACAAACTGACCCGGACATGCCTCCACCGTATGTCCCAAATTTCCACACGAATCACAAACCGGGTAAGTTTGTGTCGCATGCACTGCATCTCGTTCGCCCAAACCTCGAAATTTTGCTAACTGGCGTTCCAATGCTTCCTTTTCTCTCTCTAACTGAGCAACCCTTGCATTAGAAGCTCCTGTACTTGATGGTGCCACAATCGGATACTTTTTATTCCTATCCGACTGTGCCTGTCTCTTCGAATCTGCTGCAACAATATCCAAATAATCCCAATCTACATCCACATGATTTTTCAAAAATGTACCCCCAGTGATAGCCTTAATATCCCGTCTATCCTCATTGGAAATCCCATCGTGGAATGCAGTGATCAACTCCCATCTTTGAATACCGTGGTGAGGACAATTACGGATCAATTGATTGAACCGTTTCCAAGCCTCGTAAAGAAGCTCACCCGGTAATTGTTGGAACTCTCTGATTGCTAATCTCCCCGTTTTAGTTCTTTGCGGGGTATAGTACTCATCCAAGAATTGTTGTTGCAGCTCTTGCCATGTATAAATGCTAGCATATGGCAACGATGTAAACCAATCCCTCGCAGCATCCTTTAATGAAAACTGAAACAATACCAACTTCACCTGATCTGGAGTGAATCCGTGTCCCGCAATCATCCCACAAACTGCCTCAAAATCTGCTATATGTGCATATGGCTCTTCATTACCTTTCCCGTGAAAGGTAGGTAGCATGTTCAGAATATGTGGTTTTGCTTCAAACGACCGTTCTACATTACCCGGTGCAACTGGCATCACTATCGGTGATGCATGCTCAGCAATATGTGGCCTGAAGTGGCTCTCAACCCCTCGAATATTCGGATCCGGGAAACGAGGATCTCTTTGTCTTTGTCGAGGTGCAACCGGTGCCCTATGAACCTGTGGCGGGGTCTGATAAGCATCTACTCCCCGTGGCTGTCTTGGTTGCTGATACATCGGTTGATTGCGATTAACTGGCTGATTTTGGTACCCAGCTGGATACCCCATATACCCATCGTTTATCCCCCATTCATCGTCTCCGTATCCATCATCCCATGTCTCTGTTCTTGCCCTATGATCCACTTGCTCAAACATAGCACCCGACCGATTCGGGTGTGGCACCAAGTTTGGTTGATTCACTGTCCGTAAAGGATCGGGCTGTGGTAATCGGCTTTCTAGAGAATAGAGTGGTCCACCAACAAAATGAAATTCTCCAGTTGGAGCAGAGGTTGGTTGGGTGGTCGTGCTTGATGATGGTGCAGTGGGTGTAGACTGTTGTTGTGGTTCAGATGTGAATGGAGGCGGTGGCATTGGTGGCAGTTCAGTAGTTGATGTTTGTTGTGGTGTTTGCTGTTGTGGAGTGGATTGGTTCTCTGATGGATTCATGGTGTTTTGAATTGCTTTTCCTTTCAAAGCTGAACGAAGAAGCAGATTCTGGCGTGCGGTCTTTTCAATTTCGGGATCGAACAAGAGCGGAGAAGATCTTCCTGAAAACCTAGTATGCATGCAAAAAGATCACCTGCACACAAGTAAACAAGAAAACAAAGCGTAATACCGAACAAGACAAAACTAAACAAAAAGAAATATTTTTGGGTTTTTATGATTTTTTCAAAAACAATAAAAGAAACAACTAATACTAAACTAACACTAAGCGCACGAATTCCCCGGCAACGGCGCCATTTTGATGACTGTCGTAAGGGTCATGCAAAAACCTAAATAAGCTACGTAGATAGCGTAAGTAGGGTATCGTATCCACGGGGAATTTGTGGTCAGTGTCGTGATTTTAACTAAGAACTAAGTTAACTAGAAAGGGGGTTTTGTGAATTTGATTGTAAAAACTAAGAAACTAATTAAGAGAGTTGTAATCAATACAAGAAAGAATAACCTCTACCCGGAATCCCAATTACCCGTTTAACATCAAAACCTGTTTACTGATTCAAAACACCACATAGACATGGCCTCGGAATTAATGAACCTGATCAGTTATCAAGGATAGTTTTTAAGATTCACTATGCAACCTAATAACCCGTATGATTGTGTCAACTACCCGCCAATTTACCAACCCGCTAACAACACAAGAAAGTTGCCAATACGCTTAATAAACGACAAATAATTCAAACACAATAAACGTTTACCAAGAATCCAACACGAGTGGTCAAGCTGTACCAGTTACAAGAATCCGTAAACAAAGTTCAATGCAAAACTAAGCAAAAGTTCATCCGAGTAGAAGTTACAAGCGAATTAGCCGCGCATCATGGTCATTGTTGCTTCAGAATCTGCCAGAAATTGGTTAAACATGAACCGGTTGCTTGGAAGATTGAAGATGATGAAAAGAAATCGCCCAAAAGTCCTCCCAAACGTCCTCTGGCGGCTGTGTATTGAATGATTCCCGTTTTTTTTCTCGAACTAGGTTAAAATCACACTTTTCCGCGCTGTACCACTGTCGCGCCACGTTACAGCTTCCATAGACACCCTCGCGTGGCGCGAGGGAGCATAATTTGACTGCTCGTTGACTTTCACCTGTCGCGCCACGCGATACCTTACATAGACTCCCTCGCGTGGCGCGAGGGAGTATGTTTTCCAGCATTTTCGCTTCCTCACTCCGTATTGCCTTGTAATACCCGTTTTCCAGCTTGAATGGTCATTGTGCTGCATTTACGCGCTGTTAAGCCTGAAAAACCCGACAACCAATAAATATACAAATCACTATAAATAAACACACTCTAACGCGTAAAACCTACACAAACTATACATAATATGACGTGTTTACACCCGCACATCACTCATCATAAGTAGCCTCGACCTCATCAGAATCAGTCTCGACTTCAAACACTTCATCGACGGTGGCCGTTGGGGGATCAACTTCAATTGAAGGCTCACCCGCAGTAACATGAGAAGATCCAATTTGAAAGTATTGGGTCAAGTCAATGACAAGTGGACAGTCAGATGAAGAGTTGTTGTCAACAACGTCACTATCTTCTAAGCGTTTGCCAACATTTTGAACCTTATTGACGCGGTCATCACTTAATGGCCGATCCCAAATTCTTCGATGATTAACATTTTCGACTACCCACCTATGTTTATTTTTTTTGGTTTCGAGACGTTTCTTGGATGAAGAACACTTGTTTGGCTTGCGAAGCAAATATGAGTTGATCGTCTTTGTCCCATTCATGTTCAGTGCTTATACTGGTGATATTATTGTCATGGTTTACACCCCTTTGAGTATCAAACCACTTGCACCGAAATAGGACAGTGGAATAATCATTTGTATAACGCAACTCAATAATTTCTTCTAATTGGCCATAAAATTTCACACCGTTCTCTCCAACCACTTCCACCCCAGAGTTTTGCGTTGCTTGTAGTGAGGTGAATGACGTGGGGAATCAATCCAACTTTTATCGATAGGCATTATGCAACTAAAAGAAAATCTAATTTAGGATTAACAAGACAAGGGTAGGCTGCTAAACCCACTTTTTGAACACTTTATCTCACATGTGAATGTGTATTACATGATTGTTTGTTTAAGAAAAATTCGGCAGCATTTCCTCTTAGCTCCCAAGTATATATGTAATGATATATATACCCGAGGAGCAAAGAGAAAATGATAACCGAATCCTTCTTAAACAAACAATCATGTAATACACATTCACATCCTAAATGAGATAAAGTATTCAAAAAGCAGTCCCAAGATAAACGGGGACAACCCGAAATTAATTTCTAAATCAATTTCGGGCGGGTATTTCTAAGCTCGCTATGTTTAAAATGATTAATTCAAACACGGGTACAATTTTTTAAGCTTGTTATGTTCTCAATGATTGTTTTAAATTTTGGGCGGAATGTTATGTTTTAAATCATGATTTCAATTTCGATTGGGTGTTTTCTTAGCTCGTTATGTTTGAAATGATGATTTCATACATACTAACATACACAATTTACATACCTAAACTAAAAATTATACAATTTCTAAACTTAAAAAAAAAACGAACCATTATACAATTTACATACACATTTTTCAAATACACCTACATTATACAATGTAAACATACTAACAATTATACAAACATACATACATTCATTCATACACTTACATACCCACATACAACTTAAACTAAAAAATATACAATTTACATACTAACAATAATACAAACATACATACTAACATACTAAACTAAAAATTATACATTTTCTAAACTTAAAAAAAAAACTAACCATTATACAATTGACATACACATTTTTCAAATACACCTACATTATACAATTTACATACTAACAATTATACAAACTTACATACATTCATTCATACACTTTACATACTAACAATCATACAAACATACATACTAACATACACAATTTACATACCAAAACTAAAAATTATAGAATTTCTAAACTTAAAACAAAAAAAAATAAAAAAAAAAAAAACTAACCGGTTTTTTAGGTGGTGACCGGAGAAGTGAAGGTGGTGACCGGAGAAGAGATGGTGGTGACTGGAGAAGAGATGGTGGTGACCGGAGTTTCTTCCACAAACACAAAAATACACAAAAAATAGCAAAAATTAAAGCCTATAACACGTATGTAACAAATGTATAGAAGAAATGTAGCATAAACATGTTAAACTAACCGAGTGGGCCAAAATTCGGGAAGAACCGGCGGTGGAAGGAAGAAATTTGGGGGGAAAGTGAAGAAGAAAGAGGGAAAGTCGCTGATAAAGTGTTTTTACGTTTCGACTTTTAGCGGAGACGCTTTGTCGCCGGTATTGATCCTATCGTCGCCGCTATTGGGTTAATCAGGATAAGATTTGTGTGGCTAGGGTTTAATGTGGGACACAGACTTTTAGCGGAGACAGCTGTCGCCGCTAATAACCTACTTTTTGTCGCCGGTATTGCCTTTCAAGTCCCCAACCGTTAGATCAGGATTTTGATCAACGGCTGGGGTTTGGTCTCAGGTTGTGTCACACGGATCGACCAATAGCGGCGACACAAGGACCGTCGCCGCTAATGGTGTCGCCGCTAAAAGCCTCCCTTTCTTGTAGTGTTGATTTGTGTTTATTTGTTTCTTTTTTTTTCAAAATAAAATTGTTTTCTTTTAAGTTTCCAATGCTATTCACATGATGTTTCTCAGTTCTTGCATTTGTTTTTGTTAATTGTGAATCGTTCAACCTAGCTGCGTGTGGGTCATGATGACCCATAAAAGTGTATGTGCGTTTTACTTGCATTCATTTTTATGAATCTAAATTTTGTATTGTAATAGTGGTGTAGTTTGTGATTAAACCGAAAAGGTTGACCCAACAAAATTAGATATTTTTTAGAACCGACCTGGTTTGACCTTTACCTATTTTTGTCAAAAACCAGTTTCAACCTGTTACTTGTCCTACCTGACCAATCCGCTTTGCAAGGTATTAAAAAGCATCATCTTAAGTGGAATTGTGGCGTGGAAGCCTCTACACGGGGGTGTGTGGGGCAGGGAAATCTTCACCGGCGTGTGGGCTTATGGGCTTATGGCGTTTTCATTGGTTGGTGAATTTTGGTCGGTTTTGATTGATTCTTGTTTTTTCTATTATTAGAAAACACCACTAACAATGCCGCTCACACTCTTTTTTTGCACCACACCACTTTTCTGACTTGTACTGACCTGGCAGTCACATGTCAAATAACACCACTGTTCCATGCCTTTCCACTCCCTATAGTCTAAAGAGTGCCTCAACATGTGATATGTTACACCAATCAACCCCGGTCAATGGTCAAACTAAGGAATTCTTTTAAGACCAATCCACGTTATCATCATAGGAAAAACCAAATTTGTTTGCTTATTCAATTATGCACGCCTTGGATTCCCTAAATGCAGGTTATTATTTTAAGCAAACCCTTAAATATTATAACATTTACGTCCTGTTTTTTAATCTGTAATGTTCCCAATGAATATCATTAAAATATATATTTCTGTACTGTGCAAATATTTTATTAGGATCTGACCACTTTTCTATTAAAAACAAGTTTTAAACATAGATACATATTAATACTCATGTATGTACACATCCATGCATGCATCTATGTGGTAAAACTGTCGGGTCAGTTAAAAGTTTGGGGTCAAATTTGTTTCTGGTTAAAACGGGTCTTTTTTAATAAAGTGTTAATTTGGTTCAGATTAAAGCTAGATGGATTATGAACAAAATGGGCTCGCCTTTGTTGTCAAAACACTAAAGCGAATCTTATTAGGAAGATTTTAACATTTTTCATAATAGTGAATTTCAAGGATTGTCCTTTATCTTTATACCCATTTTCAGGCGCTGTCCTTTATGTTCAAAATTGATGACTTTTGTCCTTTATGTTTTCATATCATTCACGTTTTGTCCTTTAGGCCTAACCCAGTTAGTTTTTTCAGTTAAATTTGGTTATGTGCTTTGCACATGAGGGCATTTTTGTCAATTCAAAGGTCGCAGAAGCTTTGAGCTGTAAATCTGCCGTTGAACTTACCTTTGATTTGACAAAAATGTCCTCATGTGCAAAGCACATGACCAAATTTAACTGAAAAAACTAACTGGATTAGGCCTAAAGGACAAAACGTGTATGATATGAAATTCACTTTTTTCATAATAAAGAAAACAAATGTGGTTCAGTGGTTGAATCCAGAATCCATAAATATTTGATTGTTTCATCTGGGAACACATGTGATCCATCAAATATCAAGTAAATACACAAGTTTTTTTTAATGACTACCTACTCCCTCTCGAGTAAATAAACAAGTGGTTTTTTTTAATGACTACCTACTCCCTCTCGAGTAAATAAACAAGTGGTTTTTGTTAAATTATAATGGGCTTATTACATTTGTTATGTTTGTTGGGCCTGTTATATTTTCATTCTTCTTAATTCATTCAGTGAGTGCTAATGTTGGGCTTGTTCAAAATGGGCTGTTGGCTTGTTAGCCTGTTACTGTTGGAGATATTTATGGTTGCAAGTTGTTGCAACTGTTTTTGGGCCATTATTGTAAATCTTGTGTTTGTTAGGGTTTAAAGTGATCTTTTGGAGGGCCTCCGGTTAATGTTGGTTATAAGCTGAGGGTCAAAGTGAAACTTCATTTTTTCAACATATAAAAAGGGGTTTCTAGGGTTTCCAGATCATTCTGTACCCTTTCACTTCTCTTTCACTTGTACGCTCATGTTCTCTGGGTTTGTGTTGAAGATCGAGATGGTGTTGAAGATCTGCTGTTGATCTTGAAGATCCGTTGTTGATCTTGCTTTAGTTGTCATCTGTATTGTTTAGATCCTGTGGATCTTTGTCTGTTTTGGTTGTATCGTTCTTATGATCAACTGATTTATCATCAGTTGATCTTTTGTTCTTGTACTGATTTTAGATCTTACATTTTGTAAGATCAAGGGTGGTTGGGTGTTTTTTCTGGGTTGGTAACTAATAAAATTTTGTGTCACCGTTTTGTCGCTATTTCTGTTGTTGTTCATATTGATTGCTTAGATTAGAATTGTTGAACCATTTTTACATGGTATCAGAGCTTATAGCTCTTGATCTGTTGTTTCCGCTGCTTGATTCTGATTTTGTTTGTTATTGTTGTTCTTAGGGTCTTCCCTGGGTGTCTAGGGTTTGTGGACTTTGGACTTGGTTAGATCGGCTCGATCTTGGGAGTATTGGTTCAGATCTGTTCTTCGAAACCCTATCTTAGGGTTTCCTTGGAGTTGTGAGGACTTCATTATCTGCTGTTGGTTACACTGCGTTGGTCTCTAAAACCCTAGAAGGTTTTAGGGCAAACTAACCTGTGTGACTGTTGGTTTTCTGATATCAGATTCTGTGGTTCTAGAAAACTACAGATCTGATATTGATCAAGAAGATTGCACCCTCTGTAAGATCGTTCTTCTCTTGTTCTTTCTGTTGTTGGCTAGTTGAAGTCGGGGTAGTGAGGACCGGCACATATTTCTGTGATCTTGTTTGTTATCTTATCTGTTGTTTTTTGTGTTTGGGTCTTTGGCTCCTGAGTAAAGGCTTGTCCAGGCACCTTAGAGTGACGAACCTGGAATCTGGTCCCTGACTCAGCTTCGCCTTTTCTGTGTTGATTGATTGTTTGTTGTGTCTTGTCTTATTGTTTGGTTGTTGTGATTGTTTGCTGTTATGGGTGATACTGTTCCTAGTTCGTCTCAGACGTTGATTAGTAAACTTGATATAGGAGATCCTTTGTATTTGCATCCAAGTGATTCTAGTAGTCTAACTATCGTTAGTATTAAACTTAAAGGTACTGAAAACTATGCTGTGTGGTCTAGTGCCATGAAGTTGGCTTTAGAAGCTAAAAATAAGTATGGGTTTATAAATGGTAAAGTTGAAAAGTCTAAGGATGATACTGTTTTGGCAGCCCAATGGGACAGATGTAATTCTGTGGTAATAACTTGGTTGTTAAATTCAATTTCGGAAGAACTTTTTCTTGGTCAAGTATTTTCAAAACTAGCTTCCGAAGTGTGGACTGATTTAAAAGAGTCATTTGATAAAGTAGATGGTGCTGTTGTTTATGATCTATATAAAAGGATAAATTGTATTACACAAAATGGTAGCACTGTTGCTGAATATTATAACAGGTTGACAACAATGTGGAAGCAGTTTGATGCTATGCTTCAACTGCCTTCATGTTCTTGTCAAGCTGCTAAGGACTATAATGATTTTTCAACTCTTATAAAGTTAATGCAGTTTCTCATGGGTCTTGATGATGTATATCAGCCTGTGAGAACCAATCTTTTGACAAGAGAACCACTTCCCTCTGTTAAAGTTGCATTCTCAATAATATCTAGAGAAGAATCACATCGTTTATCTAGTAGTTCGTCTAAAAATCAAAATGTTTCATTTGTCTCTAAGGCTAGCCAAAGCTTTGATAATAGGAAAAGAACAACAAGAGGACCTAACCCTAATCTCAAGTGTACTCATTGCAATATGTTAGGTCATACGGTTGACAGGTGTTTTGAAATTATTGGTTATCCTTCAGGTTTTAGGAAAAGAACTAATAATAATAACAATAATAACTCTTCTAATAGAGTTAATTCATCTAGTACTAGTAATAATAACAAGTCTAATACATCTGTTGGTAAATCTGCTGCTGTTTCTATGTCTGGATTGCCTTTTACTTCTGAGCAGATTACCAAGTTGCTAAGTCTTGTTGGTGAAAGTAGTGGGTCAGATTCTCAGAATCCTAACCTGGGAGGTGAGTCTTTTAATGTGTCTAATTTTGTTAGCTGTTCTAGTTTTGGTGAATTTAGTAACAGTTGTGAGTGGATTGTTGACTCAGGGGCGAGTCAACATATGGTTAAGTCTGATAAATATCTAATAAATGCTGTGAATGTTTCTGAGTTTAATATCACTGTTAGTCACCCAAATGGTACTAAAGTTAAAGTGTTAAAGATTGGTAATCTTGAACTAATTAAAGGTGTTGTGTTACAAGATGTTTTTTATGTTCCTGATTACTGTGTAAATCTGCTGTCTGTTCACAAGTTAGCTAAGGATAATTGTGTGTCTGTTGTGTTTAATGAAGAGAATTGTTTGCTTCAGGATTCCAAGTCAAAGAAAACCCTGATGAGTGGTAGGCAAGATAGTGGGCTGTATATTATAGGAATGAATGGTAATTCTGCTCATGCTTGTTTTAATAGTGTTGTGAAATCTGTTACTTGGCATTCTAGGCTGGGACACCCCTCTGACCAGGTCTTAGCTGTGTTAAAACAGGGTCTTAACTTTAATTTAAATGGTCACAGTCCTTGTGATGTTTGTCACAGGGCTAAACAAGTTCGAGTTCCATTTCCTTTAAGTGAACATAAAACCAAGTTTGTAGGTGATCTTGTACATTTGGACTTGTGGGGTCCGTACAAGGTTACAAGCTATGAAGGCTTTAGATATTTTTTGACAATTGTGGATGATTTTTCAAGATCTGTTTGGTGTTACTTTATGTCAAGTAAAGTTGAAGTGTTTGAAAATTTAAAAGGGTTTTATGAGTTAATTCTAACACAATTTAAGAAAAAAATTAAAGTGTTTCGAAGTGATAATGGGACTGAATTTGTTAATAATAATATGCATGTGTTTTGTAAAAATAATGGTATTCTACATCAAACAACGTGTTCCTATACACCACAGCAAAATGGTGTGGTGGAAAGGAAACATAGGCACTTGCTAAACACAGCTAGGGCTTTGATGTTTCAAAGTGGTGTTCCTTTAAGGTTTTGGTCAGATTGCATTCTAACTGCTGTATACCTGATTAACAGGTTACCCTCCTCTGTGTTGAATAGTAAAAGTCCTTTTGAGGTTATGTTTGGTTTCAAACCCTCCTTGTCTCATTTAAGGAACTTTGGATGTTTGTGTTTCACTACTGTTTTAAATGAGGCTGATAAATTTGCCTCTCATGCTGATAAATGTATTTTTCTTGGTTATTCTAACATAAAAAAGGGGTATAAAGTTTGGAGTTTAGACAGTAAAAAGATATATTTTTCAAGGGATGTAAAATTCTATGAAGATGTGTACCCTTTTAAACTTAAAAGTTTTGATAATCAAGAAAAAGACATTGAGTTAAATTTAAATCACTTAAATTTTTTTGACATGATAACATCTGAAGTTCCTAACACGCCCAATGATGAAGAGGGTACAAGTGGTGCACATGATCCAGTTAGTGATGATCAGCAACCACTGCAGCCCTCTACATCAGCCCCTGTGTCCAGTTTTGAGTCTAGTCAATCTATGGAACAGGTTGGCAGTAGTGGATTAGGTAACAGTGGTAGGGCAGAGGACACTTCTGGGTCAAATGATGACACCAACCAGTCTGAGGGCATTCAGTCTGTTAGGCGTTCTTCTAGGAACATATCTATGCCAAAAAGGTTTGATGAGTATGTTGTTGAAGGGAGGGTAAAGTATGGCATAGAAAAAACTGTAAATTACTCTAATCTGTCTGTTGAAAACATGTGTTTTGTATCAAATTTAGATAAAACAATTGAGCCTTCTTGTTTTAGTGAGGCTGTTAAGGATTCTAGATGGGTAGAGGCCATGAATAAGGAGATGGAAGCATTATACAAGAATGGTACTTGGGTTCTTGTAAATTTGCCTAAAGATAGAAAGGCTATAGGCTGTAAATGGATCTATAAAATAAAATATAAGTCTAATGGTGAAATAGAAAGATATAAGGCCAGGTTAGTGGCTAAAGGTTTTAGCCAACGTGAAGGTCTAGATTTTGGGGAAACGTTTTCTCCTGTTGTAAAAATGGTAACCATTAGATGTGTGTTGAGCTTAGCTGTTAAAAATAACTGGCACATTTATCAGTTAGACGTTAACAATGCTTTTTTATATGGGTCTATTTCCGAAGACGTTTACATGAAACTTCCACCAGGTTATTTTCCAGAAAATGAAACTCGTGTTTGTAAGTTGGTTAAATCTTTGTATGGGCTTAAGCAAGCCCCAAGGAAGTGGAATGAGAAGTTGAATGATGTCTTGATTAAAATGGGTTTTGTGCAAAGTTTATGTGACCACTCTATGTATGTTATGTCTGCTGATTCTGTGTTTGTGGTTTTGCTTGTTTATGTTGACGATATCATTGTTACTGGTAATTCAGAAACTGATATTGTTAGAGTTAAGTCTGTGTTAAGTAAAAATTTTCAGATTAAAGATCTGGGAATTTTGAAATATTTTCTGGGAATTGAAGTGTTATATGTTGATAATGGCATTTGTTTGAACCAGCGTAAGTACTGCTTAGAATTACTTAGTGATTTTGGGTATTTGGGTGTTAAACCTGTTAGTACACCTATAGAGCAGAGTCATATTATTAGTAATAAACTGGAGCAGAATCAAACTGTTGTGAAAGATGTTACAAGTTTTCAGAAACTGATAGGCAAGCTAATATATCTGTCTATTACTAGACCTGATATAAGTTATGCCGTTCAGTTTCTAAGCCAGTTCATGCATTCTCCTAAAGATTGTCATTTGCAAATTGCGTTAAGGTTGTTAAAATACTTGAAACAATCTCCTGGTAAAGGGATTTTGTTTAAAAGGGAGAATGATTTTGTGTTAAAAGGTTTCGTTGATTCTGATTGGGCAAAGTGTTTAACATCTAGGAAGTCGGTAACTGGGTTTAGTATATTTCTTGGTAGTTCTGTTGTGTCTTGGAAGTCCAAGAAACAGAGTGTTGTTGCTAGATCTACCGCTGAGGCGGAATATAGGGCTATGTGCTCTGCTTGTTGTGAGGTTATGTGGATTTTGAATCTGTTAAAAGAACTGCGTATTGAAAGTGTTTTACCTGTGAAGTTGTTTTGTGATAGCCAGTCAGCTATCTCGATTGCGTTTAATCCAGTTTTTCATGAACGGACTAAACACTTTGAGCTGGATTTGCATTTCTTAAGGGAAAAAATTTCTGCAGGTATTGTTATTCCAGAAAAGGTAAGTTCGGATGATCAGTTGGCTGATCTGTTCACCAAAGGGCTGAATGGGTTACAGCATGACACTTTGTGTCATAAGATGGGTATGTTAGATGCTTTCACTGTATGAATTATGGGGGGATGTTAAATTATAATGGGCTTATTACATTTGTTATGTTTGTTGGGCCTGTTATATTTTCATTCTTCTTAATTCATTCAGTGAGTGCTAATGTTGGGCTTGTTCAAAATGGGCTGTTGGCTTGTTAGCCTGTTACTGTTGGAGATATTTATGGTTGCAAGTTGTTGCAACTGTTTTTGGGCCATTATTGTAAATCTTGTGTTTGTTAGGGTTTAAAGTGATCTTTTGGAGGGCCTCCGGTTAATGTTGGTTATAAGCTGAGGGTCAAAGTGAAACTTCATTTTTTCAACATATAAAAAGGGGTTTCTAGGGTTTCCAGATCATTCTGTACCCTTTCACTTCTCTTTCACTTGTACGCTCATGTTCTCTGGGTTTGTGTTGAAGATCGAGATGGTGTTGAAGATCTGCTGTTGATCTTGAAGATCCGTTGTTGATCTTGCTTTAGTTGTCATCTGTATTGTTTAGATCCTGTGGATCTTTGTCTGTTTTGGTTGTATCGTTCTTATGATCAACTGATTTATCATCAGTTGATCTTTTGTTCTTGTACTGATTTTAGATCTTACATTTTGTAAGATCAAGGGTGGTTGGGTGTTTTTTCTGGGTTGGTAACTAATAAAATTTTGTGTCACCGTTTTGTCGCTATTTCTGTTGTTGTTCATATTGATTGCTTAGATTAGAATTGTTGAACCATTTTTACAGTTTTTTTTAATGACTACCAGCCAGAAGATGCACAATAAGATTAAAATAAAAAAAGATAAAAGTTTGACCAAAAAAATTGCAGAATTCACTATAAACAACAGTTTCAATCGTTGTTTGATCTGTGCACTCATCAATTCATTCAGATCCCTATCACACACACACACACAGAGAGCTCCCAGTTTAAGTAATCACTATAAACCATGGCTGAAACTCTTGCAAATGAACTTCTCAAAGTTCTTGTTAAGAAGATGACCGATGAAGCCTTCAAGCAAGTTGCTCGTGCTCAGGGTATTCACAACGAGCTCAAGGAGTTGAAGAAGACACTCTCCAGGATCCAAGATCTACTTCAAGATGCCTCTCAGAAGGAGGTTACCCATAAATCTGTCAAAGAATGGCTGAATGCTCTCCAACATTTGGCTTACGATATCGACGACGTACTCGACGACGTGGCGACTGAAGCTATGCATCGTGAGCTCACCCTGCAGGAACCTGCAGCATCCACCAGCAAGGTAAGAAAGCTCATCCCATCATGCTGCACAAATTTCTCACTAACTCATAGGCTGTCTCCCAAGTTAGATAGTATTAACAGAGAGTTAGAAAATCTAGAAAAACGAAAAACGGATCTAGGTTTGCTTAAGATAGATGAAAAGCCAAGAAATACTAGTAGAAGAAGCGAAACCTCTTTACCAGAACGCCATGTTGTCGGAAGAGAAGTTGAGAAAGAGCAATTGCTTAAAAAGTTGTTGGGGGATGATGATGGGTCATCTCAGGATAACTTTAGCGTCTTACCTATAGTTGGTATGGGTGGGGTTGGAAAAACCACTCTCGCTAGACTTTTGTATAATGATACAAAGGTGCAGGAACACTTTGAACCCAAGGCATGGGTTTGTGTTTCAGATGATTTTGATATTTTTAAGATAAGCAATACCATCTTTCAGTCTGTGACTACTACCGAAAACAAGAAATTTGAAGATTTAGATAAGCTTCAAATAGCTATTGTAGAGCAATTTAAGGGCAAACGATTTCTACTGGTAGTTGATGATGTGTGGAGTGAAAACTATGGGGATTGGGAAAACCTAGTGCGCCCATTTCTGTCATGTGCTCCTGGAAGTAGGATAATCATGACCACTCGTAAGGAGCAATTGCTCAAACAGATAGGTTTGCATAATGTAGACCGTCTCGAGAGTTTGTCGAATGAAGATGCATTGCGTTTATTTGCAATACATGCATTGGGGGTAGATAACTTTGACTCACACATGACACTTAAACCGCAAGGTGAAGGTATTGTGAAAAAGTGTGGTTGTTTGTCTTTGGCTTTAAAGGCAATTGGAAGGCTTTTAAGGACGAAAACAGATAGAGAAGACTGGGATGAGGTGTTGAATAGCGAGATATGGGATGTAGAAATTGGTAATGCCACTGAAAATGGTAAAGATGTGGAAAATAGTGATAAGATTGTTCCGGCACTTAGGATAAGCTACCATGAACTTTCTGCAGATTTGAAGCAATTGTTTGCATACTGTTCTTTGTTCCCCAAAGACTTTTTGTTTGACAAGGAGGAGTTGGTATCGTTGTGGATGGCAGAAGGGTTTTTGAACTTATCCAAGTCACCAGAACGCTTGGGCCGTGAATATTTTGAAATTTTATTATCAAGGTCATTTTTCCAACATGCACCTAATGATGAATCATTGTTTATCATGCATGATCTGATGAATGACTTGGCCACTTTTGTTGCCGGAGATTTTTTTCTAAGGTTTGACAATCATACGAAGACAAAGACAGAAGCTTTGGCAAAGTATCGCCATATGTCATTTACTCACGAGGAGTATGTAGGTTACCAAAAGTTTGAGGCATTCAAAGGAGCCAAAAGCTTGAGAACATTTTTAGCAGTATCTCTCGGTGTGGATAAAGATTGGGGCTATTGTTACTTATCCTCTAAGATTTTGGATGACTTACTTCCAGAGTTAACATTGTTAAGGGTCCTTTCTTTGAGTCGTTTTCAGATAAGTGAGGTACCGGATTCCATTGGTAGTTTGAAGCACTTGCGGTATCTTAATTTATCTAGAACTAATATAAAAGAGTTACCGGAGAATGTTGGAAACCTTTATAATCTACAGACATTGATTGTTTTTGAGTGTATGTGGTTAACTAAGCTGCCTAAAAGCTTCTTAAATCTTAAAAGGTTACGACATTTGGACATAAGACATACTCCGTTGGAGAAGCTGCCATTGGGGATTGGTGAGTTGGGAAGCCTTCAGACTCTCCCCAAGATCATCATTGAAGGAGATGATGGCTTTGCTATAAATGAGCTCAAGGGATTAACAAATCTCCACGGGGAAGTTTCAATTGAGGGATTGCACAAAGTCCAAAGCGCAAAGCACGCACGGGAGGCGAACTTATCTCTAAAAAAGATTACTGGATTAGAGCTGCAATGGGTGGATGTGTTTGATGGCTCACGAATGGATACACTTGAAGAGGAAGTTCTCAATGAGTTGAAACCTAATAGTGATACATTGAAAATGCTTTCAGTCATGTCATATGGGGGAACACAAATTTCAAAATGGGTTGGTGATCGCTCTTTTCATGAGTTGGTTAATGTGTCAATACTTGGTTGTAAAAAATGCACATCTCTACCCCCATTTGGGTTGCTCCCTTCACTTAAGAGGTTGCAGATTCATGGCATGGATGAGGTTAAAATCATAGGTTTGGAGTTAACCGGAAATGATGTTAACGCCTTCCGTTCACTTGAAGTTCTAAGATTTGAAAATATGTCTGGATGGGAGGGGTGGTCAACTATAAAAGAGGGTTCAGCAGCAGTGTTTACGTGCCTTAAAGAGCTTTATGTAACGAAATGTCCAAAATTGATTCATGTCTCACTTCAAGCACTGCCTTCACTCAAGGTTCTTGAAATTGACAGATGTGGTGATGGTGTGTTGAGAAGTCTGGTTCAGGTAGCTTCTTCAGTCACTAAGTTGAAAATAAGTTATGTATCAGGGCTTACATATGAGGTGTGGAGAGGAGTTATAGGGTATCTTAGGGAAGTTGAAGATTTAAGTATCTGGGGATGTGATGAAATAAAATACTTGTGGGAATCAGAAACAGAGGCAAGTGAGCTTCTTGTGAGATTAAAGGAATTGAGGTTATGGGACTGTTCAGGTTTGGTAAGTTTAGAGGAGGATGACAATTTTGGGAGCAGCACCCTGTTTTCTCTTAGAAGTTTGCATGTATACTCTTCTAGTTGCATAAAGCGTTTATGCTGTCCAAATAGCATTGAGAGTTTGGAAATTCTTGATTGTTCAGTTATTACAGATGTCTACCTCCCAAAAGAAGGAGGGAGTAAGATCAAATCACTTCGTATAAGAAATTGTGATAAATTTGAGGGAAAAATCAACAACACAAGCATGCCAATGCTTGAAACCCTAAATATTTATAAATGGGAAAATCTAAGATCAATCAGTGAATTGAGTAACTCCACTTACCTCACCAGCCTGGAGATAATAGAATGCCCACATATCGTGTCACTTCCAGAGCTTCAGCTATCAAACCTCACCAGTTTGGAAATTGGTACATGTGAAAATCTTGAGTCATTACCCGAGCTATCAAACCTCACCAGTTTGTCAATTTGGACATGTGAAAGTCTGGAGTCATTACTTGAACTATCAAATCTCACCTTTTTGTCAATTAGTGATTGTAAACGTCTGGTGTCATTACCTGAGCTAAAGAATCTCGCCTTGTTAAAAGATCTGAAAATCAGAAGGTGTCCAGGTATTGCTGTTTCCATTCATGGTGGGCGTTGGCCTCCCAAATTGTGCTCACTTACACTAGAAGGGTTGAAGAAGCCCATATCAGAGTGGGGGGATCTGAATTTCCCACCTTTCCTTGTTGAGGTTGCGTTATTTGATGAACCCAATGTGAGTGATTTTAGTCGATTGTCCCACCTTTTCCCTTCTTCTCTTACTAAACTGGAAATAGTAAGATTTGATAATCTGGAATCACTATCAACGGGACTCCAACACCTCACATCTCTTCAACATCTTGAAATTTCGAATTGCCCAAAGCTGAACGATTTACCAGAGACGCTGTTGCCTTCCCTTCTGAGTTTGAGTATATATGGTGATTGCCCAAAATTGAAAGAAAGGTGTGAAGGAAGAGGCTCCCACTACTGGCCCCTCATCTCTCATATCCCCGAAATCAACATATAAGACTAATAAAGGTACATGTTTATTAAATACCCTCTGATTTCCATAAGATAAACTGGTATTCTCAGTCTTGTGCGTGTTTGTTTTTTGTTTTGGACTAGGAATTTGTTGCTCAGTACCTAAAATTAAATTTTAATTAATATCTTAACATGTTTAATATCTCTCAAAGGGTTAAGTGGATGGAAGTGGATGTTTACACAACTGAATATCTATTTTTTTTACAACATTTTGATTGAGATCATGTCTTACTCTGATGTTTTCTTTTCTTAATTCAAATTTATTTCAATTAGACATGCAGTTATTATTTACATCACCTTGACTTTCGGTTTGATAAATTCAAGAATCTGTTCAATCAGAGGGGGCTGACTGGATATCTTGTTTTTTTTCCTAGCCAATTTCATTATCTCTTTTGCAATTTCTTGAATTGAGTTTCTTCAATGATTCATTTTTAGTAATCCCATTAAAACTTGGCCTTTCAATTTCAATCCATTTGATTTTTTAAAACACATAAATCAAGCATCTTTCTCATTATCTTAGATCAAAAGTTTCAATTTAGTGGGACAATCGAATCGAGTATCTTAGATATTATACAACTATGTTTTGCAGGGACCTATAACCATATGAAATTGTAAAGGATGAACATTCACAGTTGACCGAGACATATGAGAGAACAGAGAAAAACCTATGAATGAGAGATTTTGGCAGTGTAATAACAATCACTCTGTCAATGGCATAAGCGTAAGTTCCTTTCAGTCTACAACATAACAACCTGGTTTTGATTATTCGTATTCATGATATAACTGTTAATGCACTTTTGGGTGATAAGTGCAAGGCTTCCAACATTTAGGGTCTTTATTGAACAATGTCCAAAGTTTAGAAAGAGTTTATTGTCTAGAAAGAGTTTATTGTCTAGAAAGAGTTTATTGGCTAGAAAGAGTTTATGGCTAGAAAGAGTTTATGGCTAGAAAGAGTTTATTTTGGAAAGAGTTTATTTTGGAAAGAGTTTATTTTTAGACAGAGTTTATATAGACTAGCTTTGTCTGAGTTTTGTATAGATTAGGCTTGTCTGAGTTTTGTGGCAAAAACTCTGTGTTGGCTTTGTGCTCTATGTTTTGTCCGGGCTTTCTATTTAGTGTTGAAAGTCCGGGTTTCACCTTGTATATATACTTTAATATGGAATAGACAAGGCAACGATTTCTGTGTGAATTTCTGTGCCCTAATCATTGTGCTTTTTGTCTGGCGGCGCTTTGTGTGAGTGACGTCATTCATCTTCATCAAGAATACTCTGTGTATTCTTGATTTCTCTCTCAAATCCTTGCATTCTTGTGTTCATCTATAGTGGTTGATCATCAGGTGGATTCCGCACACCTTTTGGTTGCTTTAGCTGAGTGAGATCTTGGATTAGGAGGCCTTACAAGTGGTATCAGAGCAGTGTGCTCATACTACTGTAGGTGTTCTTAGTTTGAAGGTTTTGGTGAGATTAGTTCATACTTTGATAGGGTTTAGTGAGATTTTAGTGAGTTTTTGTGTGTTATTCATGATTCTTCATTCATTTCTAGTGTTTGGATGATGGATTTTGAGTAGTTTAGTGAGTTTTTAGTGTTTTCTTCATCTGGGTTTTACAGGGGTTTTTGTTCTTGTTCATACAGAGCTTTGAAGGAGATAAAGATTCTGAGTTTTGATCTTTGGAAGCTTGGTCTGAGGTTTACACTTTGTGTTTGTGTCTCCAGGGTATTATTGAACCAGTGTGTAGTCACATTGGGGAGATACTCCGAAGATTGGTTCTTTCTGAGTTTTGAGACTTGTCTGAGTTTCAATTCTTTCAGTCTGAGCTTTCCTAGTCTGAGTTTTCCTTTTAGAGATTATTAAGGTCTGAGTTTCTTGTTAGTTGGTCCGAATTTTTCTAATTTAGGTAAATTGTGTCTGAGTTTTATCTTGTCTGAGTTTATTTATTTTCTAGGTGTCTGAGTTTATTTTGTTTTTACTAGGTGTCCGAATTTCTTATTGTTGAGTCTTAGGTCCGAGTTTGAAGTCTTATACTAGTCTGAGTTTTATTTGATATATATTAGTGAGTCCGAGATATTTGATATATATTAGTCCGAGTTTTGAGTTTATTTGTTTAGTCTGACTTTTAGTGTTATATTATATATATAGTTAGTAGTCCGAGGTTCTTTGTTTATTACTTTGAGTCTGAGTTTATTACTTTGAGTTAGTTTGAGTCCAAGTTTTAAATAGAGTCTGAGTTTATTACTTTTGAGTCTTTGTTTATTACTTTGAGTCTGAGTTTATTACTTTGAGTTATTTTGAGTCCAAGTTTTAAATAAAGTCTGAGTTTATTACTTTTGAGTCTGAGTTTATTACTTTGAGTCTGAGTTTATTTTCTGTCCGAGTTTTATTTTAGAAAATTGGTCCGAGTTTGTTTTTTTAAGTGTTATCCGAGTTTAGTGAGCCGAGTTTCTTGTTTAACTTATTAGTCCGAGTTAGTTTTAGTGTAGTAGAGGCCCGAATTTATTTAAACATATTACGTCCGAGTTTAGTAAGTAAATTTTGAGTCCGAGTTTTTGTTTTTAAGGTTTTAGTCCGAGTTTAATTCTTATTTTTGTCTCCAAGTTTTTAGGTGATAGTTTTCTCGTCCGAGTTTTATTCCTTTTATTATTTTTATCGAGTCCAAGTTTAATTATTGTGGTGTGGTCCGAGTTTAAGTTGTGTTTTAGTAGGTCCGAGTATATTACTCATTTAGTCTGAGTTTATAGTTATCATATCTAGTCCGAGTTTCGTTTGTTTTTATATCTTAGGTCCGAGTTTTTAAGTGTCTTCTCTTGGTCTGAGTTTAAGTCCTAGTTCTTCTTTAAGTACCTTTGAGTCCGAGTTCTCGTTGAGTCAGAGTTATTTAAGTGTTAGATATTTGAGTCCGAATTTTTATCAATCAAATAGTTGGTCTGAGTTTCAAATTCCTAACAGTGTAGTCCGAGTTTCTCTGTTTGTGTTTATTTCAGGTTTCTGTGATCCGGGGTTCACACTCTGATTGAAGCTCACTTCACTGCTTGGAAGTTCTCGGTTGTTTTCTAAAATGGCAAACAATAATCTGACAACGATGGTGCAAAACCTCAAGCACAATGCTGAGGTAGGAAGTAACGACAAACCTCCTTTGTTGGTCAACGAACTTGATTTTCCTGAGTGGAAGGAGCGTTTTGAAAGATATGTTCGAGCAAAAGACATCAATTTGAAAGATATGTTCGACTCAATTTGTTGTGTTTAAAGCGTTAAAGAATGAGTCCTTTGATGACACTGTGAATCGATTTTATCATCTGCTGAGCGAACTTGATAGAAGTCAAGAGAATATCTACACGGAATTCGAGAAGGTTGAGAAGTTTCTGAATTGTCTTTCCAGAGAATGGAACATGTACACCGCTTTGATCAGAGAGGGTGTTCTCTACGAAGAGCTTTCATTGGAAGAAGCTATTCAGAAACTGAGGGGTTATGCTTGGAATATGGAAGATCAAGCATCTGATTTCGAGAAGATCCAAGATCCTCAGTTATACAAGGCTTCGAAACCAACGGATAAGGGTAGTAATGGTGGTGTTGGTGTTGCTTTGTATTCAGAAAATGAAGGTCCTGCAAGTGAACACGCTTTCATAAGCAACACAGTCAGTTCAAGTGGGACAACCAATTCAAATCAAGGGATGTACTCTTCTAGTGGCGCTCAGAAATCTCAAGGTACAAGTGGTATCAGAGCAGTGTGCTCATACTACTGTAGGTGTTCTTAGTTTGAAGGTTTTGGTGAGATTAGTTCATACTTTGATAGGGTTTAGTGAGATTTTAGTGAGTTTTTATGTGTTATTCATGATTCTTCATTCATTTCTAGTGTTTGGATGATTCAATAAAGATATGTACAAGTGTGAACATTCCTAAGATAGATGCAAGCGGCTTGAAGTTGATTGAAGAAAATATGGGTCTGTTGGCGTCCTTCATGACTGCATACGAGAACTTCTGTCTTGGAAAGCTCGTTGAACCGTCAAGTCTCGATGAAGACTTCGATCAGATAGATCAAGACGAGATGGAAGAACTTGATCTATAGCTCAATATGGCATTACTAGTTCGTAGAGCGAAGAAGTTTCTGCTGAAGATGGGTAGGAAGTTCATAGGGGGTCAGACAAAGACTCGAATGGGGGTCGACATGTCAAAGGTAAAGTGTTACAACTGCAGGATCTACGGGCATTTCGCACATGATTGTCGAAAGCCGAAGATGGAAAGATCTGACAGAGACAACAACTCCCGAGGAAACAACTCAAGACCTCAATACAATGCATCAAATGCTACGACCAACTCAAGTGCTCGTTCAAGTGGGTCTGAAAATACCACATCTTCGACAAACAATGCTATGGTGGCTCAACCTTTGCAGAGTGTGACTGAGCCTTATGACTGGGGTTGTGCTTTGGAAGACATCTCAGGAGCTATTGTGTCACAAGCTTTTATAGCTGAAATTGTGAACGAGGAAGTGTATGAAGAGGTTGTTGAAGAGACAAGCATTGAAGAGCTTGCAGTAGTCGCTGAAGTTCTTGGGGAAGAGTTGGATTCGGGGAATGTTACTGAAAATGAAAGTCCTTCGATCGAAGAGACTGTTGAGAAGTCTAGCAAGACAGAAGATGGCGAAAAGGGAGAACGCTTTGAATTCAACATCTCCACAGCTGAAATGCAGCAATTTGCGGATGCAGAAGCTAAAAGGTTGGAAGAAAATCCCGTAGAAAACGAGGCTTGTGCATTCATGGCTGGCATTGAGGTAAAATCATCTTCTGTAGATAAGCGATGTGCTAGATGTGTTGAGTTTGTGACTAAGATTGATAGATATGCACTTCATAACACAAACTTAATTGCAGATTTAGAAAAATCCAGAGAACTCATTGCGGTTTTGTCTAATTCGGATAAAGAACACCGAATTAAGATAAAAGCGCTAAAGAATGATATCTCTGAATTTGAGAGACTTGTGGCTAAGGGAAATCTTAAAAATCAGGAATTAAAATCTGAACTGGAAACAAGTCAAAATTCTGTTTTGGAAAAGAACAAAATCATTTTGGAAAAAGATAATTTGATTTTGGAATTGCAACGAAAGATTGAAAAGTTCAAGGATTCATCTGAAGTGATGAACTTCTGTATTAGCAGCCAACGTCTCAAAGAATCTGAGGAAGAAATGTTTGGCATTGGTTATACCAAGGTGCCTCCTCCGGTAAACCATAACTATACATCGATGCCAAGCATTGATCCTGAATTGGCAAACTTTGTGCCTACGACTCCTCTGACAGTTGAACCACAAAGTGAGTCAGAATCTGAGCCAGATGAAGTTACAGACTCAGATCAGTCGAAGAAGAGTGGCATGTCTAAGAAAAATGAAGTGAACCTTGAAAACATTGAAAATTTGATAAGCAACAAGATTTTGGAAATTTTCAATCAAGTTCAAAATGAAAAATCAAAACCTAAGTCACGTGGGAAAAACAAAAAGGGTTTGAAAAATGTCCCTAAAACAGAGTTTGTTAAAGGGGAAGATTTTATCAAAGAAGAAGTAAAAATTGAGACGGGTTCCAACTCACAGTTTGTGAACCAAATTTTGAAAAATCCCGCCAATGCCTCTTCATCTTCGACCGATCATGAGGAACGTCCGAAGAATGCTGCGAAAATTCGCAAATGCTACAAGTGTCGTGGGAAAGGACACTTAGCAGCAGACTGTCCAGATGACAGGGGTAAATCACTTGTTGATCCTGATCAAAAGAAACCTTTTGTTGACAAACCACAAAATGAATCAGTTAATGTTGAAAAGAAAAATGGTAAAAATCAAAAGGTTGAGAAAAACAAAGTGATTAAACAAGAAGTAAAACCAGTTGTTAAAACAAATGTTAAATCACAACAAAATCAGGATCAAGAGGAGAAACCCACTGTTATTAACCGTGGGGACAGATCAGAAAACGTCCCTCAAAGACATGATACTCGTGAGAAAACCCCTCACAGACGACAAAATCATGTCACCTTTCAAGGCGTTGAGAATGACAATCGTTCTGGAGGTTCGAACAACAACTATGCTAGACCTCATGCACAGAACAGATTCGTGAATGATCGAAATGCGTCACCCCCCCTCCCCCGATTTCCAAATCAAAGACCGCATTCGGATAATCGTCCACGATCATTCTCAAGACAAGAAGATGCTCCTAGATTTGGTAGGAATTTTGAGCCTCCCAGGAATCAAAATTACAATTACCAAAACTATGGAAGCCGAGGGTATGGAAACTGTCACACCCCCAAATTACCACCTAGGGCGTGTCCCTAATGGAGGTGTAACGATTCAACAAAGAGCCACCAATCATATCAAACACAAGTCATAATGTATTAAAATCCCCAATTGAAAGAAATGTATCGTCTGAAAAGTTAAACCAAAACCAAAGTACTGAGCGGAAGCATAAATGTATAAGTGTGTAAATGTATCAAAACCAAATCAAAATAACTGTTTATTATGACCACAACCACTCCAGCAGCATCAGACAGCAAGCTCCCAAGTTTCTTCAATAATTACCTACAAGCATGTAAACAAGTGTGTCAGACTACGCTGGTGAGTTCAAGGTTTGTGTTTGTTTACCAAGTTGTGTTACCGATCAAGTGAGTAAAACAGTTTACAAAATGATATGTTGTTTGTTGTTGTGATGTTTAATGTTTCGATGTTTTGATGTTGTTATTACTCGAGTACCAAATGGCCAGATGATATGTGATTGCCAACCCCAATGCCTCTATCAAAGCATTGGTCATGTTTTAAGGTAATTAGTTCACGCCCGTTCCCCTTGAACGTCGTGAGGGTGCCAAACCTAATAGCGCTATCAACTAATAACCCCCGTTGCCCTACAAGCAACGACCCGGTAGATGTAGTGGTCTTACAATGATAGAAAAACTGAGTACAATAACCAACATCCCGTTACCCATGCATTCCTCATCGGAACGTTACCCGTTATCCCTTCACTGGGATCCATGCTTGAGAAAAGAGCAATGAACTCACCTTTGGTTTGCTCGGTTGGTCTCTTAAAAATGGTTAACAGTCAAGGTAGGTCAATCACGTCCTAGCATGGTTGCCATATCTTAATTAGATTCGTATTCAATTGACGTCACGTAAATATCCACACGTAGCACATAAAGCAAGTCATGATAATGCACTAAGTAACATACTTAATCCAATTACAGATACCCTAAGTGTATGGCCCAAAATATGCACGGCCCAAACAATAAGTGTGCTGCATCGTAGAGTGTGTGATATAATATAGAGTGTGAGGTCATGCAAAATTGTGTAGTACGATGTGCGACAGAAAATTATACCACAAGGGTGCGTGGTCGCCAAGTAGTGTGCGACCCTACTTTGAGTGTGCGCCACCTTTATGCGGGTTTGCATTTATATAATGTGCATCATTTATCACATGTACATCATACCCAAAACACCAAATACTTATCCTACTTTAAATGGAACTGGCCACACAACATCATTGGTCTAAATGAACTCTTGTTTATCAATTTCACAAATTATCATCATAACCGATACTAAAGTCAGACCCATAGTTTCAATAATTGCAAAGAACCAACATTTTTAAGACACGTAGATCCTAATTATTCAACAAACCATGCCACACCAAATTATCATAATGTTAATATATATATATAACAGTTTGCTATGAGGGCACTCTTAAAACTCAATCAAATTAAAATATGTAAGGCAATTGGTGGGCCACACCCTTTTGAATTGGGCGACCAACATTAATAACAGTGGGACATTATCAATTTGTGCGGCCGTCAATCAATGAACAAGTGGGGCCAGACATGTGTAGTGTGCGATCAGGTGGTGGGGGCCAATTCCTTAAATGTGTGTTTGACAAATCGATAACAACATATGATCTTTGCAAATCAAATCGAAAAGGAAAAAAAAAACACATACTCCTAAATCAGTCATGTGATACCTTAACATTTTGAATCAACATATTCATACATGCTTTATCCAAGTGAGTTGTACCCTATGCTCCTATAATTGTACATTCTCCTAACAATACCCAATATCAGCAAGAATATTTTGAATCAACAAATATGACAATTTCCTTTATTCGAACACATGAGATTAGATCAAAACATCCAGCCATATGCAAGACAATCACAGTACCCCCTTTTACATCTATGCAATCAAAAACCACATACCTGCTACTTCCTTTTCTGAACCGAGACCCGGAACAAACCCGAAACATCCGTGATTCGAACCCAAGTCCGAACCGAGCTCGAACCCGCTCAAAATCTGTTGCTGAATCAGCGTCTTCACAGCTTCATCACCATCGGAGAAGGAGAAAACGCCGTCACTGCGGACATGAGCGGCGTCTCCGGTCGTCGCCGGTTCTATCTTTGCTCTCTCTCTCTCTATCTCTACTGTGCAGGGGTGTGCGTGTGGGAACAAGATAAGGGGAGATGGGGTCTTGTGAGGCTTGATCAAATAGAATGAAGGAGGGTTGTAAATGTATGAGGGTGTGCTACGTTGGTGAAAGGGGCACCGGAACTTCCGGCCGTCGGAGATGAAGAAGAGGCATGGAGAAGTGCGTGGTGTGCGGCTATTATTTTAGGTTAGGGTTTTTGTGTTTATTTTTTTTAAAATAGGGGTGAGAGGTATAGGGATGTTTAAACACTAGGTTTAGGTAGGTTGGGCCTAGCCCAAGTGCGTGTGTGTGGATTTCTAGCGAAAACAAATTAGGCCCAATTATGTTAACTAGATGCGTAATTAAATAAATCGTCCGTCGCGTGTTTTATTATCCGATAAACAAATAATAATAATAATGATAAAATAGATTACTCCTCTCGACGATCACGGTCGAGAGTTCGGGTTGTCACATTCTCCCCATGTTATAGAAATTTCGTCCTCGAAATTTAAGATATACGATTCGTTAATGACCTTATTGTTATACAGAAATACATGTAGTTTCACGAAAGTTCACAAAACGAATCATGCAAGTCATATTGCATATAAAATCATGTAGCATGTAAATTCACGTAATTCTCATAACATGAAACTTTTCACATAGTTTAAAATTATTTCACATAGTAGGGAAATATTATATAAGTTATATCTATTTGCTCACGAACACTATGTAGCGATTGTATGTGAAATTTTTGGGACACCTGATTTATCTAAACTTAAACACAACGCCTAAGTGAATATATACTTTAACGGAGTTAACAGGGTTTGTGTTCACCCTGTGAAGGTCGGGTGTTACATCATCCCCAACTTGAAGAGGAATTTCGTCCCGAAATTCGCCAATGATATCAAGAGTTGATACAACCACTTGAACAACTGAGGATACTAGAGCTTACTCCGATCATCGCGTTCCCACGTGAACTCCGGTCCACGTTTTGAGTTCCAACGAACTCTCATGATTTAAATTCAACTATACTAACGAATCCTGATGTCCAGGTCCATGATTTCAGTAGATCCCACGACAACTGCAACTTGTCGTCAGCCTTAGGTTCTAATAAGGGTATCACTAGTTTTTCCGTCGGGCAACCACTTCTTTAGATTTGAGGCATAAGTGGCATTGTGACCGTTACCCAATTCATTAGGTAATTCGTGTTTGTGAGTCATATCACTGATCCGTTCCAGGAATACGAATGTCCCAGCGTACCGTAGACTAGGCTTGCCACCTTTCCAATAGCGTTTCGCACCCTCCCAGGGTGAGACTTCCAATATGACACGTTCGCCTGCAGCGAACTCCCAGTGTTTCCTAAGTTATCAGGGTTCCTGGCGATCACGCGTTGTCGCCACACAATTTCCAATACCGAGTGCCAGTCCTAGTCCCGTGATGAGGTTGTCATCCACCTCAACCCAACAAGGAGGTTGGCAGTATCATCCACACAATGCCTCAAACAGAGCTGTATGCATACTAAAACGGTAACGGCTGCAGTAGAGCTCACCCAAAGGTAAGTGTCCTTCCCAAATGTTTACTAAAGTCAATCACGCACATGCTCGCAGCATGTCTTCGTGTGTCGGGATGGTTCGTTACTTTCTCCGGTTGTCCTACAGTGATAAGTAATGCTCATGTCTAGATGTGAGTCAAGGGTGTTGTGTATTACCTGTCATAAATCAGGTATAGTTCAAAATCAAAGGTAACAGAAGTTGGCACCTCCATGGCAGTCTGTTCTAATCTACGAATAGGTGTTTCTGGTTGTTGATACTCCACCTTGACCTTCCCACGAGTCAAACATCGTTCACTTGCGTTGCCATGTGGGCCTTCAGGCCCGGTCACCCACATATGGTCTTCAGGTTTCAATGCATCGTATCAAAACTCAGGTGAATAGGATATCGAGGCCCACGTGCTTCGCCTACCCCACTTCCCTAAGCTGAGAAAGCTGAGAAGACGTCCTCCTAGTTTGGTTCCCAAGAGTTCACCGCTCCTCACAGTGCTAACGAGGTTAAGGCTACGCAATCTTCGAAAATCCCGTGATGAATCTGTGATAGTATCCAGCGAATCCAAGGGATTGCTGTATCCCAGAAGGAAATCAGGATTGGCATAAGGTCAATTCTGGAATTCCACCTAACGATGTGGAAGTAAACCAAGTAACTTTTCAGAAGACACGTCAGAAAATTCACGAATAACTGGAAGATACTCTATCTTCCTTTCTTAAAGTGGCGAATCGGTGATAAGAGCTAGTATAGCAGAGTAGCCCTTCCGTAGACTCTCCTGGCTTTCATGACTGTGACAATGCCAACAACGGCGCCACCACGATGATCTTAAACTGATAAGGATTCCCCACTGGGGAGAGGGAACGCACGATTTTCTTTTTGCAGAGAATTTCTGCTTGATACATAGATAACCAAATCCATGTCAACGACCGCGTCAAAACTTACAAGAGTATAGGGAAGTGGGTCAATGTCGAACACTTGACCCACGAGATCAAGTTTACAACCAAAAAGAACATGAGAAGCTTCTATCGATCTACTATCAGTTAATTCTACTACATGCTTATTTACAAGAAAGGTGGGAGTCAGTCCTAACTGACGACTGAACCCTAAGGCACATAACCCCAATCGAAACAAGAGTCAAATAAAACAGAAACAGAAAAAGATCATTCAAAGAAGGCGTACCGGTCTCAACATTGCCATCATTGCGAGTCTTCCCCAGCGCCAATAGTAAATACCCTTCCACGTGCTCCGTTCCCACCATTGTTCCCATTGTTGCCGCTCCAAGTATTGTTGTTGTTGCCAGCATTCTGATTGAGCTGAGGGCAATCCCTCTTAAAATGACCCTCATCACCACACTGAAAACACCCCTTTTGATTTCCCTGGTTCTGTTGAGACTGTTGCCCTTGCTGTCTCTGATTCGACTGTGTCTGCTGCTGCTGCTTTGGCTGAGGAGCCCTACAATCCTTGGCCTCATGGCCTATCTTGTCGCACCTGCGACAAACCCGATCACACTGCCCATAGTGATGAAACCCACATTTGCTACACTGAGGCTTCTTTCCTGCATAAGACCTCTGATTTTGATTCACCGAGGATGATTGGCTAAAGCTGCGAGTACTGCCCGTGTCTGTCTTCTTTTGGGGCTGAATCGAGTTGGACGCTTTGTCCATATCACCCCACTTGCGTTTACTATCAGTGACAGGAGTAGTGGCGGTGGTGGCGGCAGTAGTAGCTTTGGAAATACGCGGTGGCAGTGAGTTGCTTTCCACCTCCTGATCAATAATCTTGTGAGTCAACCGGACAATCTGGGTCAGGTTATTGAGGTTTGCAGCAGTAACCAAACCCTTCACTCGCGGAGGTATCCCTTGATGAATAACTCGATCCTCCGTGACATAGGTCGAGACAGATTCGGACACAAGTCAGCCAACTCATACGACCGCTTCACATATGCCTCAACCTCAGATCCCACCAGTTTCAGATCGTAGTACTCGTTCTCTAACTTCTGTATCTCATCACGAGGACAGTATTCCTCCCTCATTAATTCCTTGAAGTCGTCCCAAGTAGTAGCGTTTGCTGCATCAATACCCAGCAGCTGAACCTGGGCATTCCACCAGGTTAAGGCACCATCCTCAAGCGTGCCCGTCGCATACTTCACGCGGTCCCCCACGGGACAGTTGCACATAGCGAACACTGACTCAGCTTTCTCGAACCACCTCAATAGTCCCACAGCCCCTTCCGTTCCGCTGAAGGTCTGTGGCTTACAGTCCATAAACATCTTGAACGTACAGGCAGGCTGGTGGTTTGGGTGCGCTGAGTGAAAGAAGATACGACACAAGAGTAAGAGTTGGGTTCACGATATAGGATAAAAAGTATTTGGTACAGTTCATACCGGCTTGGTAGGCTGCCAGAGCCTCAGCCACACGTGTGTTTATCAGATTTGTTAACTCAGCCTGAGTCATGTTGATGCTACCACGACCGTGTCCTCGTCCACTCATATTTCTATAATAGGAGAAGGGAATGGATTTAGGAGTCGAAAAAAAAAACGAGGAATGTGTTCAGGTCTATCACGTTAAGAACGATTAACTACCATATTCATACACAAACAGGGAAGAACCCCTCTTACACTCGTTAAGCCTCATTGGGATTTGCATGCACCACGCGTTATTATTATGTGTGCACCCATGATAATAAGGCGGTTTGCATGCTCCTCCCGATGCTTCTTAACTTATGTTTGAAGTTTCTCCCACCCAAATCAACACAAAACAAGTACTACCAACAAGATTAGGATTTACTAGATGTAGGTGTTATGTTACACTATCAATGTGTCATGATGCCTACCATGTCGTATCGTGCATGCTATAAATATAGTTACGTTTACTAGGCATATAAAGCATAAGCTAACGAGGAACGAACCTTGCGGTCTGAAGCTGAGTGTCATGGTCATCGTTTGGATCAATTCGGTTATAGTCTAGTTTTATGAAAACATTTTTAAAACCGAGTTCTCTATAACCAGTGGCTCTGATACCAAACTGTCACACCCCCAAATTACCACCTAGGGCGTGTCCCTAATGGAGGTGTAACGATTCAACAAAGAGCCACCAATCATATCAAACACAAGTCATAATGTATTAAAATCCCCAATTGAAAGAAATGTATCGTCTGAAAAGTTAAACCAAAACCAAAGTACTGAGCGGAAGCATAAATGTATAAGTGTGTAAATGTATCAAAACCAAATCAAAATAACTGTTTATTATGACCACAACCACTCCAGCAGCATCAGACAGCAAGCTCCCAAGTTCCTTCAATAATTACCTACAAGCATGTAAACAAGTGTGTCAGACTACGCTGGTGAGTTCAAGGTTTGTGTTTGTTTACCAAGTTGTGTTACCGATCAAGTGAGTAAAACAGTTTACAAAATGATATGTTGTTTGTTGTTGTGATGTTTAATGTTTCGATGTTTTGATGTTGTTATTACTCGAGTACCGAATGGCCAGATGATATGTGATTGCCAACCCCAATGCCTCTATCAAAGCATTGGTCATGTTTTAAGGTAATTAGTTCACGCCCGTTCCCCTTGAACGTCGTGAGGGTGCCAAACCTAATAGCGCTATCAACTAATAACCCCCGTTGCCCTACAAGCAACGACCCGGTAGATGTAGTGGTCTTACAATGATAGAAAAACTGATTACAATAACCAACATCCCGTTACCCATGCATTCCTCATCGGAACGTTACCCGTTATCCCTTCACTGGGATCCATGCTTGAGAAAAGAGCAATGAACTCACCTTTGGTTTGCTCGGTTGGTCTCTTAAAAATGGTTAACAGTCAAGGTAGGTCAATCACGTCCTAGCATGGTTGCCATATCTTAATTAGATTCGTATTCAATTGACGTCACGTAAATATCCACACGTAGCACATAAAGCAAGTCATGATAATGCACTAAGTAACATACTTAATCCAATTACAGATACCCTAAGTGTATGGCCCAAAATATGCACGGCCCAAACAATAAGTGTGCTGCATCGTAGAGTGTGTGATATAATATAGAGTGTGAGGTCATGCAAAATTGTGTAGTACGATGTGCGACAGAAAATTATACCACAAGGGTGCGTGGTCGCCAAGTAGTGTGCGACCCTACTTTGAGTGTGCGCCACCTTTATGCGGGTTTGCATTTATATAATGTGCATCATTTATCACATGTACATCATACCCAAAACACCAAATACTTATCCTACTTTAAATGGAACTGGCCACACAACATCATTGGTCTAAATGAACTCTTGTTTATCAATTTCACAAATTATCATCATAACCGATACTAAAGTCAGACCCATAGTTTCAATAATTGCAAAGAACCAACATTTTTAAGACACGTAGATCCTAATTATTCAACAAACCATGCCACACCAAATTATCATAATGTTAATATATATATATAACAGTTTGCTATGAGGGCACTCTTAAAACTCAATCAAATTAAAATATGTAAGGCAATTGGTGGGCCACACTCTTTTGAATTGGGCGACCAACATTAATAACAGTGGGACATTATCAATTTGTGCGGCCGTCAATCAATGAACAAGTGGGGCCAGACATGTGTAGTGTGCGATCAGGTGGTGGGGGCCAATTCCTTAAATGTGTGTTTGACAAATCGATAACAACATATGATCTTTGCAAATCAAATCGAAAAGGAAAAAAAAAGCACATACTCCTAAATCAGTCATGTGATACCTTAACATTTTGAATCAACATATTCATACATGCTTTATCCAAGTGAGTTGTACCCTATGCTCCTATAATTGTACATTCTCCTAACAATACCCAATATCAGCAAGAATATTTTGAATCAACAAATATGACAATTTCCTTTATTCGAACACATGAGATTAGATCAAAACATCCAGCCATATGCAAGACAATCACAGTACCCCCTTTTACATCTATGCAATCAAAAACCACATACCTGCTACTTCCTTTTCTGAACCGAGACCCGGAACAAACCCGAAACATCCGTGATTCGAACCCAAGTCCGAACCGAGCTCGAACCCGCTCAAAATCTGTTGCTGAATCAGCGTCTTCACAGCTTCATCACCATCGGAGAAGGAGAAAACGCCGTCACTACGGACATGAGCGGCGTCTCCGGTCGTCGCCGGTTCTATCTTTGCTCTCTCTCTCTCTATCTCTACTGTGCAGGGGTGTGCGTGTGGGAACAAGATAAGGGGAGATGGGGTCTTGTGAGGCTTGATCAAATAGAATGAAGGAGGGTTGTAAATGTATGAGGGTGTGCTACGGTTGGTGAAAGGGGCACCGGAACTTCCGGCCGTCGGAGATGAAGAAGAGGCATGGAGAAGTGCGTGGTGTGCGGCTATTATTTTAGGTTAGGGTTTTTGTGTTTATTTTTTTTAAAATAGGGGTGAGAGGTATAGGGATGTTTAAACACTAGGTTTAGGTAGGTTGGGCCTAGCCCAAGTGCGTGTGTGTGGATTTCTAGCGAAAACAAATTAGGCCCAATTATGTTAACTAGATGCGTAATTAAATAAATCATCCGTCGCGTGTTTTATTATCCGATAAACAAATAATAATAATAATGATAAAATAGATTACTCCTCTCGACGATCACGGTCGAGAGTTCGGGTTGTCACATTCTCCCCATGTTATAGAAATTTCGTCCTCGAAATTTAAGATATACGATTCGTTAATGACCTTATTGTTATACAGAAATACATGTAGTTTCACGAAAGTTCACAAAACGAATCATGCAAGTCATATTGCATATAAAATCATGTAGCATGTAAATTCACGTAATTCTCATAACATGAAACTTTTCACATAGTTTAAAATTATTTCACATAGTAGGGAAATATTATATAAGTTATATCTATTTGCTCACGAACACTATGTAGCGATTGTATGTGAAATTTTTGGGACACCTGATTTATCTAAACTTAAACACAACGCCTAAGTGAATATATACTTTAACGGAGTTAACAGGGTTTGTGTTCACCCTGTGAAGGTCGGGTGTTACATCATCCCCAACTTGAAGAGGAATTTCGTCCCGAAATTCGCCAATGATATCAAGAGTTGATACAACCACTTGAACAACTGAGGATACTAGAGCTTACTCCGATCATCGCGTTCCCACGTGAACTCCGGTCCACGTTTTGAGTTCCAACGAACTCTCATGATTTAAATTCGACTATACTAACGAATCCTGATGTCCAGGTCCATGATTTCAGTAGATCCCACGACAACTGCAACTTGTCGTCAGCCTTAGGTTCTAATAAGGGTATCACTAGTTTTTCCGTCGGGCAACCACTTCTTTAGATTTGAGGCATAAGTGGCATTGTGACCGTTACCCAATTCATTAGGTAATTCGTGTTTGTGAGTCATATCACTGATCCGTTCCAGGAATACGAATGTCCCAGCGTACCGTAGACTAGGCTTGCCACCTTTCCAATAGCGTTTCGCACCCTCCCAGGGTGAGACTTCCAATATGACACGTTCGCCTGCAGCGAACTCCTAGTGTTTCCTAAGTTATCAGGGTTCCTGGCGATCACGCGTTGTCGCCACACAATTTCCAATACCGAGTGCCAGTCCTAGTCCCGTGATGAGGTTGTCATCCACCTCAACCCAACAAGGAGGTTGGCAGTATCATCCACACAATGCCTCAAACAGAGCTGTATGCATACTAAAACGGTAACGGCTGCAGTAGAGCTCACCCAAAGGTAAGTGTCCTTCCCAAATGTTTACTAAAGTCAATCACGCACATGCTCGCAGCATGTCTTCGTGTGTCGGGATGGTTCGTTACTTTCTCCGGTTGTCCTACAGTGATAAGTAATGCTCATGTCTAGATGTGAGTCAAGGGTGTTGTGTATTACCTGTCATAAATCAGGTATAGTTCAAAATCAAAGGTAACAGAAGTTGGCACCTCCATGGCAGTCTATTCTAATCTACGAATAGGTGTTTCTGGTTGTTGATACTCCAACTTGACCTTCCCACGAGTCAAACATCGTTCACTTGCGTTGCCATGTGGGCCTTCAGGCCCGGTCACCCACATATGGTCTTCAGGTTTCAATGCATCGTATCAAAACTCAGGTGAATAGGATATCGAGGCCCACGTGCTTCGCCTACCCCACTTCCCTAAGCTGAGAAAGCTGAGAAGACGTCCTCCTAGTTTGGTTCCCAAGAGTTCACCGCTCCTCACAGTGCTAACGAGGTTAAGGCTACGCAATCTTCGAAAATCCCGTGATGAATCTGTGATAGTATCCAGCGAATCCAAGGGATTGCTGTATCCCAGAAGGAAATCAGGATTGGCATAAGGTCAATTCTGGAATTCCACCTAACGATGTGGAAGTAAACCAAGTAACTTTTCAGAAGACACGTCAGAAAATTCACGAATAACTGGGAGATACTCTATCTTCCTTTCTTAAAGTGGCGAATCGGTGACAAGAGCTAGTATAGCAGAGTAGCCCTTCCGTAGACTCTCCTGGCTTTCATGACTGTGACAATGCCAACAACGGCGCCACCACGATGATCTTAAACTGATAAGGATTCCCCACTGGGGAGAGGGAACGCACGATTTTCTTTTTGCAGAGAATTTCTGCTTGATACATAGATAACCAAATCCATGTCAACGACCGCGTCAAAACTTACAAGAGTATAGGGAAGTGGGTCAATGTCGAACACTTGACCCACGAGATCAAGTTTACAACCAAAAAGAACATGAGAAGCTTCTATCGATCTACTATCAGTTAATTCTACTACATGCTTATTTACAAGAAAGGTGGGAGTCAGTCCTAACTGACGACTGAACCCTAAGGCACATAACCCCAATCGAAACAAGAGTCAAATAAAACAGAAACAGAGAAAGATCATTCAAAGAAGGCGTACCGGTCTCAACATTGCCATCATTGCGAGTCTTCCCCAGCGCCAATAGTAAATACCCTTCCACGTGCTCCGTTCCCACCATTGTTCCCATTGTTGCCGCTCCAAGTATTGTTGTTGTTGCCAGCATTCTGATTGAGCTGAGGGCAATCCCTCTTAAAATGACCCTCATCACCACACTGAAAACACCCCTTTTGATTTCCCTGGTTCTGTTGAGACTGTTGCCCTTGCTGTCTCTGATTCGACTGTGTCTGCTGCTGCTGCTTTGGCTGAGGAGCCCTACAATCCTTGGCCTCATGGCCTATCTTGTCGCACCTGCGACAAACCCGATCACACTGCCCATAGTGATGAAACCCACATTTGCTACACTGAGGCTTCTTTCCTGCATAAGACCTCTGATTTTGATTCACCGAGGATGATTGGCTAAAGCTGCGCGTACTGCCCGTGTCTGTCTTCTTTTGGGGCTGAATCGAGTTGGACGCTTTGTCCATATCACCCCACTTGCGTTTACTATCAGTGACAGGAGTAGTGGCGGTGGTGGCGGCAGTAGTAGCTTTGGAAATACGCGGTGGCAGTGAGTTGCTTTCCACCTCCTGATCAATAATCTTGTGAGTCAACCGGACAATCTGGGTTAGGTTATTGAGGTTTGCAGCAGTAACCAAACCCTTCACTCGCGGAGGTAACCCCTTGATGAATAACTCGATCCTCCGTGACATAGGTCGAGACAGATTCGGACACAAGTCAGCCAACTCATACGACCGCTTCACATATGCCTCAACCTCAGATCCCACCAGTTTCAGATCGTAGTACTCGTTCTCTAACTTCTGTATCTCATCACGAGGACAGTATTCCTCCCTCATTAATTCCTTGAAGTCGTCCCAAGTAGTAGCGTTTGCTGCATCAATACCCAGCAGCTGAACCTGGGCATTCCACCAGGTTAAGGCACCATCCTCAAGCGTGCCCGTCGCATACTTCACGCGGTCCCCCACGGGACAGTTGCACATAGCGAACACTGACTCAGCTTTCTCGAACCACCTCAATAGTCCCACAGCCCCTTCCGTTCCGCTGAAGGTCTGTGGCTTACAGTCCATAAACATCTTGAACGTACAGGCAGGCTGGTTGTTTGGGTGCGCTGAGTGAAAGAAGATACGACACAAGAGTAAGAGTTGGGTTCACGATATAGGATAAAAAGTATTTGGTACAGTTCATACCGGCTTGGTAGGCTGCCAGAGCCTCAGCCACACGTGTGTTTATCAGATTTGTTAACTCAGCCTGAGTCATGTTGATGCTACCACGACCGTGTCCTCGTCCACTCATATTTCTATAATAGGAGAAGGGAATGGATTTAGGAGTCGAAAAAAAAAACGAGGAATGTGTTCAGGTCTATCACGTTAAGAACGATTAACTACCGTATTCATACACAAACAGGGAAGAACCCCTCTTACACTCGTTAAGCCTCATTGGGATTTGCATGCACCACGCGTTATTATTATGTCTGCACCCATGATAATAAGGCGGTTTGCATGCTCCTCCCGATGCTTCTTAACTTATGTTTGAAGTTTCTCCCACCCAAATCAACACAAAACAAGTACTACCAACAAGATTAGGATTTACTAGATGTAGGTGTTATGTTACACTATCAATGTGTCATGATGCCTACCATGTCGTATCGTGCATGCTATAAATATAGTTACGTTTACTAGGCATATAAAGCATAAGCTAACGAGGAACGAACCTTGCGGTCTGAAGCTGAGTGTCATGGTCATCGTTTGGATCAATTCGGTTATAGTCTGGTTTTATGAAAACATTTTTAAAACCGAGTTCTCTATAACCAGTGGCTCTGATACCAAACTGTCACACCCCCAAATTACCACCTAGGGCGTGTCCCTAATGGAGGTGTAACGATTCAACAAAGAGCCACCAATCATATCAAACACAAGTCATAATGTATTAAAATCCCCAATTGAAAGAAATGTATCGTCTGAAAAGTTAAACCAAAACCAAAGTACTGAGCGGAAGCATAAATGTATAAGTGTGTAAATGTATCAAAACCAAATCAAAATAACTGTTTATTATGACCACAACCACTCCAGCAGCATCAGACAGCAAGCTCCCAAGTTCCTTCAATAATTACCTACAAGCATGTAAACAAGTGTGTCAGACTACGCTGGTGAGTTCAAGGTTTGTGTTTGTTTACCAAGTTGTGTTACCGATCAAGTGAGTAAAACAGTTTACAAAATGATATGTTGTTTGTTGTTGTGATGTTTAATGTTTCGATGTTTTGATGTTGTTATTACTCGAGTACCGAATGGCCAGATGATATGTGATTGCCAACCCCAATGCCTCTATCAAAGCATTGGTCATGTTTTAAGGTAATTAGTTCACGCCCGTTCCCCTTGAACGTCGTGAGGGTGCCAAACCTAATAGCGCTATCAACTAATAACCCCCGTTGCCCTACAAGCAACGACCCGGTAGATGTAGTGGTCTTACAATGATAGAAAAACTGAGTACAATAACCAACATCCCGTTACCCATGCATTCCTCATCGGAACGTTACCCGTTATCCCTTCACTGGGATCCATGCTTGAGAAAAGAGCAATGAACTCACCTTTGGTTTGCTCGGTTGGTCTCTTAAAAATGGTTAACAGTCAAGGTAGGCCAATCACGTCCTAGCATGGTTGCCATATCTTAATTAGATTCGTATTCAATTGACGTCACGTAAATATCCACACGTAGCACATAAAGCAAGTCATGATAATGCACTAAGTAACATACTTAATCCAATTACAGATACCCTAAGTGTATGGCCCAAAATATGCACGGCCCAAACAATAAGGGTGCTGCATCGTAGAGTGTGTGATATAATATAGAGTGTGAGGTCATGCAAAATTGTGTAGTATGATGTGCGACAGAAAATTATACCACAAGGGTGCGTGGTCGCCAAGTAGTGTGCGACCCTACTTTAAGTGTGCGCCACCTTTATGCGGGTTTGCATTTATATAATGTGCATCATTTATCACATGTACATCATACCCAAAACACCAAATACTTATCCTACTTTAAATGGAACTGGCCACACAACATCATTGGTCTAAATGAACTCTTGTTTATCAATTTCACAAATTATCATCATAACCGATACTAAAGTCAGACCCATAGTTTTAATAATTGCAAAGAACCAACATTTTTAAGACACGTAGATCCTAATTATTCAACAAACCATGCCACACCAAATTATCATAATGTTAATATATATATATATAACAGTTTGCTATGAGGGCACTCTTAAAACTCAATCAAATTAAAATATGTAAGGCAATTGGTGGGCCACACCCTTTTGAATTGGGCGACCAACATTAATAACAGTGGGACATTATCAATTTGTGCGGCCGTCAATCAATGAACAAGTGGGGCCAGACATGTGTAGTGTGCGATCAGGTGGTGGGGGCCAATTCCTTAAATGTGTGTTTGACAAATCGATAACAACATATGATCTTTGCAAATCAAATCGAAAAGGAAAAAAAAACACATACTCCTAAATCAGTCATGTGATACCTTAACATTTTGAATCAACATATTCATACATGCTTTATCCAAGTGAGTTGTACCCTATGCTCCTATAATTGTACATTCTCCTAACAATACCCAATATCAGCAAGAATATTTTGAATCAACAAATATGACAATTTCCTTTATTCGAACACATGAGATTAGATCAAAACATCCAGCCATATGCAAGACAATCACAGTACCCCCTTTTACATCTATGCAATCAAAAACCACATACCTGCTACTTCCTTTTCTGAACCGAGACCCGGAACAAACCCGAAACATCCGTGATTCGAACCCAAGTCCGAACCGAGCTCGAACCCGCTCAAAATCTGTTGCTGAATCAGCGTCTTCACAGCTTCATCAACATCGGAAAAGGAGAAAACGCCGTCACTGCGGACATGAGCGGCGTCTCCGGTCGTCGCCGGTTCTATATTTGCTCTCTCTCTCTCTCTCTCTCTCTATATCTCTACTGTGCAGGGGTGTGCGTGTGGGAACAAGATAAGGGGAGATGGGGTCTTGTGAGGGCTTGATCAAATAGAATGAAGGAGGGTTGTAAATGTATGAGGGTGTGCTACGGTTGGTGAAAGGGGCACCGGAACTTCCGGCCGTCGGAGATGAAGAAGAGGCATGGAGAAGTGCGTGGTGTGCGGCTATTATTTTAGGTTAGGGTTTTTATGTTTATTTTTTTTTTAAATAGGGGTGAGAGGTATAGGGATGTTTAAACACTAGGTTTAGGTAGGTTGGGCCTAGCCCAAGTGCGTGTGTGTGGATTTCTAGCGAAAACAAATTAGGCCCAATTATGTTAACTAGATGCGTAATTAAATAAATCGTCCGTCGCGTGTTTTATTATCCGATAAACAAATAATAATAATAATGATAAAATAGATTACTCCTCTCGACGATCACGGTCGAGAGTTCGGGTTGTCACAGAAACTCTGGTTATACCAACCGATCGTCAACTCCGTATAATCCACGATTTGCGGGGACTCATTCCAACAATTTCCGAAATGGAAATGGTGGACACAGAGGCGATGATGGTTATTTCAAAGAGTTTTCTTATGTTGACGAATCAGGACGACCCAAGACCATCATGGCTTGGGTCCCACACTCTAACTAAATTTTTGTTGAGGAGTGTAGGAGCAGCTGAAGAGGGCTATCTATATTTGGTATATCGATAGTGGCTGTTCCAGACACATGACAGGAAATAAAGAATTATTGAACAATTTTAAACAATTTCGTGGTGGTTATGTGAATTTTGCCGGTGAAAAGGGTGGTTACATCACCGGTGAGGGCTCCGTGTCGAATGGAAAAATCACGCTGCATAAAGTGAACTACGTTGAAGAACTGAAGCATAACTTGATGTCGGTTTCTCAAATCTGTGATAACAAGTACACGATGCTGTTCACTGATAAAGCTTGCTTCGTATTGCGTCCGAGATTTGTTGTTCCTGAAGATTGGATCGTTATGAGGGCTCCAAGGGTGAATAACACATATGTCATGGACATGCGCCCGTTGGTTAACTCATCTGCTCCAGTGACTTGTCTACTTTCAAAGGCGACTGAAGATCAATCGTATCTCTGGCATAGGAGAATGGGCCATGTGCATCTGCGAAAGATGAACCACTTAGTGAAAAACAACTTGGTGTTGGGGGTTCCTTTACGTAGTTTTAATATGCATAACAAATTTGAATCATGTGAAAAAGGAAAAATCAAACGAAAGCCTCATAAACCGAAAACAGTTAACTCAATCCAAAAACCACTTGAATTGCTTCACATGGATCTTTTCGGCCCGATCCATGTTGCTAGCATTGGTGGTATGTCTTATTGCTTAGTTGTCACTGACGATTTCTCACGTTATTCATGGGTATTTTTCTTAAAAACAAAGGATCAAACCGCTGGTATTTTAAGAGATTTATTCAAACAACTTGAGAAAAATTATTCACTTCCTATTAAGAAAATCCGAAGTGACAACGGCACTGAGTTTAAGAATCAGTATATGGATGAGTTATGTCGGGAAATGGGAATCATTCATCAGTTCAGCGCTCCATATGTTCCTCAACAGAACGGAGTTGCAGAACGGAAGAATCGTACCCTAATTGAGGCGGCCCGCACTATGCTTTCTGAATCAAAATTGCCAATTTTCTTCTGGGACGAGGCGGTGAACACTGCATGTTATGTGTTAAATCATGTGCTTACTGTCAAAAGAGAAGATAAAACTTGTTATGAATTGCTTGAAGGCAGGAAACCGAACCTATCTGGTTTTCAACCTTTTGGGATTAAGTGTGTTATCAAACGCACCAAAGATACTCCGAAAATGGGGGAAGTTGGTGAAATTGGGTTCTTTTTGGGTTATGCCAATGGAACTCCAAACAAACGCGTTTATAACATAAAGAAACGAACAGTGGAGATCGTGTTTGATATAACTCCTTTGAGTTTCGATCCTCCACCGTCCGAATTCGGTCCCAAAAGCGGTTATGATTATGATAAATTATTTGATTCGTTTGATCTTCCTGATGTTTCAGAAGAAGATTCGGAGGTTGTATACACACATCTTGTGAACAAAGATGAAGTGGATGCGAGCTGGAGAGCAAGTATTCCTACTAATGTGTCTTCGAGTGTTCCAGTCGCTGATTCTTCGACCGTAAATGACGTTGTTGCTGAGCAGATCCCCAATGCAGCTGCTCAAACTACCAGTGGAGATCTATACGTTGACTTTTCAGCATATCCAAATGTTGATGCGTCTTCTGGCAATGGTGGAGCTTCTAGTAGTAATGCAAATGCTGAGGGGGAGATACAATCAAATTTGGGATACAATCTTCAAGCTCCTGCAATCCCAGTTCCAAGAACAAATATTCATCATCCTGTTGATAATATTATTGGGAATCCAACTGCGGGGGTGCAAACGCGAAGGAGTATTTCAGAGATGCAATGTTTGTTCTCTGCTATCAAGAAAGAAGAAATCTACAATCTTAGCCTGCACGAATGTTTTATCTCTCAGATAGAGCCGAAGAACTATCAGATGGCTCTGAAGGATAATTCTTGGTGTGAGGCGATGCAAGAAGAGTTAGCTCAGTTCGATAAGTTAAAGGTGTGGAATTTGGTCGATCTTCCAAAGGGCCAGCTTGCAATCAACACGAAATGGGTTTTCAAGTGCAAGAAAGACGATAAGGGTGTCGTGGTCAGAAACAAAGCACGGTTGGTTGTTCAAGGCTTCAATTAGGAAGAAGGGATTGATTATACAGAAGTTTATGCACCGGTGGCAAGACTGGAAGCTATTCGTTTGTTTCTAGCCTTTGCTGCACACATGCGCATCAAAGTCTATCAGTTAGATGTGAAAAGCGCCTTCCTTTACGGGAAATTGCATGAAACTGTGTATGTGTCCCAACCGCCGGGTTTCGAAGCTCCAGGGTTAGACAACAAGGTCTATTTGTTGGACAAGGCTCTCTATGGTCTCCATCAGGCCCCTCGAGCTTGGTACGAGACATTGTCAAAGCATCTTTTGGAGCATGGGTTCTCGCGTGGTGCAATCGACTCCACACTGTTCATTTTGAAGAAAGGGGGAGATTTTCTGATCGTGCAAATTTACGTTGATGACATAATCTTTGGTTCTTCAAATGAAGAGTTGTGTCGTGAGTTTGAGAAGGTGATGAAGTCAAAGTTTGAAATGAGCGCGATGGGCGAGTTATCATTCTTTCTAGGTCTTCAAGTGAGTCAAGAAAAAACCGGGACGTACGTGCACCAGACAAAGTATGTCCACGAGATTCTCAAAAGATTTGGATTGGAAGATAGCTTACCCTATGACACGCCTCTACCGACAAATCTCAAGCTTTCACCCGATGATGAGAAAGATCCTGAAGTGGATCCGACTCTATATCGAGCAATGATAGGTTCATTGATGTATCTAACTGCGTCACGACCAGATATTATGTTCTCTGTTTGTTTATGTGCTAGGTACCAATCAACTCCGAAGGAATCGCACTTGAAAGCTGTCAAGCGTATTTTCAGATATCTGAAAGGAACACCTAGGCTTTGATTGTGGTATCCAGCTGAAGGTGGTCTGGATTTGATGGCGTATGCTGATGCAGATTTCGGAGGGTGCCGGATGAACAGAAAGTCAACCTCTGGTGGCGCACAACTTCTTGGAAACCGTCTTGTCTCGTGGCAATGCAAAAAGCAAGTTGCCGTTTCTCTATCCACGTGCGAGGCCGAGTACATTGCTGCTTCAAGCTGTTGTGCTCAGGTTTTGTGGATTCAGCAGCAAATGAGAGACTACGGTTTGAATTTTACTCGAACTCCTATCCTTGTTGATAATAACTCTGCCATTTCCATAACAAACAATCCGGTAAATCACTCACGCACTAAGCACATAGATGTTAGGCATCACTTTATTCGCGACTGTGCTGAGAAGGGGTTGATAGAAGTGGTTAGGGTAGACACCTTGGATAATCTTGCCGACCTGTTTACGAAAACATTTGATCGGGCTAGATTTGAAAATCTGGTCCGAATGATTGGCATGATCAACCCAGAGTAAAATGCTTTCTAAACTCGCATAGAAACTTTATTTTATCTTTTCTGTACAGTTCTTACTGCTTTCGAAAAATTGAAAAACTCCAAAAATATTTTACTTAGTTGTAGGATAAATTTCAGAAAAATACAAAAACATTTGAAAAATCTAAAATGAAGTCGTGTTGAGATATAAGGAAAATGATAGTACATCGGTTAGTCGTATCTGGTGTAGGACTATGGCTATATATATATATGAGATTAACTATTAAATGTGACAGCTTCATTATACGTTGCATCGGTAGGTTTTACGCGTAAATAAGAACCTGTTTTTGGTATATAAACATAATGAACTGCGTAACTCGTGTGGCGCATCTCTCGGATATATGGTCTTGGTACCGTAATTTCGTTTGATAGATTGCCGAGGTTCTGAGATACGTGGTCTTTATGTTGTTTATCATCTGGGTATCATGGTTGCTTCTTTTACCGGAAAACAACGGGGACGCAAGTCTAGATCTTCCATGATACCATACATACGTGTAAATATCTTCAAAACATGATGCATCCGACCCGAATAAGTGATAAACAATCACATGTCCTACAAAATCTTGCGGGAGTCAAGTCTATCCTCAATAAGTGATTCTATCACAAATGATTTGCTCCTGTGCCCTTTGCATCTGAAATTCAAGTAAGTGAGTATCTCACATTAGCTTATGCGTCAAAAACAGATGATAAATGGTATACTCACCAGTAAGATGATCTCTCGCGCATACCTTGATACGGGAGTATATTCTGAGGTGGGTAAACACAGTTAATGTCAGCTTAATACACTTAATTCCATATCTCGAAAACAGTGTTCGAAAGCGTGCTAAAACTTAAGTGGACCACAATACCGTTGAACGTCTTGAACTGTCAACATCAATCTAAAAGATTAAAGCTAAAATGCTATGGTTCTTGTGTTGGGTACTGACAATAAAACCGATATGATTCCGTTGCTCCGATTTCGCAAAAAGATAATTAGTGTAAATACGTTCGTAGGTTTGATTTCCATTTCAGTCAAAAATTGAGAAACCACAAAAAGATTTTGCTTTCTTGTTTCTATGTGCGAGTAATCTTTCTGAAAAATACTCTAGGGTTGTGAAAGTTTATTTAAATAAGTTATTAAATTGTTTAATATTTCAATTGTTAATTCTGGGGTATTGAATTTATTTTTGGGATCCAGGTTTGGGCCGATATCTTCGGGGTCAAGTTTCTTAATCCTGGGTTAAGTGTTTCAGGTCTGGATCGTTCATCTCAAGATGGAAGATTTGAGAAGCTGTGTGCATCTGGCTCGTGCATCTCAAGACTGGGGAATCAGTGATTTCTAAAACGAAAGTGACGAAGGAGATTGCTAAGGTGCTGGATCTGATTTGGCTTGCAAACTTAAGGGGAGAACATCTGAAGAAGCTTCGACGCCTGCCTCTAAAATACAATGAAGAAGATCGTGTTCTAGCTGACCAGTCCATCAAGGTGGTTCAGTTCTGTGTGAAGAACAAGGTCTGGGCAGGAAGCAGCTCTCGAAGAACGGATGAAGATCTCAAGTCCAATGAAGACCATGCACTGATCAAGGGGGAGTTTGTTAATGCAATTCGGGTGATAAGTGCATGACTCCCATGTTACCAATGGAATTGAAGATCTCAAGTTCAATGAAGACCATGCACTGATCAAGGGGGAGTTTGTTAATGCACTTTTGGGTGATAAGTGCAAGGCTTCCAACATTTAGGGTCTTTATTGAACAATGTCCAAAGTTTAGAAAGAGTTTATTGTCTAGAAAGAGTTTATTGTCTAGAAAGAGTTTATTGGCTAGAAAGAGTTTATGGCTAGAAAGAGTTTATGGCTAGAAAGAGTTTATTTTGGAAAGAGTTTATTTTGGAAAGAGTTTATTTTTAGACAGAGTTTATATAGACTAGCTTTGTCTGAGTTTTGTATAGATTAGGCTTGTCTGAGTTTTGTGGCAAAAACTCTGTGTTGGCTTTGTGCTCTATGTTTTGTCCGGGCTTTCTATTTAGTGTTGAAAGTCCGGGTTTCACCTTGTATATATACTTTAATATGGAATAGACAAGGCAACGATTTCTGTGTGAATTTCTGTGCCCTAATCATTGTGCTTTTTGTCTGGCGGCGCTTTGTGTGAGTGACGTCATTCATCTTCATCAAGAATACTCTGTGTATTCTTGATTTCTCTCTCAAATCCTTGCATTCTTGTGTTCATCTATAGTGGTTGATCATCAGGTGGATTCCGCACACCTTTTGGTTGCTTTAGCTGAGTGAGATCTTGGATTAGGAGGCCTTACAATAACAGAGGATTAATTAATGATAGCAGGTTGGATTCACTATTCAAAGATCATCTTTACAAATTGGTTACCATTCTACATTTATAATGGATTTATAACTGGGATAGAAATGCAACAGGTTCCACATCATCTTTAATGAAAAAAAAAAGTTGTTTTTTTAACATTCTTGTTATATTTAATTTGAAAAGCAACAGGCTTGGCCACTAATGTCAAAGAGTGTTGTTTGACCCTTGAATTTTTGAATTTGCAGTTAAAAAAAGAAGAAAATCTATCAAGCTTCTTGAGTTTTTTTAACATTCTTGTTACATTACTAAGATTCAAGATAAGGTTGCAACATAAATTGAAAAAACAACAAAAATGAGAAACAAGGTCACAAACATTGTAGAATTTGCAAATGGTGTGAGTGAAGAAAGCCTACAAAAGATGCAGAATCTTCATGCAGATTTCAACGGAACTATCATGCAGTTCCAGTGGTATGCTATCTCAGATATTTAGCAATTTCTCATAACTTACAGGAGAGTCAGAGGCTCATATCGTAGCCTATCGAAAGTTATTTTTGTCTAAAAGTTATAAATTAATTATTATTAATAATTAGCGTCTCAACAGAAGAAATAATATTTCAATGATAAGCCGATTTTTACGAAAACAATTTCAAAGGTTTTAATTTTGTTTATTACACTTATGGTAACTTTACATCTTATAATACAAATGCAGGGTGATGATGTATCTGTTGGTTATGATGTGAAGAAAGGAGATTACCATACCTTATGAGCCCATATGCAATAGGGAGGGTCAAGTTTGATGCACTCGAACCAGAAAGATGGTTTCATCACATTGTTGCTTTCATCCACAAAGCTTCTTTAAGTTTTACAGCTTTGCAGGTTAGTAAAAATACAACCCATATTGATCATTCCTTTTTCGTTCAGATCATGTAACTGAACCATTGATTTGTAAAATTTTATGTTGTCTGGTTTAACAGTCAACCTTCAAGTTATGTCATATGACCAAAGCAAAAGTTTTAACATGATTTACTATTTTGATGAAGAAACACAAGAGGGACAAAGAATTTGTTTGGCTCAAGAATTTGCGTATGTGCTGCAGATGAAGATCTTTGCTTCTATTTAGTTAAGTTATTTCATTTTCAAGGTGAATGAAAACAAAAGTGCAAATGCTTAATCTTCACATTGATGGTGATACAGAGTTGATCCATGATCTGGCATACTCATATTTGGTGCAGTTAGACACACGGAAGTGGATTGGAAAATGGTTCATGCTAAAAAAGGATTAACTTTCAGTACGTTTGAAGTTATATGGGGGATAAGTAATGGACATAAACGTCTCAACAAGCCACACGCATGGACAAATGCTATAGGTGGGTTTTCCCAAATCTCGGCACCCAATTTCGTCATCTAGAGCTCCAATTTTGAAGCCAAGGTTTTCCCCAATTTTAGCAGTTTCAATTAATTTGGTCTGCTTGTAAAAAACGGCTGGATTTTTTAACTAGATATTTATTTGTTGTTTTTTAGGTTGTTAATTTCAAGGAACCCTTGGAGTGGTTACAAGTTGCGTCTGATAGCACTTGGCATTCATGGGCTAAGTTACGCACCTTTGATTGGAACTTATAACCAATAAAGAATTAATGGAACTTGCCTTTGATGTCAAGTTACCATCTGATGAAGATTAAAAGAACTTACTGAAGCAAGTTACCTCTAGTGAAGATTGATGAAGTCTCGCTAATGAAGAAGAGATGCCACGTATTAGCCTATCATTTGACGAAGACAATCTGTTGAGAGGATGTTATACGTAATTGTCACTTTTCAATTCCATACATCTCAACAAGATTACAAAAACATTAGTCCACATTGAATTTATTATCACTTGACCCCATAGCTTGTCGTGTCAAGCAGTTGAGTATGAATTCGGTGCTTGAACTTACGTGTGCAAACTTCAGAGGAAATTTGCAAAGCCCCCCAACCTAACATATCTAGGAAATCGTCTGTAAAATTTATGACTAGTTTTACATGATGTATTGATACATTTGATTTTGATTAATACCCTATGCTCAAAACAATTGTTCTTCTACTCTTGTTTATTGCTATGTTCAATCAATTGACGATGAAACAGTGATACTTGACATATTGATTAATTAATATTTCGTTACAAACTTACTAATAATCAATCTAGGTTATTAGCTAAGTGTTAGCTTGATTGTGATCCGCACAAAGTCAATCTCCCAACAACATTGTGTCCTAGAAAGATGTAATTCACTTGGTAATAACTTGAAAGGTATCTATTCATGTTACAATATCTTATAAAGAATTCATAAATAAAGTAGACATGACCTGTAAAGACAGGTATCGATTTTCCTTTCAAGATATCTTTTGTAAAGAAAAAATAAGCCATATCACCCCACGGTCCATAAACCATAAAAACCTTAAAGCCGTTAAAGCCAACCTGTAAATATGATTATACGTATGCGCAATTTCCTCACTGGCTTTCTTCATTGGAGCGTAACAATTATTAAAATCCCACGTTTTTCCAACAAATGTTGACGAGCCCTTTTGAGGGTAGGATCGTAACAATCATTAAAATTATACAACCCTAAAACACCGTGGGCACTTCAATACGATGCTGACATGGGTCCCACGAAGCCGGCGGCATCAGTGACTAAAACAGAGTACCCTGTTTTTTTATCAGATCTTGGCCCGTCTTTTTTCAACCAGGTCCGCCCCAAGATCCCTATTAACACACAGAGCTCCCAGTTGAAGTAATCACTATAAACAAAGGCTGAAGCTGTTGCAAATGATGAAATGAACTCGTCAAATCCACGTTTCTCCATTTTTCCTCACAATGAACAGCCATCTTGAGCTTTCAAAATCTGGATGCTAACCGACATGTAAATAACGCACTTTTTTTAAGTAATAATAACTTCAAGTTGTACCCTTTTTTTCAAGAACATACAAATTAGAAGATAATCTTTCTTCCCTAAGAACGGCTCTTTCACTTGTTCTTCACATCTGCAAATAACAAAAACTTCAACTGATCTAACAAACCACAAAAGAACAACATATACAGTACAATAAAAACCCAATACCTATACCAGCAACCATGGTTTTCTTCTTAGGGACTCTTTTAATGTCAATCTTGATGTCTGTGAGTTTTAGCCTTTAGATTTTAGACGGCCCCTCCAAGTGCCTGCCGATAAAAAGAAAGGGGACTCAGAAAGAAAACATCTACTCTAAAATATTTACAAAAGATAGCCATATAAGACATAAATTCCACCATGTAAACAACTGCAATTAAGGCACAATGCACACATATAACAAGTCATTAGAACATGTATAACAACAGGACCAATCATTTTTTTCTTGAAATGCATAAGAAGCAACTCACTGTTATAAGTTTTAACCATGTTCTATCAAATATGAACAATTGTTAAATGTGGGGTTCTACTATAAATAGGCCTCATTGAAAGAGTGCAAAAAAGCAAGATACATATACAGCTAAGTCACCACCTAATCTGCAGGATCTAAATAAGGCCTCAAGCGAGAATGTACTTATTTTATATGTGTATAGCAAACTCTATAGAATTAGGTCCTTTTCATGATATTGTTATTACTTATCAACAACTTATATAACAATAACTGTAGGTCCCTAGAGGAGGATCTAAGAAACCTTATCCTTGTTATTTGACACACCCGGTTGTGCGGAATCCAAACGGGTATGCAAACCGAGCTAAAGAACACACAATACACAAAGATTCAACGTTTTAAAGCTCAAATATATTACTTTCAGAAAGTTTGTTACAAGAAAATAAAACCAGAAGATGCTCTCAAACTCTCTGAATACCCTCACTTGTGTTCTATCTGTGTGCTACTGAAACAGTTTGCTGCAAGTGCCTTTATATACCAAACCTTATCCATACCCTACGAAGAACCTATTGGGCTTGAATATGAGCCCACGAAGAAGCAGAAACCACGAAAGACTGATGTCTTTCGTGAACAAGATTCCCAGCCAAACCTTGGACGAAGTATGTTCTTCGTATAAGTACTTCTTCGGCAGATGCAGGTTCTTCGGCTAAGGGTTCTTCGTGGGAGTAGAAACAACATGCTGATGTAGGTTCTTCGGCTAAGGGATATGGTCACCATTCAGGTTCTTCGTTGATGAGAATTCAGCAAACAAGACTTGCAGCAATCATGCAGACATGCAGAACTTGCAGTCACAGTCGAGATCGCACCGAGACACGATGGAGGATATCGAGTCTCGGTCTTCCATTTGTAACGCGGGCGAACCGAAACGAGACGCATCCACATAATCAACAATAACGACCCCCACTGCTAAACATAAACATTGCCACAAAATGTATGTGTGCAGAGTTAATAATAACTACCAAGTAGAAATAGAAAATGAAAGATACACTAATGCTATACATATAAACTCCATACTCAAATTAAACAAGTAACAATCTGGCAACTAAATATAAACAACAATCAACTAACTAAATAATTCAAAAAAGAAAGAAAAACTGATAAAGAATTAAAGAAGAGACTTCAATTTACCATCTTTTGCATTGCCTAGTAGTTTTATTCCTCAAACAGATGCAATGATTCCCCGACTGCATATAACACCAATCAATTCGTAAACAAATTACAAACAATTCATATTTGTTCCTTCAATATATCACCGTAACAAGAAAGCAAGAAGGTTCCTTCCATCACCTAACGATTCACAAGAAATAAAGATCTGAATGTGGGTTAATCTACCAACAATAGTTGAAAATAGGAACGTATCTCCAAGATTTCTTACATACCCATCAAGAATATCACTTCAGAATGACTAATCTCAACGAAAATCATTAAACAAGTGACTAAAAAAGACAGATACAAGAGCCTTTTAAAACACTTACTCACTGAGACATTTCATCAAACACTTACCGGACGTGAAAGTGCCGATGGGTTCTTCCTAGCCAAAGAAGCTACATCAATCAGCGCAGCAGGAAGGACTAAGTCTGGGCGTTTGGCACTGATGAGTACACAAACAAACAATCGATCAATCGAGAATGCAGTTTACCGTCAGGAAGATTTGGCGTCTGTCTGATCGAAGAATATTCCAATCAATCAATCATGGTGGTTTCACACACACAGCACGACGTTGAAAGTTGAAGCTTGAAACCGAGATCGACTGAACAAGAGGAGAGGAATAAAACGTGTTTATCGTTTATTAAATAAAACTTTGAGTAAAATGCACGGATAGTCCCTGTGGTTTGCCAAAGTAACAGGTTTAGTCCGTAAGTTTTGGAAATTACATTAGTGCTCTATGTGGTTTGCTCGGTTGTTACTCAGATAGTCCTAATAGTGGATGTCCGTTAGTTTGAGCTGTTAAACTCATGTGAAATAACTATAATGCCCCTTAGTGTTAAAAAAATAACAACAAAAACATTAAAACTAAAAGAAATATGATTACTATTTGAGAATATGAGTGGGACCCACTATTTTTGTCTAAAAAAATAAACCCCACCCATTGTCCCCCTCTTCTCCGGTGATGTTTTCTCCATCGCCGGTATCACCTCCGATGCCATCCTCATCTATTTCATTCCATAACGCCACCGATCTGCAACCATTAAGAACACCCACCTGTAGAGAGAGAAAGAGATATATCTAGATAGAGAAGGAGATCTACAAAGAGAAACCACCGAGACCTATCGCCATCGTTTCTGTAGCCACCAATAACACTGCCCCTGCCATCGCTCCCTTACCCATAGCTTTTTGGCATCATGAGGAGCAACCATTAACTCAGACAAGCAAGACAAATTCAACAACTTCACATCACCCTTAAAATCTATAGTCTCCTTGAGCAAATGTGACAATATCACCACCCTGCTCGGCAAATATGTACAATCTTTTTTAAACTCTACAGAGAATCAAGCACTGGATGTCTGATCAATGTCCCTGACAACCTGGAAGAGTAATTGAATAGAACCGATACCGTCCATCGTATAACATTCCTGTTAGTAATTGACCTTCAACCATAACCACCACCACCATCCACTTATCTCTTGAAACCGTAATTTTCAGTAAATCCTCCAAGTTTTTTTTTTTTTTGAGAAACCCATCAAAACCACGCATCAAAACAGATCAACAAGCTGAAATTAGGGATTTGGTTGGTGGATGTGTGTGAAATTGCTCGTAGGTGAACGGTGGCTGTCGACGGTGCGAAACGGTGAGGAAGAAGACCGGTGATGGTGGGTGGGTTTGACATCCGAGAGAGGGAGGAGGAGGGAGAAAAGGAAGGTAGGGTAGGTCCAACATATTTATTTTTTTATTTCTTTTAATGTTTTATATATTATTTTTTAATATAACGGGTAGTTTAGTCATTTCATAGCAGCTTAACTAGAAAACTTAACGGATATCTTGATGTTGAAATGGTTCGGGTCGAAATGTTGGGTCAAAACGGTTTGGTTCGAAACGGTTCGCGTCAAAACGGTTCGAGTCAAATGGTACGGGTCATAATAGTTTGGTTCCAAACATTTCACGTCAGAACGGTTCGGGTCAAAACGGCTCGGTTCCAAACGGTTTGCGTCGAAATGGTTCGGGTGGAAGCAGTACGGGTCAAAACGGTTGGGTTCCAAACCCAAACGATTCGTGTCAAAACTGTTCGATTCGAAACGGTTCAGATCAAAACGGTTTGCATCAAAACGGATCGGTTCCAAACAGTTCGCGTCTAGACAGTTGGAGTCGATACGGTACGGGTAGAAACCGTTTGGTTTGAAATTGTGCGGGTTGAAATGATCGAAGATTTCAATGAATTTACTTTAATTCCTTCACATACAGGAAGGGTTTTGAATTCCTTTAGTTAAAGGAATTTAAATGAATTCATATTGAATTCCAATTCCAATTCCCTTGTCAACAAAACACATGAAGATTAGAATTCAAGTTCCAATTACAACAAATTGTGTGAACAAAACATCTTAAGAGATGAAATATAGATTCCAATTCCCTTAAATTCTACTGAATTCCTGAGAACCAAACGCACCTTAAATGGATGGATCATGAGGGTGTTGCTACAAGTCTGTTGGTTGTTGGTAAAACAATAATGTTATCAATAGCTCGTATGATGATTGGCTATTTTTCTTGAAGAGTGATCCCTTAAAACCAATTATTTATGGCAATACTTGATCATGTGAAGAATATTACGAGTGTAGGTCCCTATCCGGTGGATGACGAACCTCAAACCTTGTTATACTAACTCACTAGCGAGTGCGGAATCCAAGCTAGCAAGCAAACCGGGATTAAACAAGTATGAACACAAGCACACACGGGTTCACCGATTAACACAACTTGTATTAATGCAATGAGGGTTCGGTTACAAGCTCAATGTTTACAGAAATGTTCAATAAACTCTCAAAGTGTGTGTGTGAGTTCTGGACAGAATGCTCTCAAATCTCTCTATCTCTCGGATGTGCAAATGGCAGAACTCTCTGAACTCAACACACTGCATGGGTATATATACCCATACACAGCAGGTCTGCTCGAAGGATCTGATAGATGGTCCGAAGGATCATCTTTCGGATACAATGCTTTCGAACGATCAGCAAGGACCTCGAAGGATCATCCTTCGAGGACTATCAATCGAAGCATATCTTTCGAGGTGATCGAAGGATCTACATTATCCTTCGATCACTCATCCTTCGAGCCAGACAACTTTCAACAAGTTTACTTACTGTTGACTGAGTCAAACCAGGAGGACGGTTGACTTGGTCAACTTACATGACTTACAAGGACATCGTTTATATACAGACTGAATACAGACAAAGTACAGACACAAGTGCACCAACAAACTCCCCCTTGGCTGTAGCTTTGTCTTTATCTTCTATAGTTGTAGACTCGTCTCGAACTTCGACGGTCTTTGGTCTTCGAGTTACCAAAACTCTGATGTCCTTTCAAGTCTTCAATGTCGGAGGATCTTCAAAGTCTTCACGTCTTGAAAGCAGAGAGTGTATCAACAAACTACCCGTATCATGTAGGAAGTGTGTTGACAAACTCCCCCTTAACATAAGCTCCCCCTTGAGTTATGCTCGTGAATGGACTTTATCTTTATGAAGTGAGATCCTTGTGGTGTTGATGATGGTCAGCGGCTGCTCGATCATCTTCAACTTTTGAGCGCCTTCTCGTCGTGTCTTCATTCCAAAGCTTGTCATCGACCATGTTCTCCTTGCCTTTAGAATCTGCACATGCAAGAAATCTAAACGCGTAATGAGAACAACTGCTTGGAATAAAGTATAAACAAATGACACACGAATGACCAAGTCTCAATCAAACACCGTCCGACAGTTTGAAAGTTTAATAAAATTTTTCAATTTTAGTCTTTAACTTTCAAAACATGCAAATTTCGACCGTTTATGAAGATTTAGTCAATTCGGTTTTCGTTCAGGTTTCAGGTAACGAAGACTCGAGCTCCAACATCGTACGATCGAAAATAAAGTAGAAAGAAAATCTTTTTGGCTTTTATAAAGTTTATATTAAAACAAGCCTAAAATCTTTTTGGTATTTTTGAAATTAAAAGACAACAATTTAAAATCCTTTGAGTGTTATCAAACGACATCACCGCTAATGTCGTACTGATATGCACCAAACGACGAAACTGTTTAAAAGAAAACAATAAAAGTTAAGCAGTAAATAAATATATACAGACATTCTTTTTGCGAGTTTCGAGGGTAAGAGAATCATATCAGTGTACGGTCATGCCAAAACACTCTTGTTGTTCAGTTAGTTAACATTAAGGTAAGCATCCTATAACAATTATCGGTATTGTTGTCCACTTAAGCTCAACTTATCAGATGTAATCATGGCGAGGGGATACGTTAAGGTATGATTTATACTTACCGACCGGTGTTCATCCACATCACGACACATTCCCGTATCAAGGTATGCACGAGAGTTCATCTTACCGGTGAGTATACCGATTATCATCTGTTTGACCGTATAAATTGTGAGATACTCACTTATTTTGATTTGAAAACAAGCCCTATGTGATATAATCACTTATTGATGAGGAACTTGATTTTCATATGCATGAGGGCACAGGTGCAAGTCCGTGAACAGGTCAGTACTTCCGTACAGCAAAGAGACGAACTTGACACCCGGATAGATGTGATATTTTTATCACTTATTTGATTTGGACATGTGATTGTTTATCACTTATTGAGGTCGAATGCAGTATGCAATATGTACACGTATGTATAGTATCATGGAAGATCTAGACTTGCGTCCCCGTTATTTTTCGGTAAAAGATACAACCATGATACCCAGATGATAAGCAGCATAAAGACCGAATATCTCAGAACCTCGGCAATCTATCAAACGAAATTTCGGTACTAAGACCATATGCCAATGAATGGTTCCCACCTGGTCTTCAGTCGATTAAGATTTATATCACCCTGCACACTTTAAAATGATTGTGAGCCTACCGATACATCTTATATAGAGCTGCTTATCGTTTTTCATTTAAGGTTTAAAGAGGTTTGGATAGACCACTGATGTACTATCATTTTCTCTTTTGCTCTCCAGGAAACTCATTTTTGTTTTTCTATTGTTTTTGTGTTTTTGAAATTTTTCGATGTTTTTGGATTTTCCAATTTTTGAATTTACTCCCCCTAAAATCAATAAACTAAGAGAAATTTAAAACACACAAAGATATTTACAAAAATGATTTTCCGATGCTGGTTTTACTCTTGCTTGACCTTAATGCCGTTTACCAATAATAAAAAGTCAAATCTTGATTTGTCAAAAGCTTTGGTAAATAAGTCGGCACGTTGGTCATCGGTGTGGACCTTAACAACATCGATTAGCCTTTTCTCAAAGCAATCACGTATGAAGTGATATTTAATTTCGATGTGTTTGGTCTTTGAATGCTGCACAGGATTTCTAGTGATATCTAAAGCAGCAGAATTATCAACGTAAATAGGAGTAGTTAGGAATTCAAAACCGTAGTCCCGCATTTGTTGTTGGATCCAAAGAACTTGGGAGCAACAACTTGAGGCAGCAATGTATTCAGCTTCGCATGTTGATGTAGCTACACACGTCTGCTTCTTGCACTGCCATGTGACTAGGCGATTTCCTAAGAACTGACATCCAGCCGTTGTGGATTTACCGTCGATTTTGCATCCGCCAAAATCAGAATCACTGAAAGCTACCAATTCAAAGTTATTATCCCTAGGGTACCACAGACCGGTGTCAGGGTACGCCTTCAAATAACGAAAAATCCTTTTAACAGCAGCAAGATGTGAGGCCTTCGGGTTAACTTGATATCTGGCAAGCAGGCACGTTGGGTACATTATGTCTGGCCTTGATGCTGTGAGGTACATAAGAGATCCGATCATAGCGCGATAGATTGAAGGGCTAACAGCTTCTCCCTTCAAGTCTGGAGTAATTCCGTGATTAGTTGGCAATGGGGTACCAATGGGCGTTGCATCAGACATCTGGAACCGGCTCAAGATGTCACCAACATATTTAGTCTGATGGATGAATATCCCAGACTCCGTTTGTTGTACTTGTAGGCCCAAGAAGAAAGTCATTTTCCCCATAGCACTCATCTCGAATTTATCCTGCATAATGCGCTCGAATTCCCTACACAAGACATCATTAGTAGAACCAAAAATAATGTCATCAACGTATACCTGTACCAGAAGAAGATCTCCATCTTGTTCTTTGATGAAAAGAGTACAGTCGATAAGACCTCTACGAAAACCGTTCTCCAGCAGATAGTGTGATAAAGTTGCATACCAAGCTCGTGGTGCTTGATGAAGACCATAAAGAGCTTTGTTGAGCAACCAAACCCGATCGGGATGGATAGGATCTTCAAAACCTGGAGGCTGTTCGACGTACACTTCTTCTTCAACCACACCATGTAAAAATGCACTTTTCACGTCCATCTGATAGACCTTGAATCCTTTGAAGGACGCATAGGCTAGAAAGATTCGAATTGCTTCGAGACGTGCCACTGGTGCATAGACTTCGTTGTAGTCGATCCCTTCAATCTGACGAAAACCTTGAACGACTAAACGAGCTTTGTTTCGGATAACAACTCCGCGGTCATCCTTTTTGCATTTGAAAACCCAACGGGTACCAATCTTCTTGTATCCAGCAGGTTTCTCTACTAGTTTCCAGACACCCAGCTTCTGGAATTGTTGCAGTTCTTCCTGCATTGCTTCAACCCAGGCATTATCCTTCAAGGCTTCTTTCCACGTTCTTGGTTCTTCTTGTGAGACATAACACGCAAAGGACCAGTCGTTTTGTTGCCCGGATTCTCGAATAGCTGCATACAAGCCTGCATTGTTGTTGTTTCGCAACATGTTTCTTGTTTGAACGCCACTTTGCACATTTCCAATGATGTTTTGTTGAGGATGGGTATTATGAATCCTTGTTTCTGGATTATCTGGAACTGGAACATTTATACCCAGATTGTTGAGGTTAAGATCAACAACCAATTCAAGACCCGGAATTGACGAAGAGGATGATGCAGTAGCCTCAGCTGTTCTATGGGCATCTACTGGAGGAGTACCCTCTGAAGTACCATGAACTGCTGTTGTAGGAGCTTCCTGATCTGCATCTAGAAATTCATCATCCTCTGAAGATTCGTTCAATTCGTTTGCATCATGAAAATCCTCATTGTTGAGAGTATTATTGTTCACCGAAGAAGATGGTTCTTGATTAACAAGAATTGGACGAACCACCGGTGAAACTGTTGCATTGTCACTCTCGAAAAACATCCTAGCCGCAGCATTTTCTTAAACGGCTTCAACATTGATCGAATTGAAGAAGTCATCATACTCAAACATCCAAGGTTGACCCGGATTTTTGACTGGCAAAGTGTGCCTTTGTACTCTGACCTCAGACCATTCCTCGACCCTTTTAGTCTCTAGATTCCAGACTCGTAAGTTAGGGGTGGCATACCCAAGAAAGTATCCATCAATAGCTCTTGCCCCAAACTTTCCATTAGGATCGATGATTGTGCATGGAGCTCCAAACGGTTCTAGATAAGACAAATCTGGTTTCCGTTTTTGAAGAAGCTCAAAGCAGGTCTTGTTGTGTCTTTTGACTGTAAGGACTCTGTTCAATGTGTAACATGCAGAGGCCACAGCTTCAGTCCAGAATGGAATGGGCAACTGTGACTCTACCAACATTGTCCTAGCAGTCTCGATCAATGTGCGGTTCTTACGTTCAGCGACACCATTCTGTTGAGGAGTATAAGCTGCACTAAACTCATGAAGAATACCTTTTGAAGTGCAAAACTCCGTCATGGAATGATTTTTAAATTCAGTACCATTGTCGCTACGTATCCGCCTAACCTTCAACTTATACAAATTCTCAATCTGAATGATCAAGTTTTTGATAATGCCAAAGGTTTCACTCTTGTGTGCCATGAACGCAACCCAAGAAAATCTTGAATAATCATCAGTAACCACGAGGCAGTATTGATCACCCCGAATACTCTTGTGCTTGACAGGACCGAACAAATCCATGTGCAAACGTTCAAGAGGAACTGCCACCGTGTTGATCTTCTTTGTAGGGTGCTTCTTCTTTGTTTGCTTTCCTTTCTGGCACGAAACACAGACGTCTTGAAGATGGAAATTTTTGAGGGGAACACCATTCACCAATTCATTTGAAACCAAATGATTCATTTTTCGTAAGTGAATGTGACCCATTCGTCTGTGCCAAGAGATAGTGTCTTTTTCTGTGGCTTTAGAAACGAAACAAGTTGCTTGTGCAGACGTAGTAATAGCCTGGCTCATGTCAAGGACGTACAAATCATTTATCCTTGGAGCCGACAAGAGAATCCATTCTTTTGGAATTTTGAAGCCGGGTTTCAGCACGTAACAGCCATTAGCATCAAAGTGTACTGAGAACTGCTTGTCACAGATTTGAGAAACACTGAGAAGATTGTGATCAAGTTGTTGCACAAAATTGATCTTGTCAAAGCTGACAATCCCGTTAGATATCATTCCTTCACCCGTTATATATCCACCTTTATCTCCAGCAAAAGCAACATAACCTCCTCTTATAGATTTAACGTCGTAGAGAAGCTTCATGTCGCCCGTCATGTGCCTGGATGCCCCACTATCAACAATCCAGTGACTACTGATAGTTCCTCCTGAAGCACCCTGCACATGAACTCAAATGAATTAGTTGGAGATGGGGACCCAAGCCATTGTGGTCTTGGGTCTTCCATTTTCATCAATGACAATAACTTCTTGTCTTTGATGGTTGGTGAATTGTGATGGTCCCCCTGATTCAGTAACCGTTTTTGGTTTCCAAGTCTGTTTGGTTTCACCAGTGTTTTTCTTTAAAAGTTTAACTTCTTGATGATTTGAAGTTTTAGAATTTTCTGGTTTTACAACAACAGATTGTTTTTGAACCACATCGGTTTTAATCGCTTTTTCAATCTTTTTGACCTGTTGGCGTTTCTGTTTCTTTTCCCTTTCTTTTACAAGGCGGGGATCTTGTTTTGTGGAAACAGTTGGCTTACGGTCAGTTTTGCCACGGGGATCATCAACCTTTCCTTTCTGCTTATGAAGATATGGACAATTACGAATAATATGTCCAATGGTTCCACACTCAAAACATGATCTTCGTTCTACAAACCCCGAAGTATCATGTGATCGCTTAGCCGATGATGTTGAACTTTGTGAACCCGAGGTACTAGGCTTTGAACTGCTTGGTTCATTTCTTTTCTCGACAATAGTTTTCTTGACAAAATCTAAGTTAGATTGATTTTCAAACTTTTCAATTTTGTCTGTTCCCGTCGATTTCACAAAGTTAACATTTTTCTTCTTCTTTTGGTTCGGCTTCTTTTGGACTTGAGCCGGTGATTTTCCTTTGGGCTTGGTGTGATTTTGCTGTTTTGGCACTGTTGGTAATTTCTTGTTACCAAATTGCTTTCGGATTTCAGCTTTTGGAATAGGAGGGCACTGTGTAACTGTAACTTTAGGTCCTGCCTTTCCCAAGAACTTACTTGTCGAATTTTCAAAGACTTTGCAGATTAAGGATTGATTAACATTCTTAATGGGAAAATCTTTGTCTGAATAAATTTTATCATCACCAACTAGAGTGTACAGCAACTTCACACTCTCAGGCTCTTCTGCAGATGAAGACTCAGTTGCAACAGTCTTAGCAGGTTGTACAGGGGGATCACATAGAATGTGATTCTCAAGAGGTATGTCCTCATTTTTGGCTACCGCATCAGACTTTGCTGGGACAGTATCATCAGATTCATCATCAGACGAATCAGCATCCTCAATCACAACAGGAGGATCTTGATTCTGTTCAGCACTCACAAATGTATCTGCTGACACATCTGAATCTGAGGATACTTCCTTTTGGTATCTGAGTCCTGCAGCAAATTCCTTAACATCTAGAGGTACAGACGGTTCAAAGAATACCCTGTCCTCTTCATCAGGCATGGCGTCATAATTATGTCTCACTGGTGGTGGACACTTCTTGTAGCCTATGCAGGTGACATCTCTCTTTTCCTTCTGAACGTCAATGATGTGATCTAACACATAGCTAGAACTCAAATAACTGTCTAGCTTGAGTTGGATCGCATCACTTTCGGTTTTCACACAAGCCATCTCTTTTTGCATACTCTCAAGGCGAGATATATACAAATTAATATCAGTTTGTTTTCTTGAAACCATTTTAGTCAGTTCAGTTTTATCCTTCTTTAATGTTTCAATTACTGACTTAAATTCTTTTTCATGGTTTTCATAAAACATGTTGGCTTCTGTGCATTTAGAGAGGTCCACAGTCAGCTTCTGATTGTGGATGAATGTCACATCATATTTCTCTTGCAAAGCCTCATGCTTGCTTTGCAAGTCACACCACTCAGCACTCAAGGAACTATGTTTGTCTTGCAAGTCAAACAAACTAGCTTGTAAAGCATCATGTTTGGCCTGCAACTCAGACATGTTCCCTTCTAATTCGGCACACCTAGCATGCAATCTATCACATTCATCACAGTTAACAGCAGTGGGTTCATCGACACATACCTGACTTGATGAACCGTCGACATTAGCCATAAAGGCTGAATGGAGAGAAGACGAAGTATAAGCAGCTTGATCCACCAGAATAGATCTTCTTTGAGTTTCTGCTGCAGCTTCCTCCAAAAGTTCATCAAAATCAACATCATCCGAAACATTAGATGTCTCACCCACATGATCATCACCAGAATTGGATGATTCTTCATCAACACTTCTACTGTAACCAGACGAGTCTTCATCTTCAGATGATTCACCACCACTGGCAGAAGATTCTCCACCACTGGTGTGAACTAGCTTCTTTACAACCTGAGCAAAACATGCTGTTCCATCGGGAGCATCACCACCCAACTGGATTGACCAGTCACAACCTTCATCTACCTGAACCGCAAGTGCCCGGTTGGTTTGGTTGTTGACAGGTACCATGGTACGATCATTGTTTCTGTTCTGCCGGTTGCCTTGGTTTCTGAAGGGGTTTTGATTCCCGTGCTGGGCTGGCTTGGTGCATTCCCGTTTAAAGTGACCCCTTTCACCACAGTTGAAGCATTTAACAGCCTGCTTATCGAACCCATACTTGGTGTCTCGCTTACTTTCCAAGCTGGTTCTTCCAGTACTCTCCATCCAATCCTTTGCTCTTCTCACAGCACTCGCAAAGGCCCACTTGATATCCATCAAGTCCATCTCCTCTTTATCAATCTGCCTGTAATCTTCTTGTGTCAGATTAATGTTGCCAATCTGACCTTCTATCAACCCACAATACGCGCTCACTACAGTGTTAAGCAGCTCCATGTGTTCCTTAGCTACTTCTACACTGATTTTAGAGAAGCTTGACGTGTCGAGCTGTACTGTACTTGACTTGGATTGTTGACCAGCAGAAGATGTTCCTCCATAACATGCACGTTGTTGTTGTTGAGCAGGAGGAGGTGGAGGTGGTTGGATTGGATTTCCATACATGTCTGTGGTGGGAGGTGGCTTAACAGGAACTTGTATTGGGTTGCCAAAACAATCTGTGCTTGTGACAAACGCTGTCTGAAGTGGAGCATGTGGACCGGTTCTTGCAGATGAAGAATTGGAAGTTCCACCGTACATTTCTGGATTCTGTGGCAATGGAACTCTCTTCGCCTTCAATGTTTCCTCCTGATCCTTGTTTTCCAAAAGTTGAACGAATTCGTTGATATTAGTGGTTCTCAACACTCCGTTGTACTTCAGGATTTCCAAGAAACTACTCCATTGAGGAGGCAAAGCATCAGCAAATTTCTTCACAACTTCAGCTTGAGTTGTCACCACACTATAATTATCCAATTCCGTTAGCAGATGATAAAATCGGCTTGTCATATCTCCCAAGGATTCCTTATCCATACAAGTGAAACCTTCAAATTCTTTCTTGAGAAGATCATGACGCATTTGACGTGTTGCTGCATTTCCCACTCCTCTGTTTTTCAATCCGTCCCACAACTTCTTTGTTGTCTTGAAGCTGACGAACTGATGGTAGATATCCTTGCTCAACGCCTGAGTGAGAATGGCATATGCCTTCTTTTCCAGATCATAAGTTTTCTTTTTATCTTCTGGAAGATCAGCAAACGTAGCAGAATCTGAAGCAGCAACCTCTATGGCTTGATCGAAATCTGTGGTGAAACGTATCCACAGTTCCGTATTTTGACCAAGAACATATGTTTTGAATCTCTCAACCCATCCTGGATATTCATTCAAATGCATCAACTTTGGAGGTCGATTCAAACTTCCTGTTTCACTTTCGCTTAGTAGAATACTTTGAATGCTCGGAGTTTGATTCGATACCAAAGCCCATTGATTTCCCTGAGAAGAAGTTGATACCGGCGACTCGGCCCATAAAGGAGATGACCTTGTATTCGTGTATTTTCCATCGTCTGGAGCCGGTGTACCCCACCATGAGGGAGTGACATTTGATCTTGTATATTCACCATTATCTGGAGCCGGATTCCACCAACTAGGATTCATGATAGATAAGCAAAATAAATGCTAAGTAAGAATGATCCGAAAGATAACACAACCGAAGGATCCTGGTCGAAAGATCTGAAATCACAGAAACTTGTTAACAATAAACAGACCACAATCGAAAGATATAACCTTGTTCGAAGGATCAACAGTACTCGAACGATTACTGTTGACTCTCGAACAATGATTTCGAAAGATTCAAGAACTCGAAAGATTCCCTTTTGAAAGATCCTTATCTTTCGTGCCAAATCCTTATCTTTCGAACAACAGATCTCGAAAGATTCACCAATACGAAAGATCCTTATCTTTCGGACACTTGTCTTTCGAAAAGATTCCTTTCTCGAAGGATATGATTCAAACTTTGAAAGATGAATCGAAGGATAATAATCTTTCGACCCTTTCTTGATCGAAAGATGATCTTTCGATATCGAAAGATATCCTTCGAGACTTCTGACACAAACTGATCTGATGTGAAAGGTTGGTGAAAAGGTGACAGGTTGGTAAGTCAACTTTCGGCAAAAGGAGGTAAGGTCTGACACAGATTTCTACCAACTTTGAAATGACCTGAAAGTTTACCAAATATGGACAATCTTATCCACACAGTCCGGTGACCGGAATAGTTACCGGAGTATGCCGGAAATCACCAAAACACTCAAAAACAAGTTTTTAAGTTACCCAACCCCACTTTAAACACTCCCGGTTAGTTTAGACACGTTTTTACTCAAAGAAAATGCAAGAAACTAAGTAAAAACAGGTGCAAAACCAAGTGTTTCAACACACCAAAACTTGTAAAAACCCGGTTTTAAACAAGGTAAAGAGCCAAGGCTCTGATACCACTTGTAGGTCCCTATCCGGTGGATGACGAACCTCAAACCTTGTTATACTAACTCACTAGCGAGTGCGGAATCCAAGCTAGCAAGCAAACCGGGATTAAACAAGTATGAACACAAGCACACACGGGTTCACCGATTAACACAACTTGTATTAATGCAATGAGGGTTCGGTTACAAGCTCAATGTTTACAGAAATGTTCTATAAACTCTCAAAGTGTGTGTGTGAGTTCTGGACAGAATGCTCTCAAATCTCTCTATCTCTCGGATGTGCAAATGGCAGAACTCTCTGAACTCAACACACTGCATGGGTATATATACCCATACACAGCAGGTCTGCTCGAAGGATCTGATAGATGGTCCGAAGGATCATCTTTCGGATACAATGCTTTCGAACGATCAGCAAGGACCTCGAAGGATCATCCTTCGAGGACTATCAATCGAAGCATATCTTTCGAGGTGATCGAAGGATCTACATTATCCTTCGATCACTCATCCTTCGAGCCAGACAACTTTCAACAAGTTTACTTACTGTTGACTGAGTCAAACCAGGAGGACGGTTGACTTGGTCAACTTACATGACTTACAAGGACATCGTTTATATACAGACTGAATACAGACAAAGTACAGACACAAGTGCACCAACAACGAGTGATCATGTGAAGAACATTACGAGTCAGGTTGAGTGGTATGCTACTGATAGGAGTAAAACCCCGAATCACCGGTTCAAATCAAACGGTAAAATAAAAGATAGTTCTACGGCTCGTTTGGATACAGATTCACCACCAAACGAAACGGTAGGGCTGCGACGTTTAACCGAAGATACCGATACACCACTACGGTTAGAGAATCGTGTCTAAGTTCACCACCCAACGCGCCACGGTTGAGCTAGCATAGACGAATTAATTAACCCACAAACTTGAGATAATTAACGCAAAGATTTTCATTCTAAAACTCACTGATCTTTCATTGCTCACAAAATGTTTACATAAAGGAAACTCAACAAAATAATTACCCCACGTTGCTACATCTTAGGAAAAAGAAAGACTAAAGTACAAACTAAAAAGCAGAAAGTACAACTAAAAAGAGCATGACTAAAACTAAATTAAAAACATGGGCATAAAGAGAAATAACTGATGTGTGGATTTGCATGGGAGCCTTGAACCGCCACCATGGATATTCGACCCGATCCGACTAACCCATGTTGGTGTCATTTTGCATGCTGCTACTGTGCAACGGATCCGTTTTTCTATCGACTCGTCTTTAACGGTTTGCGATCCTACGGCTAACGAGCGTTGGCTCAAGAGGTGGCTATCAGCTACAAATAAAAAGCTTAATGAACTAGCAAACATTGCTGCAGAAGTTGTTTTCAATGATGTGAATATATCTAATGAAAAAGAGTTAAAAAATTTGAAAAGGTGCATGATCGTTGCAAAAGATACAAATTAGATGGTCAGGTGAGATGGATTTCATCACAAACAAACCATACACAAAATGGTGAACTTACCCCTATATTGCTATGGAAGGGCAATCTTTGTACATGTATAATACAATAGTTTTTTTTTTTCTCATTTGAGACATGAGACTTCTTTTGGTACATAAGAGTTATTAAGAGATGATTTTGTATATTGTCACACTAGGCATGTTATTTTCTGGATTATAAATTAAAAAATAGTGTTTTTGTTTGTCATATTGTATAATTCGGTGTACGCTTAATACACATTAGCTTTGTTTATCACGTTGTTTGTTTAGTTTTGTGCAATGTTTTAAAATCTGGTATATATATCGTACCGTATTTGGCTAAAAAACGGTTTAACCAGGTGTATCGGGCGGTTTAACCGGTTCTACTGGACGGTTCAACCGGCCGGTTTGAACCGGTTTTTAAAACATTGGTTTTGTGTAATTTGATGTTCTATTTTATTTCTTTGTGTTCATATTTTCATTCATGTTATTGCTATATAATACATCAACGTAACCCGTCCACCGGACGGGTATTAAACTAGCTCCTTTTAAAGATTCTTAACGTCAAACACACTAAAATTGATTACCATTCTTCAATATTCTAAGAAGCATTTATCAAGTTGTTCTTTTTGTAACACACATTCTTGTTGATCTGGATTTGTAGAGCATTGAGTTTGACCACAATACCCTTGTTTTTTTAAAAATTGCAGTTGAAGAAAGAAGATTTTCTATTAAGAATTCTGCAAATTAACAACACGGGGTTCAATATACTTGGAGAGATGCAATGCAAATTCAGTTTATCTCGAGCCCGATTTTGACATTTATGATTATCCCCAAATTTAGTTATTTTGTTTCCATTTCATTCCCAACATTCACCATAAGCAATGTTGAGACTTTGAGAGTTTGCCACATGAAGATTTTCATTCATCCCGTCTTAAAAATTTTTACATGCTATTTCTCATTCTCATGTATAGTAAAAAACACCAAACATAGATGAAAACAATTTCCGCCGAAATAATTTGATCTGAGAGTGATTACACGCCTCTCTGATCATCCGGTTACTGAAATTTTCCCCAACATAGATGAAAACAATTTCCTTTCCTTTGAAGTCGAATACGAATGAATGGTCAAAATTCAAAAGTCAAAATTCGTTGCAGGAACCTTTTGCCCTCCGCCCCTGCCCTTTCTCTATTTTGGTTGCGGGCAATATGAATGAGAATGAATTTGTATTCTTTTCTGTTTTTTACATGTGTTTTTAATCAGGGCCGTCTTGAAAATCACATTTTTTTTGCCCCTGTTTGAGATAAAAAAATTTAGGCTCTATTCGAAAATACTTGGAGAGATGTAATGCAAATTCTCTATATCTCGAGCCCGATTTTAACTTTATGATATCCCCAAATTTAGTTATTTTGGTTGATTTTGTTTCCATTTCGTTACCAACATTCACCATAAGCAATCTTGAGAGTTTGCTTCATTCATCCTGTCTTCATAATTTTTTCATGCTATTTCTCATTCTCATGTATAGTAAATACACTTCATTTAGCCAACAACTTTCCTATTAATTTCACTCTAATACGAAATTCTTATATTTTTTTATAAAACTAAAAGTTTTTTTTAAAAAAAAAAGTGGATTAACCCAACTTAGTTATCCCTTACTTAATTTTTATTTTAATGACTCTATTATCAAATGACCTTTTATGAATGTTACAGGTAATATTAAGTTTCGCTTACGTGACTAGTTTAAGATATCAAATGACTTTTTATACATGTCACAAGTAATATTAAGTTGGGCTTGTTTAAGAAGGTGGACTGGGCCCAATTAAAGCAGCCTATGTGACTCAAAACGTGAATCATTTATCTTTTTCACATGAATTTGTAATTCTAATTGCAGCTTCAAGGTCTTCTCTTCTCTTCACTGACACACAGGTGTATGTATCTGTGTGTCTCTGTTTTGATTTTTGAACTTTAGAAGTGATTATTAAATTAAAATTTCAAATTTGGTGTGACCTAATTTGATGTTGTTAGGCTAGAGGGTATGGTGATTGGTGACATCCCATCCTTTGAGGACCATCCGCCACGTAGGCGCCACGTCATACTCCTCCCAAGGATGGTCACTAGAGGGTATAGAGAATGATCCTACCCCACCACTTTTTTTTTTTATTTTTTTTTTAATTTCTATGCCCTATGTACAAGTATTGAAACCTAATGTACAAGTCTCTAACACAACCAAACAAACAAACAAAACAAAGGGGGCCCACCATTTCAGACCGTCGCCACCGTCTGAAATTGGACGTGGAAGACGGGACGGAGGACGTGGGGGGTGGGATGGAGGACGTGGGGGGCGCCGGTGGAGGACGGCATGCATACCGTGCAGCCTTATGGTCTCATCTGATTATTAAATTAAAATTTCAAATTTAGTCTGGGTTGTTAAATTACTATTCATTCTTATGCTGTCAGTTTACTGTTTCAGATGTTCTATCAAACTCTGCATTCATCACCTTTTTTGAGCTAATTGATTTGGCTGTGTAGGAGGATTCTTGAACTCTGTTATGCATTTTGATCTAGCTCATTGACTTGTATGGTTTTGTATAAGATGGACACGCTTGTGTATCCGTTACGTGTATCCATGAGCGGGCCCACCTTATCAAGACTGTGTCACATGCCACTTGTACTTTTTTTTTGTGTTAAAAATGTACGTACATGACATTCGAGTGACAGTGTATAGTTTCAGCAGATTCTAGAGCTTACGTTTTTAGACGTGCCAAAATGGGTTGGTAGACTGGGTTGAAACTGGAATAACAGGTCAAAATGAGTAAACTTTGTGATGGTCAAACATGTCGTGTATTGGGTTGACCCATAAGTACTTTATATCAAACATTTTAAATCTGTTTATATAAAGGATGAGTGTTTTCAAGACTCATATCTGATTACAAAAACTATATTCGTTGGATATTGAACTATTTTTGGAGGTTTAACTCGTAAAGAGTACAGTTGACGACTTTAATTTCAACGTCTTTCATTATGAGTTTCATTTTTGTGATTCAAAATGTAATTGGGACCACAAATGTGAGGTGAGCAATTGTACAAAATACATCTACATCCAAGCCATCATAGATAACTTTTGACCCGTTCAAGCCATTTTCAGTTTAATTACCCATTTGACGTTTGAGAAAATAAAACATAGCCCCAATGTATACCGGTTCTTAAGTAGTGGATTGAAATTGTCATCAAATTCAAATTTTGGTTTGTACCCGTATTTTCTACAGTATCAAAAGATACCCATATAAATCAAACCATTTTGGATGGTTCCAACAAACGTGGATCCAGGCTCCCGAATTACGTGCTGCAACACAAGCTGGATCCAGGCTTCATGTGGTGACAGCTTCGGTGTCGCATCGAAAGGCCAGTTCACCAAAGAAGATGTTCTTACCAGAGCCTAGAAAAGACGCAATATCTTCATGCAGCTTTAAATGAAGTATCCTACACTTCCAACGGTATGCAATCTCAGATATAGCAATCTCTCATACTTTGTCTTAACCAGGCCTTTGACTAATCAAGATGGTTACTTATTAGATGTTCAAATTGGAACGGATTGAGTCGATCAAAGCTTCTTTTTTTGTCTAAAAAGGTTAGAAAAAATAAAGATTTAGTGTCAACAAAAGTTGCATTATTTCATTGATATTCTAATTTATTTTTACTGAAATGATTAGGTTAATACATTTAGCACCCCTAGTCAAATGGATGGATGTCTCATGGAGTAAAAAAAAAACACATTACAGTAAACAGCAATCTTCATCAACATTACAGTAAACAGCAATCTTCATCAACATTGTTGTTTTGCTATTAAGACGCAGGAATATAGATGCTCATTATAAGACCCGCTTCACTAATAAATCGTAAACTTTAAAGCCATATGACCCTATATATATATGTCTCATCAGTTTGAGATAGAAAAAGTGAAAAACAAACCAAATCGACCCATCTTGACATTCATAAGTAAATGGGTTGAAACTGCCCTCCGTCATTCTCACAGTTATTGACAAAATTTTGTGTACAAGATAATATAATATGGTATCAAGGCAACAAGCTTTATATGCAGTTTTTGTTCTCTTAGTTTCACTTCTACCTGAAATTCTTTGTTGTATGACTAAACTGCCCTGCTGCTTGTTTTGTATGGTGAGTTGGGCAAAATGCTAAAAATCCTACCTTTTTCATGTAGTAAGGGCAAAATCTGGTAAGAAGCAATCATTAGAAGATATGCTGGTGGCAAAATTGCACATTCTGCAGGAGCTTCAATGAGCTTGCCTTAAATAAGGTGTGTTTTAACATACATACATACATACATATTAAGTTTTTCTTAGAAAATTTTAAAGTATTCATATCAGTTCTTATTTTGGAAAATTGCTGTTACTTTTGACCTTTATAGTCAAAGTAGGACAGGTAAAAGAGCAAAGATCACTCAATGGCTAACACTTACGAACCCAGACGGGTTGACATATGCGAGAGATCAGGTGGAGCGATTACTGAATTGAAACCGCATGAATTATGAATCGTTGCTGCCTCACCAGACGAAACAGAAACGATCATTGGTTGTTCTTTTCTCAATCAGTATGTTTTAATATTTGATTTGCGTTTATTTGCTTTTTTTTTTCCCAAAATAAAACTGTTTTCTTTTAAGTTCAACTGAATTTTAGTTTTTCAATTAAAATGAATGACTTCTTGTTTCAGGTGCCGTAACGAGTGCGGAATCCCCGTCGCAACACAAATCGAGCGAGAGAGCAAACACACAAACAAAGATTCAACGTTTAAAGCTTAAATGTGTATAGATCTGGAAGAGTTTGGTTACAAGAATGATACAAGAAATAATGCTCTCAAACTCTCTCAGATGTGTGCTCTCTGTGTTCTCTTTACTTCTGTGACAGCAGGCTGTTTAAATAGACAATGCACAACAACAACCACGAACAGTGATATTGGCCACGAACCCTCAAGAAAGCCCACGAAGAGTCACTCTTTGTGGCTTGACTCTTCGTCCACCATAAGAAAGAAGCCTTCGTCGCAGGGAGAAGGACGAACCCTTTGAGGGTTCGTCGATTAAACCCTTCGTGAGGAATGATAAAGGTTCGCGATGCATAGAGTGTTCGTCCAATACACTCTTCGTGAACATATAGTCTTTTATCCAAGATGAGTGTTCGTCCAAGACATGAAGTCTTCGTCACATGAATGAATCAGGCCCAACAGAAACAAATGGCCCAAAATTGTATTAGATATACGTTGTCAATTGCATGCATTTGATAAATTATTCACATTACATCATCATGACATCATCATGGTGATGTCATGGTGATGTCATGGTGATGATGGTTCGCGGTTCTTCGTGCTTCGTGTGTCGATCTTTGGGGCGCACAAGGGAGGAGTGTCGCAACGACGGGCTTGAGCCGAAACGACCCAAGTCGAACCGAACCGAGTCGCGTCCACATAATATGCATCAACACACTTTCAAAATATATTTAAAAAATATAGGGGGTGAACAGTATCCTCCAAATATACAGATGAACAGTAACATTTTCTCTCTCCTCCACTCATAACCACTCTTTATACTCTTTATATTATAAAAACTCCACACAAAGAATTTAATGGAATGGATGTGAATGCTCTAAAGTGGTGAGCAAATGCCAAGAACCGACCCGATTAGGAACCGAACCGACCCGATACCCGAAAACAGTCTAAACTGATACCCGAAAACAATACCCTATCTAATACCTCGGTTCCATGGTTCTCGGGTAGGAGAACCGAACCTGAATTGATGTTTATATCTTTCTCTGTTTCTCAAACCTACAATCACATCATTAATGTTTCATTCGATCAGCTGTAGTTAGATTTCTGCAGTGAATCAAGATGTGCTCCATTGACATTCCACTCTAAAATGCGGCTTCACATTGGATGTTAGAAATAAAGGTACGTCATGTGAATCAAGAATGTTTAATTGTTTTTGATTCTTTGTGTTGTGTATAAATTTGGTTAGGTTTCTTGATTAATAGGTAGTGTATGATTATTATGAACTTGATGGGTTATGCTTGATTATAATGGTTAGTAAAATATATGATGTCAAAATGTTTGCACGCCAAGTGTTCGATTAAATGTCCAAGTGAAAAGTATTGTAAGAAAAGATTAAAGTTTAATATGAAAAGTATAAGAACTAAATAAAAACTGAAATTAAAATGAAACTTGAGCGTATTTAGGGTCGGACCCAAAAAACTAGTACCGAACCAAAATATTACCGAAACCGACTTTCATGAATTATTATAAACGGTATCCAAAAATAATTCAATGCTTCATGAATAAAAAATCCAAAACATATCCAATAACTAAAACACAAAACCAAACAAATGTAATAATCCAAACGAAATGCGATAAATTCAACAAAGAAACTTAAATCAAAATTACTTTACTTTCTTTCGTCTATTCAATAATCGTATTCAGCTACTGCTTAATCGACCTCAATATTCATGTGATCCGGTTCCACCCGAACTGGAAACATTATGAATCCTAAGAACCGATTTCAGAACCTACCAGATACGGTTCGGGTCGGGTCGGTCAGAGTCTTTTTTCGGTTCGGTTCTCGGGTAATTTCGGTCCGAATCCAATTATGCTCAGCCCTAAGCTCAACTAGGAACATGTATTTAGGAGGTATGGTATAGTGGAGGGTTCAAATGAGAAGAAATTTTTTGTAAGAATAAAAAAGAACAAACTTCAACAAATAAGAATGCTTTATTTTACTTCATTTAATTTTTGTATTTAATATAGGTGTAAGGGTATATTGGTAAAATTAGATAGATCATTAATTGTTATTCTTCCTTTTTAATAGCTAACTAAATTAAATTTGTAACTTATTTTAAAAAAAAAAACTATATCTTTTCAAAGAAGAAAAAAAATTAATTTAAGGTATAGGATAAATTATGAGGTGTGTAGGATAAATTTCAATATGTGTAGGATAAGTTTAAAAAATGTGTAGGATAAATTTTGATGTGTTTAGGCAAAAATTTTAGTGTGGAGGCTGATAATTTTTATGACTAATTAATTAGTCAAAAAGAATAATAAATGAGATGAGAGAATACTATTTAATGTTTTACAATTGTACCCTTTGTTCTTTTTTTCTCAATTTAATTTTCTTCTCAAATCAACATCCCCGTATGGTATAACTATGCAACTGTGTTCGTTTACACTAAATCAAGTCAAATAATGAATGCCATTTATGCCTTTTGAATTACAGTTAATATTAAAAACTGAATGAAAATTAAAACAATGTTTAGTTTACAGTCATTCAAGCACAATAAAACAATTTCTTTTAATCGGACTATGGGTGACACAACAATAAACAACTTTTCCAAGTGTTGATAACTTTGACATGAATAATAATAGTCCCTAAAATATTATAAAAAAATAAAAAGTACTAACCAAGTCGTTATGTGGCTAAAAGCTATAGAGTGGTACGGTAAAAAAGGGGAAAATGGGTACCGGTACTGAATATACAGGTACGGTACCTATTTTGGTTGATTTACCGGTAAATATCGGTACCGGTACCGAAAAATGGAAAAAATGGGTACGGTACTGAACTTAACGGTATGGTACCGGTTCCTAGTATCAAATGCTCATCCCTAGCTATATATACCTACTCCTTACAAAAGAATTGTTAAAATATGTTGACCAAGAGGACCAAGAACATGGAGAGAGAGGTAATCTGAATTAAGTAGCAGAAATCAAAGCAAGCCTTCAACAAACGGATGATTTCAAAGTTTTTTATGCGGATATTGTTTACATTAATGGATTTGCTTCTATTGCTTTGATTATTTTCTTTTCATCTAGACGTGACAAAAATGTAAAGTGATTATGACTCGACTTCACATAAGAAAAAAAAATAAAAAAAAAATGTCGGCATGGTTGGTGATGTAGATTGTTAATGCGCACTTACCAAGTGGTTGATAATGTGGAAATGCCACATTAGCAAAATTGACGAGTTAGATTGTGGAATAAAAAATAAATAAAAACTAACATGAATTGTTAAATAAGTATATAGCAAATAAGTCACTATCTACCCTTAAAGATGATAAGGTTTGCTTATATTTTGCTAAAACTAACTTTTAATCTTATTAATGTGATAGAAAATGTTTGATTTCTATCATTAGGAAATGCAATTTTTATGTACCATGTTTTATACTTGCCCTTTGTTTTTATTGTAACGTTCCATATTAAAAAAAAAAATCAATTGCAAAGTCTCATATTTGCTCATTAAAAATTGCTGATATTCTTGTAAAAACTTAGAGAAATATTACAATAAATCAGTTTATTACAACAACTTCTTAATTATATGCCAATCAAATCTATTAATTTTTATTAATAAACATTTGAAAACAGTATTATTGTGTTTTCTAGTAACAATCATCATGTAAATGTCAAATTAATCTCTGACTTGAAACTAAGGGCTTTGGGTTTTGGATTAAAAAAACAGTCAATTAAGAAAAACTTAACGAACAACCATAAACAGGTTATATAACACAGCTTTTTGCTCATTTTTCTCGAATCATATATCTTCATTGCAGCTTGAATTTAAGTCGGTTACACCCTCAAGACCACCAATCTCTCCAAAGATGGATGTAACATCATCCAACAACGATCCCTGTTGCCTCTCTCTGTCATGATATTATAAATGTGATGATGCTATTCATTAATTGTATCCACAATGCATTGTGAAGGCTCATGTATAAGTCAAAGAAATTAAAACCAAAACAGATCAAAGTAAAGACATGGATCAAAGAAATTGGTAAAACTGAATGTCGGCAACTGTACATCATAGAACTTAAAATAATTGCCCACTATGCAAAAGCATCATTCTTTTCAAAAAGCAAAACAATTAAAAGCAATTAGTGTCGGCAACTTAATATAAAGTGATACACGTTCATATGAATAATAATAATCAATTGCTCCATTATGAAAAGTAAGGAATATTAACATAATTGGTTGAATTGAATGACTAAAAAGAATGCTCTTTCTTATCTCCACTCATTCTTGTCTCCAAGACCACTCCCATCTTCTCTCCACTCATCTTATTTACCTACATTCATTCATACCATACAAACCAAACCAAAAACTACTCTCATTCCAATTTCCAGTTTACTTCTTCACTCTTAGTTAACAATGGCTGAAGCCGCTGCTGCTGCACTCGTCAAAGTCATTTTTGAGAAGCTAGCCGATGAAGCCTTCAAGAAATATGCTCGCTCTCAGAACATCCACTCGGAGCTCAAGCAATTGGGGAGCACGTTGTCCCAGATCCAAGCTCTGCTTAATGATGCCTCTCACAAGGAAATAACTGATGAATCTGTCAGACTATGGCTCAATAGTCTCCAACATCTGGCTTACGATATCGATGACGTACTTGATGAGGTGGCTACTGAAGCTATGCATCGTGAGCTGACCCCGGAATCAGAAGCAAGCACCAGCATGGTAAGAAAGCTCATCCCAACTTGCTGCACAAACTTCTCACTAAGTCATAGGTTGACTCCCAAGTTAGACAGTATTACCACCAAGTTACAACATCTAGAAAAACAAAATCCTGGTTTGATTGTGAAAGGTGAAAAGCCAAAAAATAACAACAGAGGAAACGAAACCTCCTTGCTAGAATCTGATGTCATTGGACGAGAAATTGAGAAAGAAAAATTGCTCAACAAGCTGTTGCAGGATGAGCCATCTAAGGAAAACTTCAGCGTCTTACCCATAGTCGGTATGGGTGGGGTTGGTAAGACCACTCTAGCTAGATTTTTGTACAATGATACACAAGTGAAGGGTCGGTTTGAACTCCACGCATGGGTTTGTGTCTCTGATGATTTTGATATCTCTAAGATAACCAAAACCATCTTTCAAGCTGTGTCCAACGAAAACAACAAGGAATTTGCTGATCTAAATCAGCTTCAAGTGGCTCTTAAAGAGAAACTTAAGGACAAACGGTTTCTACTAGTACTAGATGATGTGTGGCATGAAAACTTTAATGATTGGGAAAACCTAGTGCTCCCATTTCATTCAGGGGCTCGTGGAAGTAAGGTAATCATGACATCCCGCAAGGAGCAATTGCTTAAGATGCTAGGTTTTGATAATCTAGACCATCTTGAGACTTTGTCATCTGAAGATGCTTTGTCTTTATTTGCTTTACATGCACTGGGCGTAGACAACTTTGATTCACACCCAACACTCAGACCAAAGGGTGAGCGTATTGTGGAAAAGTGTGGTCGTTTGCCTTTGGCTTTAAAGGCAATTGGAAGGCTGTTGAGAGCTAAAACAGATGAAGAAAAATGGGATGAGGTGTTGAATAGTAAGATATGGGATTCAAAAAGTGTTGGTGATCTTTCTGCAGATTGGAAGGTGATTTTTCCTGCCCTTATGTTAAGCTACCATGAACTTTCAGCAAATTTGAAGCGGTTGTTTGCATATTGCTCCTTGTTTCCTAAGGACTTTTTGTTTGACAAAAAAGAGTTAGTCCTGTTGTGGCTGGCCGAAGGGTTTTTGTACAAATCAAATGCAGCCAACTCACCAGAACGCCTTGGTTATGAATATTTTGAAGAGTTGTTATCAAGGTCATTTTTTCAACAATCACCAAATGAGGAACCGTTATTTGTGATGCATGACCTGATGAATGATTTGGCCACATTTGTTGCCGGGGAGTTCTTTTCAAGGGATGACAATCGGATGGCGACAGAAGATTTAGCAAGGTACCGCCACATGTCATTTATTCGTGATGAATATGTAGCTTACCACAAGTTTGAGGCCTTCAAGAGAGCTAAAGGTTTGAGAACATTGTTAGCGGTATATGTTGGGGTGGAACAATGGTGGGACACGTTCTACTTATCGAGCAAGATTTTGGTTGACTTACTTCCTGAGTTACCGTTATTAAGGGTTCTTAGTTTGAGTCGTTTTAGTATAAGTGAGGTACCGAATTCCATTGGTAGTTTGAAGCACCTGAGGTATCTTAATCTATCTAAAACTGATATCAAAGAGTTGCCGGACAATGTTGGTAATCTTTATAATTTAGAAACATTGATAGTTTTTGGATGTAAGAGTTTGACCCAGTTGCCGAAAAGCTTTTTAAAGCTAAAAAAGTTGAGGCATTTTGACATGAGAGATACTCCATGTCTGAAAAAGTTGCCCTTGGGGATTGGTGAGTTGAAAAGCCTACAAACTCTCACTAAAATTATGATTGAAGAACACGGTGGCTTTGCACTAACCGAGCTTAAGGGATTAAAGGATCTGCACGGGGAAATTTCCATCAAGGGGTTGAACAAAGTGCAAAGCTCAATGCATGCACGAGAGGCAAAGTTATCTTTAAAAGGGATTAATAAGTTAAAGTTGAAATGGAATGATGGTTCTGGAAGGGAAACAATTGAGAAGGAGGTTCTCAGTGAGTTAATGCCATGTAGTGATAAGTTGAAAATGCTCGAGGTTAAGTATTATAAGGGAACAGAGTTTCCGAATTGGGTTGGGGATCCGTCTTTTCATCAATTGGTTCATGTGTTGCTACGGGGTTGTAGAAAATGTACATCTCTACCGCTGCTTGGGCGGTTACCTTCACTTAAGGAGTTGTTGATTCAAGGAATGGATGATGTTAAAATCATCAGTTTGGAGTTAAGTAGGAGTACTGATGTTACCTTCCCTTCACTTGAAATTCTAAGGTTTGAAGATATGTCTAGTTGGAAGGTATGGTCAACCAATAGCGAGGTAATGTTTCCACGCCTTCGAGAGCTTCGAATAATCAAATGTCCCAATTTGAGTGATGTCTCACTTGAAGCATTACCTTCGCTAAGAGTTTTGAAGATAGAGGGATGTGGTGAAAGTGTGCTGAGAAGTCTGGTTAAAGCAGCTTCATCTACCACTAAACTGGAAATAGGATCAATTTTAGGGCTTACGGATGAGGTATGGAGAGGTGTCATCGTGAATTTTGGGGCGGTTGAAGAGCTATGCATACAAAAATGTGATGAGATAAGATACCTATGGGAATCAGATGCAGAGGCAAGTAAAGTTCTTGTAAATTTAAAGGAATTGGAGGTATCTCGATGTAAAAAATTGGTGAGTTTAGGAGAGAAAGAGGAGGACGAGGATAACACTGGGAGCGATCTCTTATCATCTCTTAAGAAGTTGTATATAAAGTTTTGTGAAAGTATGGAGCGTTTGTGTTGTCCAAATAGCATTGAGAGTTTGGTGATCCAGTGGTGCAGTTCAGTTAGAGATGTCTCCTTCCCAAGAGCAACAACAACAGGTGGAGGAGGAGGGCAGAATCTCAAGTCACTTACTATAGATATATATAGTTGTGGAAATCTAAAATCAATAAATCAATTGAGTACCTCCACTCACCTCACCTCTTTGTCAATAAAAGAATGTAAAAACATGGAGTTATTTTCTGATCTTCATCAGCTATCAAATCTCACCTCGTTGTACATACAACGTTGTAAAAGCATAGAGTCATTTTCTGACCTTGAGCTATCAAACCTCACCAGGTTGGGAATAGCTTGGTGTGAAAGCATAGAGTCATTTCCTAACCTCCAGCTTCCAAATCTCACAGATCTGGCCATAGTACGTTGCAAAAACATGAAGGCATTTGGTGATCTGCAGCTACCAAATCTAATCAGGTGGAGGATAGATGATTGTGAAAATCTGGAGTCGTTTCCTGACCTTCAGCTATCAAAACTCACCATGTTAAAAGAGATGGATATCAGGAGTTGTCCAATGATTGATGCTTCCTTTCCTCGTGGGCTTTGGCCTCCCAAATTGGTTACGCTTACAACAGGGGGGTTGAAAAAGCCCATCTCAGAATGGGGCAATCAGAATTTCACAGCTTCCCTTGTTGAACTAAGATTATTTCACGAACCCAATGTGAGGAATTTTAGTCAATTGTCCCACCTTTTCCCTTCTTCTCTTACCTCTCTGAGCATATGGGAATTTGATAATCTGGAATCCATTTCAACGGGACTCCAACACCTCACATCCCTTCAACATCTCAGTATTAGGTATTGCCCAAAGGTGAACGATCTACCAGAGACGCTGTTACCTTCACTTTTGAGTTTGAGAATCAGAGAATGCCCAAAATTGAAAGAAAGGTGTTCAGGAAGAGGCTCCCACTACTGGCCACTCATCTCTCATATCCCCTGGATCGACATAACAGACTAATTGAAAGAAAGGTAGTTGTTAATTAAATAGCAATTGTTTGTTACGTGGAAATTATTGCTAGTCGTTTGTTTTAAATTAAATAACCCTTACCTTCTTCTTGTTTCTCTGTAGTCACTGAGAAGAGATTCACTGGGGGAAAACGACATCGTACCACCATCTTCACATCCTATCGGATTTCTAAACCCATCACAGCATCTACATGGACGGCAGGTACTTGTTAATTAAATATCCTCTGATTTCCATATGATAAACTGGTATTCTCATACATGTGCGTGTTTTTGTTTTTGTTGGAATATATAGGATTTGTTGCTCAAAACCTAAAATTGAATTTTAATGATGACATTAATTTATATGTTGAAATCAGTTATCACTTTTCATGAGTTTAAACTATTATGTAGCTGCATCATACGTTAGAACTCATTTCACAATGTGTAGGTACTAATTTTGACTTTCCTGAGTTAAACTTGCCAATGAATTAATATTATTATTATTATTGTTATTTTTTTGTTTGTTGATCTTGCTTTTGTAGGTTGATAGGGTGCGATTTTAAGTTGTTAATCAGTTGATTTGTGTGATAGCATGGTTAATTTTGTTTTTTGGTTGCTAGTTTATCCTATGGATGTGAGTTGACTTTAGTTAGGGTTTTGGTGTGGTCTGTGGAATTATTGAAGTGTTATAGTAATAGATCTGATTCACAAGTTGAAGATACAAATTAGGGTTTAGATCTGCATTTGGTTTGATTAATTTCGGGCATTTTGTTTACTGTGGAGTTATGATAAAGAAAACATACATAGCTAATTTGATTAGTTGTATTAATACTTGATATGAAGTCTGTGAATAACTTATATATTACAACTAAACTTTTGCAGTGACATATCCTAAAGGATCTTCTGGGTGATGGAACATTCACAGTTGACCAGGTCAAATTCAAGAACAGAGAAAAGTCTCAAGGTGTGAATTTTCAGGGAAAGTATCTTGAGTAAATAATTACCGAATCAGCTAATAACAGACAAAATGTCGATGACATAAGTCTAAGTTCCTTTTAAGTCAACAACATTTGACTACCCCATAATATAACAAACTGGTTTTGATTATTAGTATTCATGATATAACACAGGATTTATTCATGAAAATCAGTTGGATTCAATATTCAAAGTGAAGGTCTTAAGAAATTGTCAAACATCGGACCAGATGCTAAGTTAAAGGAAAGGGTCAAAGTGCTTGATGATGGACAAGATCATTTCTGGTAAGCTTATACTTTTTTCCCATAAAAATGATGGGTGGGTTGGATAACGAGTCAAGACAGGTTCGGGTTAATAATATTGTTGACTTTTTAGTAGGGTTGAACTGAGGCGGGCTGGAGTGTTGGACTCTGGTACAAACATTTTGATTTTCTTTTGACCTTATGGCCAATTAATGTTTTAACTATTATTACAAAAAATATACTATTTAGAATAGTCGTCTAAACTTTTTCTAAAGGAGTGTTTAGAAAGTAACATGTGTTTTGATTATGTTTTAATAACTTTAGAACCACTTGTATGGCTGTTCCTATTCTTTTGTAAGTTTTGGGGTAAAATTTAAATAAGGTTCCCCGCCTGATATATATTTTTTGCCTAAAAGAAGTCGCTCAAAATATCACAAAATTATATTACACACACATATTATTTGGTTGAGCCCTGGGGCCATGGTTGGGTGGATTAAACCACGGCAACCACGACCCTCCCATTTGATGATGGACAAGATCATTTCTGGTAAGCTTATACTTTTTTCCCATAAAAATGATGGGTGGGTTGGATAACGAGTTAAAACACATTCGGGTTAATAATATTGTTGACTTTTTACTAGGGTTGAACTGAGGCGGGTTGGAGTGTTGGACTCTGGTACAAACATTTTAATTCTCTTTTGACCTTATGGCTAATTAATGTTTTAACTATGATTACAGATTGACTCTTGAGGTCAAACAAATTAAATTTGACTTCAAAATTGATTACTATGATGTTTTGAGAATAGTTTTTTTAGCTGGTACACATCATCTTCAATGGAAAAAGTTGTTTCTATAACATTCTTGTTATATTGAATTTGAAAAGCAAAGGGTTTGACCCTTGAAGTTTTTTAATTGCAGTTGAAGAAAGAAGATATTCTGCAAAATACTTCATAATTGCGGGAAAGGAGGCTACATCTATTACCATAATTTGGTTCATTTACTTGCTCTTGAAACATCCTGAGATTCAAGATAAGGTTGAATAAGAAATCGAAGAAGCAACAAACATGAGAAACAAATTAAGTCACAGGTGTTAAAGATTTTGCAAACAGTGCGAGTGAAGAAAGCCTAGAAATGATAAGTAGCTTCATGTAACTTGGAACAAAACTCTCGCGACTCTATCCTGCATCTCAGTGGTATGCAACTCAAATATTAAGCAATTTCTCATTCTTTAACTTAACCAAGCCTTTGACTAATCAACATGGTTACTAGTGGTTGTTGGAGTCGTTCAAAATGGATCGGATCGGATCAATCCAAAGAACTTTTTGTCTAAATTTATATAAAAATAATAATTATTATTATTAAGTGATAGGGATACAGACTGCAGACTCGTATTTGGTGCAACTAGACACACAGAAGTGGACTGGAAAATGATTCAAGCTAAAAAGGGCATAATCGTATTTGTCGCAACTAGACACAGAGAAGCGGTCTGGAAAATGATTCAAGTTAAAAAGGGCATAACTCTCATTACGTTTGAAGTTATACAAGGATAGGTAATGGACATAAATGTCTCAACAAGCCACACGCGTGGACAAATGCTATAGGTGAGTTTTCCCAACTCTCAAGGACCCAATTTCGTCATCTAGAGCTCCGATTTTGAAGTCAATGTTTTCCCCAATTAAGCATTTTTATATTAATTTCGCTTGTTTATAAAAAAACGGCTGAATTTTTTTTAACTAGACGTTTATTCGTTGTTTTTTAGGCTGTTAATTTCAAGGAACCCTTGGGCTAACTTACGTAAGTCTTATTGGAACTTATAATTGATGAAGAATCAATGGAGATTAAGGGAATTAGCCTATGATGTCAATTATCAAGTTACCATCTGATGAAGATTAAGGGAACTTACCACAGAAGCGAGTTACTTCTAGTGAAGATTGATGAAGTCTCGCTAATAAAGAAGAGATGCCACGTGTTAGCCTATCATTTGACGAAGACAATCTGTTGAGAGGATGTTATACATAATTGTCACTTGTCAATTCCGTACGTCTCAACAAGAATATAGATACACGAGTCTGCATTGATATTATTATCACTTGACCCCATAGTTTAATGTGTGCAAATTCAGAGAAAATTTGCATGTCACCCTCTTCATAGCTAGAGCATTAGCTAGAAAACCATCTATAAATTCAATTTTGATTTATAACTAGTTTTACATGATGTATTGAAACAATTGATTTTGATGAATACCTTGTGCTTATAGCAATTGTTCTTCTACTCTTGTTTATTGTTTTGCGCATATTGTGAATCAGTTGACGATGAAACAGTGATACCTGACACATTGATTTACTAATATCCCATTGCAAACTAACTAACAATGAATGTAGGGTATTAGCTAAGTTTTAGCTTGATTGTGATGCACACAAATTTAATCTCCCAACAACATTGTATCCTTGAAAGATCTAATTCTCTTGGTAGTAACTCGGAAGGTATTCATGCAGTTGCAATATCTTATAAATAATGGATAAATAAAGTAGACATGACCTGTAAAGTTTACACAACTATTGCCCTAGGTTGTTAATAGATTTATGTAACAACTGATGATTGCGATTTAGATGGCAAGAATGCACAGCTACTATTACGACACGATTGTTTGATAACCCTATACTAGCAACTTCAGTTGACAAATTACAATAAAAAGAAAGATTAGTAAAGAGGTAACAAAACAAAGGAAATCATAAAGTCATGCTGAATGTAAAAATGTATCATGAGATCACAAAAACCAAACTCATATCAAGAAATTTATAATAAAAAGAAAAGAAAAAAATACATACACACAGCAAGTCAACCTTCAATCAAGAAACTAAACAAGTAACATCACAACACTTAAACTAACAGCACAGGCGAAGTATTCCCTAAATTAAAAATCCTAAACTGAGCCACCCCTTTTTTTCTTCCCACCACTTCCTATACTCTTTTCAGTGGCGTCTAAAGCACCTAAACAACCCTTTACAACATCATCAATAAAAGTAAAATCATGCGCAACAGTCCCATGATTACTAGACTCAAAAATGGGAATCGGTTTTCGTTTCAAGATATCTTTAGCAAAGAAAAAATAAGCCATATCAGGTCTACCCCATTGTCCATAAACCGTAAAGAACCTCAAACCCGTCAAAGACAACACATAAATATGATTATACGTATGAGCGATTTCTTCACCCACTTTCTTCGTTGCAGCGTATAGGATCCGTTCGATCTTTTTCCGAAAAGGGTACTTCTGTATTCAACCCATAAACAGAACTAGAAGATGCCCAAACAATTGCAGTCTGTGGATTTGCATTTTTGCATACTTCAAGAACAATAATAAAACCAGCAATATTACTATGAGTATAAGATTTTGGGTTTCTTCATTGCATATCTAACACCAGCTTGAGCAGCTAAATAAAATAACATGAGTAAAATGAACTGCCTCAAAGAGTTTGTTCAGCAAACCGGTGTCCTTTATGTCCCCTTCCACAATGAAAATCCCACTTTTTTTCCACACATGTTGACGAGCCCTTTTGAGGGCAGGATCGTAATAACTGTTAAAATTGTATAACCCTAAAACGTAGTCACCACGGCATCTCAAGGCGGCGCTGATGTGGATTCCGACGAAACCGGCTGCTACGGTGACCAAAACAGAGTACCCTGTTTTCAATCCGATGTTGACTGATGACTTGACCGTTACTCCCATCGGTATCCCTATACACGCACACAACTCTCAGTTTAACCTAATCGAACAGAAAGTGAGTGGTCATGTAAAAGATAGCAGTATTAGAAAGGTAACCTAGGACACAAAAATAATTAAGGTGTTGTATATTAATAAAACAAATAGTAAAAAGTAATCTAATTTAATAAAATGAAATTATGGATATAAAAGAACCTATAGGGTTTGTATGAATAACAGCTAATAACTAACTGATGTAGAAAATAAAAAATTAGAACATACCTACTTTTTAAACTACTTTCAAAGTGAGCATTATGTCACGGGCCAAATATTTGAAGGTCGCAATGCTGTGGGCTGTGCTTGAACGCTTGGGTTACTGGCTAGTCCTGGACTTTATCGGGGACGGAGTCAGTGTCAATGAAGAGGTGTACGTGCCTAGTCGTGCAAACGACGAACGCACCACTGGTCGAGAGCTGGCGCCGCTCTCCTGATGAGTCCAAGGCAAGACGAAACCAGTGACCCACACAAAGAAGCGGGATGGATTGGCTTGTCCCCGGGGACTTGGGGACGCCACACGGGGGTCGAAAACTAACCCCATGACAATTAGCAGCCTAAAAGATCCAAATGAATCCCAAAGATATAGTCAAATTAACAGATTAAGTGACCATTTCCAATAGCAATCTGCATAGTACATATGATGCAACATACAAATCTATACACAGCCATCAAACTAAACTTCCACTTTATGAACAAATAACATAACTAGTTAATAAAAGCTCATAAACTTTCCTGAAAAAGAAACGGGTTAGTGGGTCACTCTTTCAAGTGTATGCGAAATTTATACATAAATAAATATGAGTCTAGGTATCCATATAACCTGTTATTTACAAACTTCTTTGTCTTTGAATCAATTAAATGGAAAACCTCGACTTTTAGGTTCAAGAACCCTAATTTAGTACTCATCCCCAATTTAGACATGAAAAAGATCTACTGGATACTACGACATGAATGTCGATCTAGTTTACAAAAGAAGCTCAGGAATACACATGATCAATTTTCTGATTTTATTAAAAATCTACACTACATACACACTGAAGTCGATTGAACCAATAGCATGAAAGCAGTAAAACAAGTTGAAAAAAAGTCAAAGTCAGTATAAGAGTTTTTATGCTCCCTCAGTTCAGCAAGGATGTATTGTCTATCAAAATGATGCATAAATTATAAACTAAAAAAATATTAACTTATAAAAGCTTGGACAGAGTGAAATGGCAAGCATGCATGTTCTCCAAAGCCCACAACTGAAAATTTTTCTGAATTAGACTTGTTAAACAAACAAAAAGTGGCTATACACCAGTGGAGGCCAGAAACGGGTTGGTTAAAACAGGTCAAAGGGATAATGTTTTGACCAAGATATATTCTAATTTATTCAGATATACATGTAAGCCTATTTGTTATCGAGTAATTGCTAATTTCTTTATATGGGTTCTCAAATAAGAAGCCAGCTTAACCAACTTTTTTAGTGTTATGGTTAAAAAAAAGTGGATTTGTTTCTTACTTCCAATTCCAGATTATCTAAGGACTAACTAAAAATCAACAGTTAACAAATTATGCCCTATCTTCTAAAGTTCTTTCTAATGCGGTAGTGTCAATCACATGAAAGTGTACTCTTAAAAGAGGGTAAACATATCTACGGAAGATGCAGTGTTATTGGAGTAAAAGGTGAAAAAGGACAACTGATTCTTTCCATGAATATCAGTTGGAATGCAAATGGTCCAAAGGCATTCGACTGGATTGAGCCAGAATGAAACTAAAATCAAATATACTGGTGTACACTCATTTCACAAAACCTTAGTTATTCCCAACATATTGAAACCAATGGTGTTACTTTCTTTCGTCTCTTCATTCATTTTACCAAGTGTTCAATTACATCTATGATTTAGATATGAATAGAACAAAATACCCAAAGCCATCATCAGATGTTCTAAACAAATTACCAACCTGAGATCCGCTCCAAAACGCCACATAGTTACACACTGAAAACAAAGTCATTTAAAAAATTGTAACAAAAAGAGGCGTCTTTCATTGAGTCATTAAACCAAACACCTGGTGTGCATGCAAACTAAATAGCTAAAATCCCTTCCAAAACAAGCAAAAACAAAACCAACAAACATACAAGAGTGCAACATACATTCACAATTTCACATCTGCGTAAAAACCCTCTATTTCATAAATCAACCGCAAAAAAAAACACGAACAAGAAAACACTAGTCACAAATAGCAGAAATTTACAATAAAAAACAAACCCACAAAGGGGGCAACGATTGAAATCAAAACAGCAACTAAAACGGAGGCATAAATTACTTTTTGGGAGCGTGATTATGGGGAAAAGTGGTGGTTCGAACGCACGCACCTGATGTGAAGAACAATTGCAACCGGCCCACTGTGATTGTTTTTCAAAATATGTACTGCATTTGGGCTGCTGGTTTGAGCTCAACAACAACTATCTATCGGGTAAAGTTCTTATACAAATAATCTTAACATACTAAACATACAAATTGAAGGAAAACTCAAAAAGACAAGATGGCATTTTTGTAATTATCAATAACTATCAAAGTTACCCTACAAATATACCTAAAAAAAACTAACCACTCCCCCACCCCCAAAAAAACCTAAACCCCCCACCCCCCAAAAACCTAAAAAAAACCTACCCCCCCCCACCCCCAAAAACCTAAAAAAACCTAACCCCCCCCCACCCCCCACCCCCCAAAACCTAAAAAAAACCTAACCCCCCCCCCCCCCACCCAAGCTAAAATGCTAAAATCTAAACCCCCCAAAAGACCTAAAAAAATAAAAAAAAACACACAAATTATTTTATTTTATTTTTTAACATTTTTTATTAAAAAATCGCTACTTTTAGTAGCAGCCAAAAAAAAAATTTTTTTTTCTTTTTTTTTTTTTTTTTTTTTTGCTAACGAAATGTAGCGATTTTTTAATAAAAAATGTTTAAAAAAATTTGTGTTTTTTTAGGTATTTTTGGTTGTAACTTTGATAGTTGGTGGTAATTACAAAAATGCCACCTTGTCTTTTTGGGTTTTCCTTCAATTTGTATGTTTAGTATGTTAAGATTATTTGTATTTGATCTTTTGCCACTATCTATCATAGGCAAATGGCCAGTTAATTTCCCGTTTTCAGCCCATGTAGGCCCAAATTGTATCAGGTATAGGAGGAGTATATACACGTTGATTATTGCTACAAGTAGGGCTGTAGACGAGCCGAGCCGAGGTCGATCCAGCTCGAGCTCAAATTTCAAATCGAGCTGAGATTTAAGCCTCGAACTCGACTCGATTAAAATTCGAGTTGGGTCGGCTCGATCTAGCTCGAACTAACAATGAACCACAAAATTTACTACTTAAAAAACCCAAAAAATGAATCTCTTCATAGACTTAGGGCCATAATTGCAATTTAACTAGATGGCTAAATATGCAAGTATAAATAGTTAACTCACTTTGTACATTGTCTTTACCTTCTTTTATAGGGGAGACACTCCCTTGATTTTTGTCTTCTAAGCGATGTGGGACAAAAAATGAAGGATGTAAACCTTATCGAGCCGGCTCACGAGCTCACGAGCCGAGCCAGGCCAAGCTCGAGCTCGGCTCGTTTACAAACCGAGCCGAGCCGAGCTGGCTCATTTACAACCGAGCCAATTTCGAGCCGAGCTTTTTTCTAACTTTTTTCGAGCGAGTTTCGAGCGAGCTGCGAGCCGCGAGTTTTGAGCGAGCTGCGAGCTGTGAGCCGCGAGTTTTTTGTACACCATAGCTACAAGTTAACTAACAATGGACTTTTATATAGGATGTTTAAATAAAATTACAAAATTAACGATTTAAGCACTTTGATATATTAAGAATATTTTATATATTAATTAGTGTCATAAATGGAGATTTTAATACCATCATTACTCTCACTTATATTGAACCAAAGGTTGAGCCTATTTGAAATCATCATTTAATAGAGCAACGCTAGTAACCTTACCTTACCTGCCTATGTATATATCATTGTTAACTTATTGAGTCATCTCATGACGTCCAACCGGTCACCAATTTGAGAATATGTTGTCAAAACATGTAGTCAAACTTTCAGTTATCATATCTCACATTGTTAAAACATCAGTAAATCACACATTGTTCAAGCATTGCTGCTTTGTTTCCTAGTGGGTGTTGGCCTTTCTAATTGGTTACCTTTGTAATATGTATCAAGGGGGTGGTATAACTATACTATTGTGTCCGTTTACACTAAATTAAATAATGGTCAAGTTTTCTAGTCATACAAACTTCATATTAGTTTATTTTTCATTCAAGCTCAATAAACAATTTCTTTCATTAGACCATGGGTGTGACACAACAATAAAACGATTTCTTTCTGTGTTTTGTAGCATCTCCGTGTTAGTTTCTTGTTAACTATGGTTGGCCTCTTTGGTTCATTTTAATAAAAGTTGTCGTTCAAAAAAAAAAAAAAACACACGATTTCTTTAACCATTGACAACTTGACATTAATTATAATATAATTCATGAAATTTTATAAAAAAAAGTACAAACCAATTCATTGTTATGTAGCTAGCTGACAGCTATATATACCTACACTTTACCTACTCCCAAACAAAAGAATTGTTAATTTATGCTGACCAAGAGGACATACATATATGCATAACAACTAGGAACGAGAGAGAGGCAACCTGAATTAAAGACCCTATAGTATTAATGGATTTGCATCTATTGCTTTAACTTTTTTAACCTAGAAAAAAAAATTGTTAAAGTGATTATCAGTGGATTTGGCATTAAGAAAAAAAAATTGTTCACATGGTTAATGATGTGGATGATCATTGACGATTGACCACGGACCAATTGGTTGACTATGTGGAATGCCACATTAATGAATAATTTGAATGTCACGTGCACAACAACAACCATACCTAGTAAATCCCACAAATAGCAAAGCTACTTATAGGGTCTGTGGAGGGTGGGATGTAGACAGACCTTGCCTCTATCCATAGGGATAGAGAGGCTGCTTCTAGAGAGACCCTCGACTCGAAAACCAATGGCAAACCAATACACCAAGTCAAAGAATATAGAAAGAATGTAGAAATAAGAAGTCGCCCATGCCAAGAAAGTGAACAGAGTGGCACAATATATTGTAAATCATGTAAAATTGTATACAACATCATTTGTGCATAAACATAAGAAGTCAATCATTGGAAAAGTCACTTAAAGAATAAGAAAAACCTACGACCCTGAAATACACCTAAGAGCTTACTGCCATATCCTCTAGAGGTCCTTAACCCTAATCCTACGCCTCCACGAAGTCCTATCTTGGACCATGTCCTCAGAAAGATGCAACTCTAGTAAATCATGCCTGATCTGCTCATCCCATGTCAGTTTTGGTCACGTGCACAAAATGACTAAATAACATGCTAAAACAAGCTTCTAATCTTAGCAATCCTGTAGAATGTTTTTCTGGATTGCATCCGTAGGAAATGCGGGGTTTTTTTATGTTACAGCGTGCCAGTTTTTAGAAAATTCAATTGCAAAATCTCATATTTGTTTTGTTCTTTTGCAAATTGTTATAATAAATCACTATTATTACCACAACTTCTTAATTATATGCTCATTAACATCGGTTTTTTCAATCCAAAAAAAAAAAATTAAAATCAAGATAGAGAAAACAACATATTATAATCTTATAAAACTTATTATTATGTTTGTTAGTTATTGTGGTCATGTAAATGTCACATTATTCTATCACTTGAAACTAGGGCTGTGCAACGGTTCTGGACCGAACCGAACCGGAACCGTTTAATTCTAAACATAAGAACCGGAACCGAACCGTATTCTAACGGTTCCGGTTCAGTTCGGAACCGGGTTAAACGATTCTAGCATAAACGGTTCTTGCCGGAACCGGTTGTCAATTAAATCCTAAAACTAATAACAAAATAAAAACAACTAAAACAATAAACCGTTTAAAACATATAACTAAGAGTTAAACATCCACAATTCAAATTAATCAGAATAAAAGTAGCAACAATAAAATGTTTTAAACCGAAAGTATACAATTTAGAAAACCAAAAGTTAACTAAAAAATTTTTAGTTAACCATCACAAAAACTAATTCATTCAAACATTTTGTCAAAACTATTTTAATATTCTTTAATACTCGATACATTTTTTTTAAATATAATATTTTAAATTTAAATGAATTAATAGGGTTTTTAAATATATTATTTAAGTTTAAACCCAAACGGGTTCTAGTGCCGTCGGTTATAACCGGAACTGAACCGGGAACCATTTTCTCCCAAACTAAAGAACCAGGACCCGAAATACAACAATACGGTTCAGATCTAGCGGTTCCGGTTCGGTTCTCCGGTTCTGACGGCCGTAAATTGCTCATCCCTACTTGAAACTAAGCATTCAGGATTTGGATGAAAAAAAAAATAAAGCCATTCATTATGAAAATTTTAACTACAATCATAAACAGATTTTATGACATTTGTTTTTCTCCTTTTTATGTCAAATCATAAACACTAGTACGAAATGAAGATACGGGATCAAGAAATATGCCTCCACAATAAGAAGTTTATTTTTTTCAAAGAAAACATAGCAACCACCATATTCAAAGGGATCTGCAAATGTTGTTTAACGCGGAACCATGTAACAACCAGTATTGTTAATTGAAAATCGACAACTCTCTGGATATTAGAACCATATGACAACCACTATTGTCCAACAATTGGCAACCACTATTTAAAATACAAAGATCCGGACCACAAGTGGAAATGTTTTTAAAGTCAAGATCTATCCTCTAAGCAATGGCAGATATTATTTCTATAACGGTTGGTGTCAGTTGGTAGACAGTTTGAAAATACCTTCAGAATCATGGTTGATATTTCATTATGAAGAAGCATTAGAAAGTTTTAGAATATTGTATTTTTATCAAGACATTGCTCTTGCTCCTTGTGAAGAGTTTTACTACAAACCATCTGGTAACGAAGATTATGTGGTATGTAACTTCGAATATTATTCATCATTTAATTTTTTTGGAGATACAGTTTTTTAATTGTCGTTTTTTATCTGTTTACTTAATTTTCTGATATATTTTAACTAATGTACTATATAATATGTTTTATTCTAATTGTAGAGTATTAATCGTTCTTTTGTTCATCACAAGATGTTAAACACTATTCCTTCATATCCGGTTCTTATTAAAGGATCTGAAAACCAGAACTGGTCTGTAGGGGTGGAAGATATCAACAATGAACTTTACATAATTACCAGATGGAAGGAGATAAAGAATGAGTTGTCATTAACTGCTGATCATCTCATTGTCTTTGAGATGATAGATCTTCAGACTTTTCATATCACGGTTTTCAATTGTGCTACCTGTGATTTAGTGCTTCCACCGGAGGTTTGTGCTGTTGTTAAAGAAAAGGTGATAGAAGAGATTGTCTTGAGTTCAGATACTGAAGCTGTACAGGACATCGATAATGTCAATGAAGGTGGTATGTCTGTTGTGAATGAAGATAATGAGATCGTACCTATTTCTTTCCGTGTGGAAGGTCATTTTGTAAGTTTGTGATGATGAATTTACTAATATATAATACTTTAGTCAGATTTTAACGATGTGTTAATTCTTTGTTTATTGAATTATTCGTTGTTTGTTACAGCGCCTTTTTAAAAAACAGGCTGAAGATCTTGGACTGAATTGTAAGATGGGTTTGAAGATTGTGGACGTGGCAGGTGATGTTTGGAATATTCAAGCTGCTATAGGTTCATCTCGAGGTTAATCAAGATATTATCTGCAAGGAATAAGAAAGTTTGTGAGAGATAAAGGCATGGCTCCAGGTCAAGCATTTACACTTAACTTTGTGAAAGGTAAAAAGCTTTTTATGTTCGGATCAATGTTCATGGGTTGAAGAAGGCAAATGTAGAAGGATACATTGAACCAAGTTTTTGGGTTGTAGTTCTTTGCTTTTCGAAACTCATAGTAGACTTGTTTATTTAGTTTTGAAGTTGTGATTCTAAAATTATATATGTACATGTAAATTATTAGGTCCATGTCTAACGGAAACAATGCGGAGATGTAAGCTAAAGACAGTATACTCCGTTTGACTCTGTAGGTCCGGCTAGGGGAGGATAGTCGCCTAATCCTTGCGTACAAACACACCCGGTTGTGCGGAATCCAACCGGAGATGCAGACCGAGTTAGAACACGACAAGAACACGAGAAGGAGACCGAGACTCAAAGATTAACACCAATGTATTAATACTTGAAACGGTTACAAATCAATGTTTACAAAATAATCCTTTGCAAACTCTCACTAGAACACTCGGGTATATGTTCTGCCTTGTGCATCCCTTCTCACTTTAAAACAACTGATTTCAGCAAATATATATATGCTTCATTTGTGCGATTGGTTCACTTGTGCGATTGGTTCACTTGTGCGATTGGTTATGAGGTTCGGCCCAATGGTCAAGGTTTCGGCTCATGTTCATTTGGTGTTGCATGCAAGGTAGTTGATTGGCCCAAATAACAGTTCATGTAATCTTTACGTAAATTCCATGCCAACAATTGCAAAATGCATTTGGTCAAAGTATATGACATCATCATGACATCATCATGATGATGTCATGATGATGTAGCAGCGGGAACCGGCTCGCGGCACTCCGTGCTTTGCGTGTCGAACTCTGGGACGCACGACGGAGGAATGTCGTGACGTTGGGCTTGAGCCGAACCGACCCGAGTCGAACCGAACCGAGTCGTGTCCACATAATATGTATCAACATACTCCCCCTTGGACGCTACTCGTGAGGTTCAACTTCCATATCTTCCATGTCGGAGGATCTTCAAAGTCTTCACGTATAGAAAGTAGAGAGTGTATCAACCAACTCCCCGTTTCATGTGGAGAGTGTGTTGACAAACTCCCCCTTAACATAAGCTCCCCCTTGAGTTATGCTCGTGATTGACTTGATCATTAATGCTTGAGATCCTTGTGGTGTTGATGACAGTCAGCGACAACTCGATCATCTTCATCACTTGAGTGCCTTCACGTCGTGTCTTCATTCCGAAGCTTGTCATCGACCATGTTCTCCTTGCCTTTAGAATCTGCACATGCAAGAAATCTAAACGCGTAATGAGAACAACTGCTTGGAATATAGTTAGTATAAACAAATGACACACGTATGACCATGTTTCAATCAAACACCGTCCGACAGTTTGAAAGTTTAGTAGATTTATCAATTTTAGTGTCCAACTTTCAAAACTTGCAAATTTCGACCGTTTATGAAGATTTAGTCAATTCGGTTTTCGTTCAGGTTTCAGGTAACGAAGGCTCGAGATCCAACATCGTACGATCGAAAATAAGATAGACATAAAATCTTTTTGGCTTTTATAAAGTTTATATTAAAACACACCTAAAATCTTTTTGGTATTTTTGAATATTTCAAATGTAAAGACTGAAAGCAGTAAATAAATATTTACAGACATTCTTTTTGCGAGTTTCGAGGGTAAGAGAATCATATCAGTGTACGGTCATGCCAAAACGCTCTTGTTGTTCAGTTAGTTAACATTTAGATAAGCATCCTATAACAATTATCGGTATTGTTGTCCACATAAGCTCAACTTATCAGATGTAATCATGTTTAGGGGATACGTTAAGGTATGATTAATACTTACCGACCAGTGTTCATCCACATCACGACACATTCCCGTATCAAGGTATGCACGAGGGTTCATCTTACCGGTGAGTATACCGATTATCATCTGTTTGACCGTATATGATGTGAGATTCTCACTTATTTTGAATGAAAACAAGCTCTATGTGATAGAATCACTTATTGATAAGGAACTTGATTTTCATATGCATGAGGGCACAGGAGCAAGTCCGTGAACAGGTCAGTACTTTCGTACAGCAGAGAGACGAACTTGACTCTCGGATAAATGTGATATTTTATCACTTATTTGTTTGGACATGTGATTGTTGATCACCTATTGAGGTCGTATGCAATATGTACACGTATGTATGGTATCATGGAAGATCTAGACTTGCGTTCCCGTTATTTTTCGGTAAAAGAAACAACCATGATACCCAGATGATAAGCAGCATAAAGACCGAATATCTCAGAACCTCGGCAATCTCTCAAACGAAATTTCGGTACTAAGACCATATGCCAATGAATGGTTCCCACCTGGTCTTCAGTCGATTTAAGATTTATATCACCCTGCACACTTTAAAATGATTGTGAGCCTACTGATACATCTTATATAGAGCTGCTTATCGATTTTCATTTAAGGTTTAAAGAGGTTTGGATAGACCACTGATGTACTATCACTTTCTCTTTTCCTCGCCAGGAAACTCATTTTTGTTTTTCTATTGTTTTTGTGTTTTTGAAATTTTTTGATGTTTTTGGATTTTCAAATTTTGGATTTACTCCCCCTAAAATCAACAAACTAAGATAAATTTAAAAGTCACAAAGATATTTACAAAAATGATTTTCCGATGTTGGTTTTACTCTTGCTTGACCTTAATGTCGTTTACCAATAATAAAAAGTCAAATCTTGATTTGTCAAATGCTTTGGTAAAAAGGTCGGCACGTTGGTCATCGATGTGGACCTTAACAACATCGATTAGCCTTTTCTCAAAGCAATCACGTATGAAGTGATATTTGATTTCGATGTGTTTGGTCTTTGAGTGCTGCACAGGATTTCTAGTGATCTGTAATGCAGCAGAATTATCAACGTAAATAGGAGTAGTTAGGAATTCAAAACCGTAGTCGCATAATTGTTGTTGAATCCAAAGAACTTGGGAGCAGCAATTTGAGGCAGCAATGTATTCAGCATCGCATGTTGATGTAGCGACACAAGTCTGCTTCTTGCACTGCCATGTGACTAGGCGATTTTCCAAAAACTGACATCCAGCCGTTGTGGATTTGCCGTCGATTTTGCATCCGCCAAAATCGGAATCACTGAAAGCTATCAAGTCAAAGTTATTATCCCTAGGGTACCATAGACCGGTGTCAGGGCAACCCTTCAAATAACGAAAGATCCTTTTTACAGCTGCAAGATATGAGGCCTTCGGGTTAACTTGATATCTGGCAAGCAGGCACGTTGGGTACATTATATTTGGTCTTGATGCTGTGAGATACATAAGAGATCCGATCATTGCGCGGTAGTATGAGGGGCTAACAGCTTCACCCTTCAAGTCTGGAGTAATTCCGTGATTTTGCGGCAATAGGGTACCGATGGGCGTTGCATCAGACATCTGGAACCGGCTCAAGATGTCACCAACATATTTAGTCTGATGGATGAATATCCCAGACTCAGTTTGTTGCACTTGTAGGCCCAAGAAGAAAGTCATTTCCCCCATAGCACTCATCTCGAATTTATCCTGCATAATGCGCTCGAAATTCCTACACAAAACATCATTAGTAGAACCAAAAATAATATCATCAACATATACCTGTACCAGAAGAAGATCTCCATCTTGTTCTTTGATGAAAAGAGTACAGTCGATAAGCCCTCTCCGAAAACCATTCTCCAGCAGATAGTTAGATAAGGTTGCGTACCAAGCTCGCGGTGCTTGATGAAGACCATAAAGAGCTTTGTTGAGCAACCAAACCCGATCGGGATGGATAGGATCTTCAAAACCTGGAGGCTGTTCGACGTACACCTCTTCTTCAACCACACCATGTAAGAATGCACTTTTGACGTCCATCTGGTAAACCTTGAATCCTTTGAAAGATGCGTAGGCTAGAAAGATTCGAATGGCTTCAAGACGTGCAACTGGTGCATACACTTCATTGTAGTCGATCCCTTCAATCTGACGAAAACCTTGAGCGACTAATCTTGCTTTGTTTCGGATAACAACTCCACGGTCATCCTTTTTGCATTTGAACACCCAACGGGTACCAATCTTCTTGTAACCAGCAGGTTTCTCTACGAGCTTCCAAACACCTAGCTTCTGGAATTGTTGCAGTTCTTCCTGCATTGCTTCCACCCAAGAGTTATCTTTCATAGCTTCTTTCCAAGTTCTTGGTTCTTCCTATGAGACATAACACGCGAAAGACCAATCATTTTGTTGCCTGGATTCTCGAATCGCTGCATACAAGCCTGCATTGTTGTTGTTCCGCAACATGTTTCTCGTTTGAATGCCACTTTGCACATTTCCGATGATGTTTTGTTGAGGATGGGTATTATGAATACTTGTTTCAGGATTATCTCGAACTGGAATATTTATACCCAGATTGTTGAAATTGAGATCAACAACTAAATCAATGCCCGGAATTGACGAGGAGGATGATGCAGTAGCTTCAGCTGTTCTAGGGGCATCCACTGGAAGAGTACCCTCTGAAGTACCATGAACTGCTGTTGTGGGGGCTTCTTGATCTGCATCTAGAAATTCATCATCCTCTGAAGATTCGTTCAATTCGGTTGCATCGTGAAAGTCCTCATTGTCGAGAGCATTGTTGTTCACTGAAGATGGTTCTTGATTGACAAGAATCGGACGAACCACCGGTGAAACTGTTGCATTGTCACTCTCGAAAAACATCCTTGCTGCAGCATTTTCTTCAACTGCTTCAACATTGATCGAATTGAAAAAGTCATCGTACTCAAACATCCAAGGCTGACAAGGACATTTGACTGGCAAAGTGTGCCTTTGTACTCTGACTTCAGACCATTCCTCGACCCTTTTTGTCTCTAGATTCCAGACTCTTAAGTTTGGGGTGGCATACCCAAGAAAGTATCCCTCAATTGCTTTTGCCCCAAACTTTCCATTGGGATCGATAATTGTGCATGGAGCTCCAAACGGTTCAAGATAAGACAAATCTGGTTTCCGTTTGTTAAGAAGCTCAAAGCAGGTCTTGTTGTGCCTTTTTACTGTAAGGACTCGGTTCAATGTGTAACATGCAGAGGCCACAGCTTCAGTCCAGAATGGAATGGGTAGCTGCGACTCTACCAACATAGTCCTAGCAGTCTCGATCAATGTGCGGTTCTTACATTCAGCGACACCATTCTGTTGAGGAGTATAAGCTGCACTAAACTCATGAAGAATACCTTTCGAAGTGCAAAACTCCGCCATGGCATGATTTTTAAATTCAGTACCATTGTCGCTACGTATCCGCCTAACCTTCAGCTTATACAAATTCTCAATCTGAATGATTAAGTTTTTAATAATACCAAAGGTTTCACTCTTGTGTGCCATGAACGCCACCCAAGAAAATCTTGAATAATCATCAATTATCACGAGGCAATATTGATCATTCCGAATGCTTTTGTGCTTGACAGGACCGAACAAATCCATGTGCTAACGTTCTAACGGAACGGCCACCGTGTTGATTTTCTTAGACGGGTGTTGCTTCTTCGTTTGTTTTCCTTTCTGGCACGAAACACAGACGTCTTGAAGATGGAAGTTTTTAAGAGGAACACCATTCACCAATTCATTTGACACCAAATGATTCATTTTGCGTAAGTGAATGTGACCCATTCGTCTGTGCCAAGAGATTGAGTCTTTTTCTGTGGCTTTAGAAACGAAACAAGTTGCTTGAGCAGACGTAGTAATAGCTTGGCTCATATCAAGGACATACAGATCATTTATCCTTGGAGCAGACAAGAGAATCCATTCTTTTGGAATTTTGAAGCCGGGCTTCAGCACATAACATCCATTAGCATCAAAGTGAACTGAAAACTGCTTGTCACAGATTTAAGAAACGCTAAGAAGATTGTGATCAAGCTGTTGCACAAAGTTGATCTTGTCAAAGCTGACAATCCTGTTGGATATTATTCCTCCACCCGTAATATATCCGCCCTTATCTCCAGCAAAAGCAACATAACCTCCTCTAATAGATTTTACGTCGTAGAGAAGCTTCATGTCGCCTGTCATGTGCCTGGATGCCCCACTATCAACAATCCAATGACTACTGATAGTTCTTCCTGGAACACCCTGCACATGAACTCACTTGATTAGTTGGAGATGGGGACCCAAGCCATTGTGGTCTTGGGTCTTCCATTTTCATCTACAACGATAACTTCCACCTTTTGATGATTCGGAAATTGTGATGGTCCCCCTGATTCAGTAACCGTTTTTGGTTTCCAGGTCTGTTTTGTTTTACCAGTGTTATTCTTTAAGATTTTAACTTCATGGTTGTCTGAAGTTTTTGAATTGTCTGGTTTTACAGAAACAGATGTTTGGTTAACCACATCGGTTTTAATGGCTTTTTCAATTTTCTTGACCTGTTGGCGTTTCTGTTTCTTTTCCCTTTCTTTTACAAGGCGGGAATCTTGTTTTACAGAGACAGATCGCTTACGGTCAGTTTGGTCACGGGGAGCATCAACCTTTGCTTTCAACTTATGAAGATATGGACAATTTCGAATTATGTGTCCAATTGTACCGCATTCAAAACATGATCTTCGTTCAACAAACCCCGAAGTATCATGTGGTCGTCTTGCCGATGATGATGAACTTTTTGATCCCGAGGTACTAGGTTTTGAACTGCTTGGTTCATTTCTTTTCTGAACAGTTGCTTTCTTAACAAAATCTAAGTTAGATTGGTTTTCAAATGTTTCGATTTTGTCCGTTCCCTTAGATTTCACAAAGTTCACATTTTTGTTCTTCTTTTGATTCGGCTTCTTTTGACCTTGAGCCGGTAATTTTCCTTTTGGCTTGGTGTGACTTTGCTATTTTTGCACTGTTGGTAATTTCTTATTGCCAAATTGTTTTCGAACTTCGGCCTTTGGAATAGGAGGGCATTGTGTTACTGTAACACGTGGTCCTGTCTTTCCCAAAAATTTACTTGTCGAATTTTCAAAGACTCTACTGATTAAGGATTGATTAACATTCTTAATAGGAAAATCTTTGTCTGAATAAATTTTGTCATCACCAACAAGAGTGTATAGCAAATTCACACTCTCCGACCCTTCTGCAGATGAGGACTTGATTGCAACAGTCTTAGCGGGTTTTGCAGGAGGATCACATAGAATATGATTCTCAAGAGGTATGTCCTCTTCTTTGATTTCTGCATCAGACTTTGCTGGTATAGTATCATCCGATTCATCATCAGAAGAATCAGCATCCTCAATAATAACTGGAGGATCTTGATTCAGTTCAGCAGAAGACACACATGTATCTACTGACACGTCTGAATCTAATGATACTTCTTTCTTGTATCCAAGTCCTGTTGCAAATTCCTTAACGTCTAGAGGGACAGATGGTTCAAAGAAAGTTATATACTCCTCGTCAGGCATTGCATCATAATTGTGTCTCACAGGTGGTGGACATTTCTTGTAACCTATGCATGTGACATCTCGTTTTTCTTTCTGAACGTCAATGATGTGATCCAACACATAGCTAGAGCTCAAATATCTGTCTAGCTTAAGTTGGATCGCCTCACTTTCAGTTTTCACACAAGCCATTTCTTTCTGCATAATCTCAAGGCGAGTTATATACAAATTAATGTCAGTTTGTTTTCTGGAAACCATTTTTGTTATCTCGGTTTTATCTTTCTTTAATTTTTCAATTACCGACTTAAACTCCTTTTCATGGTTTTCATAAAACATGTTGGCTTCAGTGCACTTCGAAAGATCCACGGTCAACTTCTGATTGTGGATAAACGTCACATCATATTTCTCTTGCAAAGCCTCGTGTTTGCTTTGCAATTCACACCACTTGGCATTCAATAAAACATGTTTGTCTTGCAAGTCAAACAAACTAGCTTGTAAAGCATCATGTTTGCCTTGCAACTCAGACATGCTTGCTTCTAAATCAGCACAATTAACACTCATCCTAACACAATTATCACAAATAACAGCAGTGGGTTCATCGACACATACCTGACTTGATGAACTGTCGACATTAGCCATAAAGGCTGAATGGAGAGAAGACGAAGAATAAGCAGTTTGATCCACCAAAATAGATCTTCTTTGAGTTCCTGCTGCAGCTTCTTCCAAAAGCTCATTAATATCTGCATCAACTGACGCACTTGATGTGTCATACACCTGATCATCGCCTGAACTCGAGGATTCTTCATCTGAACTTCTACTGTAACCAGAAGAGTCGTCATCCTCAGAAGATTCACCACCATTGGCGGAAGATTCTCCACCACTGGCGTGATTTAACGCCTTCACAATTTCAGCAAAACAGGTTGTTCCATCCGGAGCATCACTACTCAACTGGATTGACCAATCACAACCTTCATCTACTTGAACCACAAGTGCCTGGTTGGCATTTGATGATCCAGCTTGGCTTTGGTTGTTGACAGGTATCAACGTACACTCATTGTTCCTGTTCTGGTTCTGCTGGTTGCCTTGGTTCCTGAAAGGATTCTGGTTCCCATGCTGTGCCGGCTTTGTGCATTCCCTTTTAAAGTGACCCCGTTCACCACAGTTGAAGCACTTCTGTGACAACCCGAACTTTCAAGGTCGGTGACGTTCTATTTTGCGACCTTTACTTCCTTACTTCTCGTTATCTTACTCTATATGTTAAAACGTTCTGTTTGTATAACTGCGATAAACTTATTCGAACGATAACGTATTAGTTAATGTTTTGGCTTTTGGGCCGCACATCTTCTGGGCCGCATCTTCACATTTTAAAACCCGACAATGTATCGGCCCACAGCATGGATCGCCCAAGCCCATTGCACACTTCGCACAATCCTCACTCTTGTATAATTAGATCTCGGCCCACCCAGTTATCGTAGCCCAAAACACCTCTTGACCGGCCCATTTGTTATTGTTTTTGGTAAAATAATGTGAGGTTGCGTAACCCTCTTTGCATTTATCATATTATCTCAATACCAAGTTGCAACAAGAAACCCTACCCTCTCAACATATTGTGACGGCAGAACCCACCCCCCCTCTTCGAGATAGTATTTTGATCATTCAGGTTTCTGGTTAGTGGTTCTTACTTGTTGACTTTTATACTTGTGAGATAATTATTCATGTATGACGTAAACGATGATTATGTGCCGAATATGTGAATTTCCATTGTGATAAATATCCCATAACATTACATGTGAGATATCTTGAAAGTGCAGCCAATTTAGTCAAGGATTAATTAATGTTGTCGGTAATGGTCTTCATAATTTGCATGTGAATTGTTAGTGATATATGATTGTTTATATGAGTACAACTTGTAAATGTTATGCATGTGCTTTAAGACAATATTTGATTAACTGATCTTATTCAAAGTAATCTGTTTAATATTGATTATCAATATTGTATGCATGTGACCGGTATCATAAATTAATATCGTGACATCCTCGGCCGAAGATATACCTGTTGATGAGTATGATTTTTGATAAAATAATAATTATGATTCTATGTTGGCAACAATCGGCATGGTTACGAATATATGGGTGCTGGTTATGAACTAGGACCTTAGGTGATGTTTGTGTAATCCGAAATAGATGTTTCTTACGGATAGTTACTTGATAACTTGTTGCGATGTTGAATCACTAGATCCACGGTTAGCGTGAGTTAGGATGTATGGTTCATGGTTAGGGTTGGGTGGTGATAAGGATGTGACAAAATAATCATGGGTCAGGTCTAACTGATTTTCGGTCATGTTAATAATTCGCATTAATAATTGGAATTAGGTAGGGGATTGATAATCGATGAATTGATTGTGTATAATTGGTAGTGAAACCAATCCAGTGAACAAAAGACCAACTGTTTGGGTCACTCACACCCATTCTAATGCATGTTGGGCCACGCTGATTAAAACATTTTTGGATGGGCTTGGAATCGAGTGGGCCGCACATTAGGTGTTAATGGCAAAAGGCAGTTGGGCTGGGCTTAGACGTAGGCAGCCCAAATGGCACCCTTTGTTTGGGCCGCATGGTTGAGTTGCTGTTGGGCCGAGTTGTTATGGACCGAGGTATGGGGGACTGGTATAACTCAAACTGCAAAAATTAGTAGTAAGGGTAACTGAATTTGCGCAGGGATGGGTCACTCGTACACACACGGGCACTTGTAGATGAAATATGTTGTGGACTACAAACTAAGGTTTAGGCCGAATGATTCATTGGGCTGCACACCCGTACGTTGTAATTGAAATTGGAACCCGGATATGCAAAGTAAACTTGTGTGTGGAACCATAGACTTTGCTAACATGAACGGTGTGTAACGTGGTTAACTACTGTGACTTGCATGAAAGATGTGAATATTTTATGAATGTAACATGTATGAAGTGTGATAACATGCGTGGTGCAAGGTGAACATGCTTACGGCTAAAAACTTAGTACGGCTTATGTGGCATTACATGCTGTGTTAGTTATTACTTGTGCAATGTGTACTTAAGGGTAGTAACATGTGTAACTATGAAACTGACTGTCACTGGTAACCCTAATAGGATTGGCTGACCAACTGTAAACAGGAAGTCAATCTTACCGAGCAAACCAAAGGTGAGTTCACTGCACTTTTCTAAGCATGCGTCCTGGTGGTTTGGGACATCTGGTAAATGTTTCTGAAGGGAATACTGGGTAAACTGTTTAATCGGGATGTTGGTTATTGAACACAGTATAAATCATGTAAGACCCCGTACATCTACCGTGTTGCTGAAGAAGCAACGAGGTATTTAGTTGATAGCGCTATTAGGTTTGGCACCCTCACACCGGGCCAAAAGGACGGGCGTGAACTAATTACCTGGACTTCATGACCAATGCCTAGTTAGGGGCATTGGGGTTGGGCATTCACATCGTGTACATATAAGACCCCTTACATCTATTCAAGGTTGTTTGATACCTTGACATCATGACCAATGCCTAAATGGAGGCATTGGGGTTGGGCATTCACATCTAGCCGCCATATACGGTAATCGAGTAATAACAACATCAAATCAAATTATTGAACTGTTGAATCGGTGAACTGTTTTATACACATACCTGGTAACTAAACGCATTAACAAAACTTTGAACTCACCAGCGTTGTCTGACACACTTGTCTGCATGCTTGCAGGTTGTAGGTTTATATCATTGGGTCTTGCTGTCTGGGATGCTGGAGTGGTCATGGGTCGTGATACATGGAATCTCAAAACAAGCTTAATGGTTTATGTACACATGGTTTACGAAACACTTAACAAATGAGTTATGCTTCCGCTGTATACAATGAGTGATACGTAACGTTTGTAACCCTTTATGTTAATGAGTGAGTTTTATTTAATTATATTCATGAGTTCAATGTGATTGGTGGCTTGGATCCTGGTATGTCACACGCCTCGCGGGGATTTCCGCATGTGGTGTTTTGGGGGTGTGACTGTTTGGTATCAGAGCCACTGGTTATAGTGAACTTGGTTTTAAAACGTTTTCATAAAACCAGACTATAACCGAAATCGACCATGACACACAGCTCCAGACCGCAAGGTTCGTTCCTCGTTTACTATTGCATAGTACATCTAGTGTTTGCTTATGAATAACATCACACGTGAATGCACACTTAGCACTGCAGTATGAACTTCTATGTTACCAACCCATGTTACGTGTTTTAAGAGTGCTACTCTTCTTGAACTTTCATGACCTATGTTGTGGCGTCATCTGTCTTATTGCTCGAATTCGGGGAACCTTTTAGCGCGAGTTAAGGGGCACTGAGATAAGCATGCAAATTGCCTTATTATTATGGGTGCACACATAATAATAATGTGGGGTACGTGTGAGTCCCAGTGAGGCTTAACGAGTGTGTGAGGGGTTCCGCTCTGTTAATTGATGTTATGTTAGAACTCAGCAGTCTATAGGAGTCATAGCAGTGATTGTCTCCAACTCGAACATGATCTTTCACCCCTTTTTGAATCCTTACGAGTCTCGATGCTATCGAATATCACCTGATCACACATCTTAACGCCTAGCAAACTGTGTAGAATGTTAGGTGCTAGTATGAACATCCCTGAGTTGGATGGCTCGGCGTCAAATGATTGGACAATACTTTCCTCACTTATCTTTGTTTGCTGGAACTTAGCGTGTTGACGTCTTAGATCCCGAAGTGCGACCACTTCTGCAACACTCTCGCGACATACCGTGTATTACTCAGTCAACTTGCAAGAACGATGGACAAGAGGGTAAACGTAGTACCTTACCGACTTCAACATTTGAACGACCCTAGTTACCGGCAACGAATAACAGCGATTTGACTCCAATCGAATCCTTAACCCCAGCCAGCGACCCATGGGAGTCGACTCTTACGAACCAATCGGGACAAAATCGATGACGATTGACTGTAGGGCGGACTGTGTAACCGCCTGCACCATGAGTAGTGCCTTAGGACGTGGCATGGAATGTGAAAAGATGGACCTTGTCGGTGAAAGGATGCAGGACACCGTTACAGGAAACAATATTAGAGGCAACAGTCGCGGCAACATCAAGGTACTCGTGATCGTAGCTTACAGTATGGAAACAAAGGTGACGACAACGAAGAGAACGACGGCAGTACTGGAAAATATCGTGACAAAAACAACATTGGAAATGAAGCTCGTGGAAGGACATTTAGCATGGCATAGAATATACCAGGCGTAATAGCAACACGATAGCTTAGATGGGTAGCTATTCGCTTCGTCTCTGTTCTGTTTAACCCTGATGCTTCTTAAAACCGAACCTGTTGTGGAGTCGGCTGATGCAAGTCAATTGAAGCCTTATATGTTCGCTAGGATGCAAACTCGGCCTTGGGGGACAGGTGTTCGACATCGACCTTCCTTCTACTACCCCTGATGGTTACAATCCAGTAGTTAGTGCGGTTTGGTTATTCAGAAATCGCGCAGACATACCTTGTGAGGAGAAAATTTTGCGTGGAGAATCGTTATTTGTTCTAAAGCAACAGAGTGGTACAAAGGTTAGCGCCATTTCAACTGTGAAGGCCAGAAGTGTTTACGGAGGGATTACTCTGCTATACTAGCAACCATTATTGATGTTAGGGCTAAGGAACAGAGGATCGAGGATCCACCAATCATTCGTGATTCCTTTCGATGTGCTACCCAAGGAACTTTCGGGTTTACTTCCACAACTGTTAGGCGAAATCTCAGTCTGATCTCGCGCCGGAGGCGGCCCTGACTGCACGCACTTTTACCTTCTTGCACCAGGAGTGTCGCAAGAGCTGCCTACTCAACTTCAGGAACTATTGGACAGGAGTTCTATCAAACCTAGTTTTCGCTTTGAGGAGCCCCATTTGTATCCATGAAGATAAGCCGTTTCGTATGCATACTGACTATCGAGGACACAACAAAGTAGCAGGCATGAACTGTTTGCCTCGACCACGTATTGACAACCCATCGACCGGTTGTGAAGGACAAGCTTCCATTCTAGGATTGTCTAGCGAACAAGGTATCCTCAGGTGAAAGTCCAAGGGGAGAATGCTCTTAGAACGACATATCGAACGCAATACGGCCATTGCGACTTGGCGCACCATGAACATGGAGTTAATCAACACACCATCGGTTATATGGATCACATGAATCGGCAATGTTTATTGTGGGCATGTTGAATTATTTCCAAGAGAAAGGAAGATCATGGTGCGGTTACGTTGGGCTGTTACAGATGACTTACGTTTGTATCTTATTTGAGAGCTCCCGAGGGAGGAGCCACACCGCGCGAAGTCTTGATAAATGTAACTCCTGAATTCGAGAGGTACCTTTCGGTTATATAATCAGTGGAGTGGGAATACACGTGGACCCTGCTAAGACCCGTTTCGGGTAGAAACTGATTGACATCAAGGATTGTTGCGAGGATACAGCAATTTCTTGGTTTCGCTAGATACTACCACAGATTCATCACAAGATTTTCGAAGATCGCGCAGCTTAAATCTCCTTAGCACAGTAGGGTGCTGTGTTCGGGAAGGACAAAACAGGAGGACGTCTTTTCAGCTTCCGAATCCCAACTCTATAATGTTTACACGCCGACGCAACACGAGAAAGTGATGACTTACGTAATGGACTTACAGGAAGAACTGCGGGAGTCACGACCTGCGGTGGAAGCCCTGGTCTTTGGATTTAAGTTAGAGGCATTAATTGGACGGTACCAAATGCACTACCTAGACCGATCACAAGGGCCTCCCGTGTGAGCGAAACATGTGATGGCACCGCTGGATGGAACTTTTGAATGGATACGACTGTGAAACCTGGAAATGAACGAGCTTTGCAGCTTGCTATCGACCCTAACATACCTGATCAGACTCGCCTTGTTCAAACTGAAGAACTGAAGGAAGAGAGTTCCCAAGATTGACCCATGCGGGGCATGGGGAAGCAACCTTTGGCAGGTCGGACGATATTTGCTACTTCATGGAATGAATATGGACCTCACTATACAGCAACCTTAGGGAACAGGTGCAGGCGGAGCGCACGGTTCTCGATATCATATTCATTTGAGTTTTGATAGGATGTATTAAAACCTGATGACCATGTACGAGTGACCGGGCCTGAAGGCCCACATAGCGGCGCATGAGAACGATGTTTGACTTGTGGGAAAGTCAAGGTGGAATATTAGCAACCAGAAACGCATATATGGGAACTGACTACCATAGATTTTATCACTGGTCTACTTAAAACTCGAAGCGGAAACATTATCACCTGGATGATCGTTGAGGGGCACACGTTACCAGCACACTTTCTTGCAATTAAGAAAACTGACGAGTCTTCAGAGTTGTGAATGTTGCTCTGAGAGAGGCGGCTTTTAGGCACGAGGTGCCAACTCCTGTTACCTCTGAATTTGATCGATGCATGGTTTATGTCAGGCAATACACAACACCCTTGGCTCACGTCAGGACCAGAGCATTGCTTATCGTCGTGGGGCAATCGATCAGAGAAAACGAACTCTCCTGGCACTTGAAGACATGCTGCGTGCATGTGTGATTGATTTCGGGGAAAGGATGGGAGAAACACCTGCCGTTGATCGAGTTTTAGTACAACAACAGTTACTACACTAGCATTCAGGCAGCTCCCTTTGAAGCATTGTACGGTCGGAAATACCGTTCTCCTCTTTGTTGGACTGAGGTGGGTGACAGCCAGATTACAGGTCCTGAGCTTGTACTAGAAACTTCGGGAAAGATTGTTCAGATCAGAAACCGTATGGCGGTTGCGCATGATCGTTAGAAAAGCTACACTGTCAAGCATAGAAAACCTTTGGAATTCGAAGTTAATGACCGTGTCATGTTGAAAGTCTCACCCTGGAAGGGTGTGGTGCGTTTTGGGAAACGCGGCAAGCTTAATTCACTTTACGCTGTGCCATTCAAAATCCGGGAGCTGATCGGTAAGGTGGCTTACAAACTCGAGTTACCTGCTAAGTGGGTAATGTTCACGATGTCTTTCATGTCTCGCAGTTGAGGAAGTGTTTGTCTGGTGAAACACGTGCGATACCTTTACTGGAGGAATTTATCGAACACATGGACCAGGGAGTCAAGGTGCGTAAACATAGTCGTATCCCGATTGTTAGTGTTCGTTGGAACTCAAGACGTGGATCGAAGTTCTCGTGGGAATGTGAAGATCAAATGAAGCTTAAGTATCCTTAACTCTTTCCTAATGATCAATCTAAATCTGGTACTGCCGGTAAATTTCGGGACGAAATTTCTTTCAAGTTGGGGATGATGTGGCACCCAACTGACCACGCAATCTTGTTTTTTTTACAATTTGGTTTACGTGGTGTCTGTGCAGTTATCTGGATGCTTAGTGATTGCGTGTAATGCTTGATTATTATTTGTGATTATTATTTTTGTAGTATTACATATAGTTTAATTAGAGTTTCCACCGCTTCATTCTTCTGTGCTTACTTGTCAAATTTCGGGACGAAATTTCTTTCAAGTTGGGGATGATGTGACAACCCGAACTTTCAAGGTCGGTGACGTTCTATTTTGCGACCTTTACTTCCTTACTTCTCGTTATCTTACTCTATATGTTAAAACGTTCTGTTTGTATAACTGCGATAAACTTATTCGAACGATAACGTATTAGTTAATGTTTTGGCTTTTGGGCCGCACATCTTCTGGGCCGCATCTTCACATTTTAAAACCCGACAATGTATCGGCCCACATCATGGATCGCCCAAGCCCATTGCACACTTCGCACAATCCTCACTCTTGTATAATTAGATCTCGGCCCACCCAGTTATCGTAGCCCAAAACACCTCTTGACCGGCCCATTTGTTATTGTTTTTGGTAAAATAATGTGAGGTTGCGTAACCCTCTTTGCAATTATCATATTATCTCAATACCAAGTTGCAACAAGAAACCCTACCCTCTCAACATATTGTGACGGCAGAACCCACCCCCCTCTTCGAGATAGTATTTTGATCATTCAGGTTTCTGGTTAGTGGTTCTTACTTGTTGACTTTTATACTTGTGAGATAATTATTCATGTATGATGTAAACGATGATTATGTGCCGAATATGTGAATTTCCATTGTGATAAATATCCCATAACATTACATGTGAGATATCTTGAAAGTGCAGCCAATTTAGTCAAGGATTAATTAATGTTGTCGGTAATGGTCTTCATAATTTGCATGTGAATTGTCAGTGATATATGATTGTTTATATGAGTACAACTTGTAAATGTTATGCATGTGCTTTAAGACAATATTTAATTAACTGATCTTATTCAAAGTAATCTGTTTAATATTGATTATCAATATTGTATGCATGTGACCGGTATCATAAATTAATATCGTGACATCCTCGGCCGAAGATATACCTGTTGATGAGTATGATTTTTGATAAAATAATAATTATGATTCTATGTTGGCAACAATCGGCATGGTTACGAATATATGGGTGCTGGTTATGAACTAGGACCTTAGGTGATGTTTGTGTAATCCGAAATAGATGTTTCTTACGGATAGTTACTTGATAACTTGTTGCGATGTTGAATCACTAGATCCACGGTTAGCGTGAGTTAGGATGTATGGTTGATGGTTAGGGTTGGGTGGTGATAAGGATGTGACAAAATAATCATGGGTCAGGTCTAACTGAATTTCGGTCATGTTAATAATTCGCATTAATAATTGGAATTAGGTAGGGGATTGATAATCGATGAATTGATTGTGTATAATTGGTAGTGAAACCAATCCAGTGAACAAAAGACCAACTGTTTGGGTCACTCACACCCATTCTAATGCATGTTGGGCCACGCTGATTAAAACATTTTTGGATGGGCTTGGAATCGAGTGGGCCGCACATTAGGTGTTAATGGCAAAAGGCAGTTGGGCTGGGCTTAGACGTAGGCAGCCCAAATGGCACCCTTTGTTTGGGCCGCATGGTTGAGTTGCTGTTGGGCCGAGTTGTTATGGACCGAGGTATGGGGGACTGGTATAACTCAAACTGCAAAAATTAGTAGTAAGGGTAACTGAATTTGCGCAGGGATGGGTCACTCGTACACACACGGGCACTTGTAGATGAAATATGTTGTGGACTACAAACTAAGGTTTAGGCCGAATGATTCATTGGGCTGCACACGCGTACGTTGTAATTGAAATTGGAACCCGGATATGCAAAGTAAACTTGTGTGTGGAACCATAGACTTTGCTAACATGAACGGTGTGTAACGTGGTTAACTACTGTGACTTGCATGAAAGATGTGAATATTTTATGAATGTAACATGTATGAAGTGTGATAACATGCGTGGTGCAAGGTGAACATGCTTACGGCTAAAAACTTAGTACGGCTTGTGTGGCATTACATGCTGTGTTAGTTATTACTTGTGCAATGTGTACTTAAGGGTAGTAACATGTGTAACTATGAAACTGACTGTCACTGGTAACCCTAATAGGATTGGCTGACCAACTGTAAACAGGAAGTCAATCTTACCGAGCAAACCAAAGGTGAGTTCACTGCACTTTTCTAAGCATGCGTCCTGGTGGTTTGGGACATCTGGTAAACGTTTCTGAAGGGAATACTGGGTAAACTGTTTAATCGGGATGTTGGTTATTGAACACAGTATAAATCATGTAAGACCCCGTACATCTACCGTGTTGCTGAAGAAGCAACGAGGTATTTAGTTGATAGCGCTATTAGGTTTGGCACCCTCACACCGGGCCGAAAGGACGGGCGTGAACTAATTACCTGGACTTCATGACCAATGCCTAGTTAGGGGCATTGGGGTTGGGCATTCACATCGTGTACATATAAGACCCCTTACATCTATTCAAGGTTGTTTGATACCTTGACATCATGACCAATGCCTAAATGGAGGCATTGGGGTTGGGCATTCACATCTAGCCGCCATATACGGTAATCGAGTAATAACAACATCAAATCAAATTATTGAACTGTTGAATCGGTGAACTGTTTTATACACATACCTGGTAACTAAACGCATTAACAAAACTTTGAACTCACCAGCGTTGTCTGACACACTTGTCTGCATGCTTGCAGGTTGTAGGTTTATATCATTGGGTCTTGCTGTCTGGGATGCTGGAGTGGTCATGGGTCGTGATACATGGAATCTCAAAACAAGCTTAATGGTTTATGTACACATGGTTTACGAAACACTTAACAAATGAGTTATGCTTCCGCTGTATACAATGAGTGATACGTAACGTTTGTAACCCTTTATGTTAATGAGTGAGTTTTATTTAATTATATTCATGAGTTCAATGTGATTGGTGGCTTGGATCCTGGTATGTCACACGCCTCGCGGGGATTTCCGCATGTGGTATTTTGGGGGTGTGACAACTTCACTGCCTGTTTATCGAACCCATACTTGGTGTCTTTCTTGCTCTCCAAGCTGGTTCTGCCTGTTCTCTCCATGAAATCCTTTGCCCTCCTCACAGCACTAGCAAAGGCCCACTTGATGTCCATCAAATCCATCTCTTCCTTGTCAATCTGCTGATAGTCTTCTTGTGTCAGATTAATGTTGCCAATCTGACCATCCACTAACCCACAGTATGCGCCCACCAAAGTGTTAAGCAGCTCCATGTGTTCCTTTGCTACTTCCACACAGACCTTTGAAAAGCTTGAAGTGTCGAGCCGTACTGTATTTGGCTTAGATTGCTGACCTGCAGATGACGTGCTTCCATAACAAGCTTGTTGTTGAGCAGGAAGTGGATTCCCATAGAGATCAGTTGCTACGGTAGATGAGCGATAGGCTTGCTGTTGAGGAACTGGCTGTAGAGGATTTCCATACAAGTCTGTTGTTGGAGCTGGCTTGACAGGAACCTGTATCGGGTTGCCATATAAGTCTCTGCTCGTGACAAATGCCGTCTGAAGAGGAGCATGATTCACTGGTCTTGCAGAAGAGGTGCTGGAGGTTCCATAATACATCTCTGGATTCTGTGGAACTGGAACCTTCTTTGCCTTTAAAGTTTCTTCCTGATCCTTGTTCTCCAAAAGCTGCACGAAGTCGTTGATGTTTGTTGTAGCCAAAACCCTGTTGTATTTCAGAATTTCCAAGAAACTATTCCACTGGGGTGGCAATGCATCAGCAAACTTCTTTACTACCTCCACTGGAGTCGTCACAACCCCAAAATTACCCAACTCTGTAAGCAAGTGATAGAACCGACTTGTCATGTCTCCCAACGATTCCTTATCCATACACGTGAAGCCATCGAATTCTTTCTTGAGTAGGTCGTGTCGCAGTTGACGTGTTGCTTCATTACCTACCCCTCTGGTCTTCAACGCATCCCACAACTTCTTCGTTGTTTTGAAACTAACAAACTGATGGTAGATATCTTTGCTTAACGCCTGCGTAAGAATGGCGTATGCTTTCTTTTCCAGATCATACATCTTCTTTTGATCTTCAGGAAGATCGGCAAACGTAGCAGCAGATGAAGCGGCAACCTCTATCGTTTGATCAAAATATGTGGTGAAACGTAGCCATAATTCTGTATTTTGCCCTAGCACGTAAGTGTAGAACCTATCAACCCATCCCGGATATTCGTTTAGGTGCATCAACTTTGGAGGTCGATTCAAGCTTCCGGTTTCGCTCTCGCTTAATAAAATGCTTTGAATACTGGGCGTCTGATTTGATACAAAAGCCCATTGACCGGTAGGTATAGCATTTGCTTGCGAAGAAGTAGATACGGGAGATTCGGCCCACGAGGGAGATGAACTAGTATTACTGTACTTTCCCTCATCTGGAGACGGAGTTCCCCACCAACTTGGATTCATTTTAACTGCTTGATGATGAATACCTAATCAACACACTTGAAACAGGCGGTTACAACACTTATGTAAAATTTTTAACAATATTGACAATGTATAACAAAATCCAAAGATGATCGTTGAATCAGATGCCCAAAGGTGGTGAAGCCCAATGGGTTAAATGCTGACCCCACTTCTTTAATGACAAAACAGCCTTGTGCAAGCCCAACTTCTATATGAAGCCCAAATCTTGTGCGAGTAGACAAGTCTTGTGCGACCGATACAAATCTTGTGCGACTAATAAAAAGGCCCAAATATAATTTAAATGATGCCCAAATAGAAGCCCACTTAAAGGTCCGACATAATCAAAAGTCTAAATGGAAACCCGGTTCTTGTGTAAGCCCACTATCTTGTGCGGTTACATATATTGTACAAATAATTGATCTTGTGCGATTCAATTCTTGTGCAAATAATCAATCAATCTTGTGCGACTGGAGCCCAAACAAAAGTCCAACAGAAGCCCACTTTAAGGTGTGATATAATCAGAAGCCCAAATTGAAACCCAATTCTTGTGCGATTCCAATATCTTGTGCGGCTAACTGGATGTTGTGCGACTGAGTATTTTAAGCAATTGGAGATCTTGACTTTCTATCCTCCTGACACAAAGTACACTCATAGAGCATGCTATCTCACCAACTCACCATACCTTGAAAACATAATTTTCAAACTGACACCCATCATACTTTCGTGCACAAGCTTCAAACAACAATATTATAATAATAACAACATTACAACACAACAATTCACCAACCAAAGGATCAAACTCAGATGTACATCAAGACAACTCAAGAACACTTTGAAGATACACAAGAACTCCGGTGAAATATGAGTTTTCCGGTCGCCGGAAAAATCATCGAACACGAATTTTGCACAAAAGTTTCAATAACAACCAAATCTAAACATGTATAAATGTATTCCAACAAGGTTTTTGTCAAAACTTATAGCAAAATACCAAGATATTCACTGATTTTTTAACAATTTTCAGACAAAAAAATATAACTTTTTCAAGAACAAAATCTGAAAATCAAGAAAAACGACTCGGTCTTAACAAGGAAGAGAGCCAAGGCTCTGATACCACTTGTAGGTCCGGCTAGGGGAGGATCTAGTCGCCTAATCCTTGCGTACAAACACACCCGGTTGTGCGGAATCCAACCGGAGATGCAGACCGAGTTAGAACACGACAAGAACACGAGAAGGAGACCGAGACTCAAAGATTAACACCAATGTATTAATACTTGAAACGGTTACAAATCAATGTTTACAAAATAATCCTTTGCAAACTCTGACTAGAACACTCGGGTATATGTTCTGTCTTGTGCATCCCTTCTCACTTTAAAACAATTGATTTCAGCAAATATATATATGCTTCATTTGTGCGATCCGTTCACTTGTGCGATTGGTTCACTTGTGCGATTGGTTATGAGGTTCGGCCCAATGGTCAAGGTTTCGGCCCATGTTCATTTGGTGTTGCATGCAAGGTAGTTGATTGGCCCAAATAACAGTTCATGTAATCTTTACGTAAATTCCATGCCAACAATTGCAAAATGCATTTGGTCAAAGTATATGACATCATCATGATGATGTCATGATGATGTGGCAGCGGGAACCGGCTCGCGGCGCTCCGTGCTTCGCGTGTCGAACTCTGGGACGCACGACGGAGGAATGTCGTGACGTTGGGCTTGAGCCGAACCGACCCGAGTCGAACCGAACCGAGTCGTGTCCACATAATATGTATCAACAGACTCTTGGTCAACATCTGATTGACTTTTGGTCAATATCTCATTTAGTATTCAACAGACGTTTGAATAACTCAAACAGTGGTTTTAACATCTGTTTGACTTTAGGTCAACAATTCATGGAAACCCATGTTAGGTTGAACAGTGTTTTGAAGAGGAAAATAGTCCTAAAATATAAGAAGACAATGGATCTGGTTGAACATTTGTTTCACTTTTGGTCAACAACTGTTTGACTTTTGGTCAACATCTGTTTGCTCAATCAGATTGGGTGTTAAAGTATAGTTCTTGAAGTCATTATTTTGTTTTCTTGAATTCTATGTAATTTTTTTAAGAAGTACAAGAACAAACATTTTTACAAAATCCCAAATCACCCGATCATGTAAGTGCATTGAAGTAAATATGGAAATGATGTTATTCATGTGGTCCTGTTGTGCTTTTGTTTGACCTCTAATATGGGTTTATGATCTAATCTGGTGATGTGAAGACATTGTTGTTGAATCCAATGAGATGCTTGATGTAATGAGGTCGTATTAATAACAAATAATAATTGATATAACTAAGTTTCCCGAGCCCAGGAAGCAATCCCGGGTAATAACCTAGTGTTCAAATATATATAAGATCAAAGTTCAAATCTAAGTTTTGATTACGTACCTTATCAGATTCTACAACGTTCACTCGCATGACTCCTATCCAAACAGATTCTATGGAACATTTTCAGTTGATTTCGAAGAAGTTAGGGCACCGGTGATGGTTCGAGATCCGGAATGCGAGATGGTTTGAGATCTGGTATTTGTTTTAGGTTTTGGGGTATTCAGATCTTGGAATGTATATGAGATGGGTTTTTAATTGTAAAAAGGGTTTTAACGCGTCGCTTAAGTTGTTTTAGGTTTAGATCTGGAATGTATAATTTCACTTTTTTTTAACAAATAAACAATTTGTATTTTTTTTTACGGTGTTTTGGTTTTGGGTGCAAAAGAACGAGCATATGCATTAATGCATTATTTATATATATACAATAGATCAATATTAACATATATGATATATGGGGTAATATCAAATAAAAAGTTAATTTGCCTAAGTAGGATGAAAAGAAATCTTAACCATTCATTTTTCAAATCAATGGTTAAGATGAAAGTATAGGAGAAATGAGGAGTGCAAGGGTATCTTGGAAGAATCCTATTATGGACTTTCTCTTTCCACATGCAAGACACATGCATATTCCACCCCCCGTTTTTTAAACATTCATAACTTTTCATATGATTATTTTGTCATAAAAATTTCACCGTAAAATCGAGCGTCTTTTTATCTTTAATTTGAGTACCATATTGCTATAATAAAATACGAAGTCTAAAAAAGCCACTAAAATGTGTTGTATTTCTATATTGTATAACATTTTTTGTGCTGAATTTTTTACTATATTTTTGTGCTGAATTTTTTTGTCTTAAATTTTTTTTTCTCAATTTTTTGTGCTAGATTTTTTGTACTACATTTTTTGCTTAATTTTTTTGTGCTATATTTTTTTGTACTAGATTTTTTTTGCTATATTTTTTGTACTACATTTTTGTGCTATATTTTTTGTACTAGATTTTTTGTGGCTAAATTTTTGTATACTAGACTTTTTTGTTGTATTTTTAAAAAACTAAAGGGGTGCCACATGTTATTTTTACTCATATTTATAAGGACCAAAATGTCCTTCATTCATACTTATTAGAAGTGTCACATGTCATCATCATCACAATCCTTCTTAGGCTACTTATGCAAAATCCACTTTTAGTGGATCATTCCTCATATAATTCATTACCCATTACCCATTACTATAATTTTCAACATGTTTAAGCATAAAAATTTTGTAACTTATGCTTTGTGAGTTTTTTCAAAAAAAATTGAACTTTTTTACTTTTAACGCAAAACTATTTGATTCTTTACTTTTAACCTAAAACTATTTGATTTTTGCGTGATTCTATTTACGCCCAACTTTTTACTATTTACACCAAGTGATGTAACATTAATAAATTTAATTTGTTTTTTTTATAAATCCTGATATAATATGTTTTATTAAAAAACAAATACGGTTTTGTGATACGCTTATTTTATTTTCGTTTTGAATATAATTTTATAAAACGGAATATAAAATTTTATAACTACTTATAAACGTTATATTTGATACCGCTCCGTTTTTATAAAATTTATATCAAAACGTAGACAAAAATAAGCACATCGTAAAACCATATTTGGTTTTTTATAAAACATTATATATTGGAAGTTAGAAAAGAAAAATACAAATTTGAATTTATTAATGTCAAATCACTTATTGAAAATATAAAATTGGTGTAAATAGTAGGACCTTTTGATTTTTTCCTTTTGACTTCAAAACTTTTCATCTTTACTTTTAATCTAAGACTATTTGATTTTTTTTACTTTAACCCCAAAATTTTGCATCCTTTGCAGTTTAACCTCACAATTTTTTTACTTTCAACTTTAGTTCTCTATACTTTTCATTTTTCGCAAAACTTTGGTTTTACGATCCGTTCTAAATTTTGCGAGTTTACACGGCGCAACATGCGTGTGTGGTTAAACGTTTTTACGTGGTTTATTTTTTTCCCGTTTAACAGGTCCATCGTAACGTGCAGGTCCTAGATCGACTTAGTTATTCTTTGATATGTTTTACGTTTCTGTTTAGTTTCTTTCGCATTAACACGCAGCAACTTCAGTATTGGTTGTCATGTGGCATTGATGTTCGCCCCTGCTGCAACGTGAGGGTGGTTAATACTAGTTCAAAGATAAAACATAACACAAGTTAACCTATCTCAACTACTTTTGTTCAAATATGACGTACTCTCTCGCTGATGTTTTAATGGGGTGCTCTCAAGTTCAAATCCAAAATCCAACCACATGACTATCATGCGGTCTATCTATTTTTTTATTTCTTTTAAATGCTTAAACTTTTGTGTAGCCTCATATTTTTAAATGGATTACTATAATATGATTTTTTGGATGAGACCGGATTCATTGTGAAATCCTCTATAGATGACTAACTGATCCGTTTTTCCAAATAACCTGTTTTGACAGTTACAGGACCCACATGTTTTGCCACCATTGGTGAAAAAGTTGATATATCCATTTTTGTCCAATAAATAAATGAGGTTTAGACTTTATATTTTCCTTTTGACCCCAAAACTTTTCATCTTTACTTTTAATCTAAGACTATTTGATTTTTTTTTTACTTTTAACCTCAAAATTTTTCATCTTTTTGCAGTTTAACCTCACAATTTTTTTTTACTTTCAACTTTAGTTCTCTATACTTTTCATTTTTCGCAAAACTTTGGTTTTACGATCCGTTCTAAATTTTGCGAGTTTACACGGCGCAACATGCGTGTGTGGTTAAACGTTTTACGTGGTTATTTTTTTCCCGTTTAACAGGTCCATCGTAATGTGCAGGTCCTAGATCGACTTAGTTATTCTTTGATATGTTTTACGTTTCTGTTTAGTTTCTTCGCATTAACACGCAGCAACTTCAGTATTGATTGTCATGTGGCATTGATGTTCGCCCCTGCTGCAATGTGAGGGTGCTTAATACTAGTTCAAAGATAAAACATAACACAAGTTAACCTATCTCAACTACTTTTGTTCAAATATCACGTACTCTCTCGCTGATGTTTTAATGGGGTGCTCTCAAGTTCAAATCCAAAATCCAACCACATGACTATCATGCGGTCTATCTATTTTTTTATTTCTTTTAAATGCTTAAACTTTTGTGTAGCCTCATATTTTTAAATGGATTACTATAATATGATTTTTTGGATGAGACCGGATTCATTGTGAAATCCTCTATAGATGACTAACTGATCCGTTTTTTCCAAATAACCTGTTTTGACAGTTACAGGACCCACATGTTTTGCCACCATTGGTGAAAAGTTGATATATCCATTTTGTCCCAATAAATAAATGAGGTTTAGACTTATATTTTCCTTTTGACCCCAAAACTTTTCATCTTTACTTTTAATCTAAGACTATTTGATTTTTTTTTTACTTTTAACCTCAAAATTTTTCATCTTTTGCAGTTTAACCTCACAATTTTTTTTTACTTTCAACTTTAGTTCTCTATACTTTTCATTTTTCGCAAAACTTTGGTTTTACCGATCCGTTCTAAATTTTGCGAGTTTACACGGCGCAACATGCGTGTGTGGTTAAACGTTTTTACGTGGTTTATTTTTTTCCCGTTTAACAGGTCCCATCGTAATGTGCAGGTCCTAGATCGACTTAGTTATTCTTTGATATGTTTTACGTTTCTGTTTAGTTTTCTTCGCATTAACACGCAGCAACTTCAGTATTGGTTGTCATGTGGCATTGATGTTCGCCCCTGCTGGCAATGTGAGGGTGCTTAATACTAGTTTCAAAGATAAAACATAACACAAGTTAACCTATCTCAACTACTTTTGTTCAAATATGACGTACTCTCTCGCTGATGTTTTAATGGGGTGCTCTCAAGTTCAAATCCAAAATCCAACCACATGACTATCATGCGGTCTATCTATTTTTTTATTTCTTTTAAATGCTTAAAACTTTTGTGTAGCCTCATATTTAAAAAAAAAAAAAATGGATTACTATAATATGATTTTTTTGGATGAGACCCGGATTCATTGTGAAATCCTCTATAGATGACTAACTGATCCGTTTTTCCAAATAACCTATTTTGACAGTTACAGGACCCACACGTTTTGCCACCATTGGTGAAAAGTTGATATATCCATTTTGTCCATAAATAAATGAGGTTTAAACTTTATATCAGGGGCGGACCTACTTACTTATGTAGGTGGGCGGCCGCACCCTTTGAAAAAAAGGTTTTAGGGTTAAATTTCATGCAAAATCTCAATCGCATCCTTTGAAAATTTTCAACCGCATCTTTTGGAAATTTTCAACCGCCCCTTTAAAAAAAACTTTTGAATTAAAAAAAAAATGTAACATCGTTTTTATTAAATATAATCTAGTGTATATAATTATACTTTAACCACTTTACTTAACAATTTAACCCAATAACTTTCACTTAACAATTTAGCCATTAGGCCACTAAACATTCCATTGTAACCCAAGCCAATTAAACCCAACCCAATTAAATTTGAAGTTAAATAAAATAACCCAACCCAACCACCCCTTCCAATTCTTTCTCCGACTCTGCCTCTTCTGATCGCGCAGCAAGCCGACGCACGAAGCAGTCAACATACACGACGACAGCGACTGGCATTCTCACAGGAAAAGCTTGATTCCGGCCACCCCACCACCTGGAAAACAAATTTAACGAGGTACCTTCATTTTTATTTTTAATTTTTGATGTATTATGTGGTTTTAGGAGAGAATAGAGTTATAGAGATATTAAAGTGTTTGAAACTTTATGTGTTTTGATGAATTTTTTTTTGTTGTTCTACACTTTAGTAGCACAATTTTGTTGTTTTGATGTTTTTTTTGTTGTTCTAGACTTTACTAGAGCTTGAAAATTAAAATTGAAAATTATGGATCGATTTATAATGTGATAGAAACCATGATTAGGGAAGTTTTGGCGAGATGTCTTATGAGGAAACTGTTAGAAAAGTAACTCTAAATGATGTTTAGCATAGATTTCAAAAAATGAAAACTTGTAGGGTACAATTTAAACTTGTTTATAATTACGTTTGACATGTTTTTGATGGTTATATAAATTTTAGTTAGATGTTATTTTGTTTTACATGACCGACCCGATATGAACGGATTTTTTTATATATATCCAAGGGCCTAAAATCTTTAAAAATATTCCGCACCCCCATAAAAAAATTTATGGGATACTACTCAAGTGTTAATAGTAGATGTTGTAAAGTGGGTGGGTTGGGTAACGTGAATAGCAACAAGTTAATATTTTAAAGTAAAACTAAGGAACTATTTATTTAATTTAGGAACAACCCAAAACTAGATGCCCTACAATTACATCCACATGATTATCTTTGACAGAAAAGCAAATTCTTTGCTTATTTTTGACGATAAAGTCTGCCAGCCAGAACATGCACAAGAATATTTAAGAAAAAAAGTTTGCCATAATAATCACACGAATAGAATAACTTGCTACTATCCAACAAGTTATTCTCTAAGGATACGGTTTATTTTTGTACTATAAACATGTGTTACAACTGTTAGTTCAATGCACTCCTCATTGATCAATTTACATCCATAGTTCCAGTTTTTGTAATTGCAATAAACAATGGCTGAAACCTATTGCTACTGAACTCGTCAAAGTCCTTTTCCAGAAGCTGTCTGATGAAGCCTTCAAGCGAATTGCTCGCGCTCAGGGATTTCACAACGAGCTGAAGGAGTTGAAGAGCACACTGTCCAGGATCCAAGATCTGCTTAATGATGCTTCCCAGAAGGAGGTGACTCATAAATCTGTCAAATCATGGTTGAATGCTCTCCAACATCTGGCTTACGATATCAATGACGTACTCGACGATTTGGCTACCGAAGACATGCATCGTGAGCTGACGCCTGGAATCCAAGAGCAAACATCTGCAGCAAGGTAAGAAAGCTCATCCCATCATGCTGCACAAAATTTCTCACTAACTCATAGGCTGTCTCCCAGGTTAGATAGTATTAACAGAGAGTTAGAAAAGCTAGAAAAACGAAAAACGGATCTTAGGTTTGCTTAAGATAGATGAGAAAGCCCAAGAAATACTAGTAGAAGAAGCGAACCTCTTTGCCAGAACGCGATGTTGTCGGAGAGAGTTGAGAAAGAGCAATTGCTTAAAAGTTGTTGGGGGATGATGATGCGGTCATCTCAGGATAACTTAGCGTCTTACCTATAGTTGGTCATGGGTGGGGTTGGAAAAACCACTCTCGCTAGACTTTGTACAATGATACAAGGTGCAGGATCACTTTGAACCCAAGGCATGGGTTTGTGTTTCAGATGATTTTGATATTTTTAAGATAAGCAATACCATCTTTCAGTCTGTGACTACTACGCAAAACGAGAAATTTGAAGATTTAGATAAGCTTCAAATATGCTATTGCAGAGCAATTTAAGGGCAAACGATTTCACTAGTAGTTGATGATGTGTGGAGTGAAAACTATGGGGATTGGGAAAACCTAGTGCGCCCATTTCTATCATGTGCTCCTGGAAGTAGGGATAATCATGACAACTCGTAAGGAGCCAATTGCTCAAACAAATAGGTTTTCATAATGTTAGACCGTCTTCAGAGTTTGTCGAGTGAAGATGCATCTGTGTTTATTTGCAGTACATGGCATTGGGGTAGATAACTTTCGACTCACACACGACACTTTAAACCGCCAAGGTGAAGGTATTGTGAAAAAGTGTGGTTGTTTGCCTTTGGCTTTAAAGGCAATGGAAGGCTTTTAAGGACGAAAACAGATAGAGAAGACTGGGATGAGAGGTGTTTCGAATTAGCGAGATATGGGATGTAGAAATTGGTAATGCCACTGAAAGTGGTAAAGATGTGGAAAATAGTGATAAGATTGTTCCGGCACTTAGGATAAGCTACCATGAACTTTCTGCAGATTTGAAGCAGTTGTTTGCATACTGTTCCTTGTTCCCCAAAGACTTTTTGTTTGACAAGGAGGAGTTGGTATCGTTGTGGATGGCAGAAGGGTTTTTGAACCCATCCAAGTCACCAGAACGCTTGGGCCGTGAAATTTTTGAAATTTTATTATCAAGGTCATTTTTCCAACATGCACCGAATGATGAATCATTGTTTATCATGCATGATCTGATGAATGACTTGGCCACTTTTGTTGCCGGGGAATTTTTTCTAAGGTTTGACAATCATATGGAGACAAATCCAGAAGCTTTGGTAAAGTATCGCCATATGTCATTTACTCGCGAGGAGTATGTAGGTTACCAAAAGTTTGAGGCATTCAAAGGAGCCAAAAGCTTGAGAACATTTTTTAGCAGTATCTCCCGGTGTGGATAAAGGTTGGGGCTATTGTTACTTATCTTCTAAGATTTTGGATGACTTACTTCCAGAGTTAACATTGTTAAGGGTCCTTTCTTTGAGTCGTTTTCAGATAATGACCGGGTACCGAGTTCATTGGTACTTTGAAACACTTGCGGTATCTTAACTTATCTCGAACAAATATAGAAGAGTTACCAAGAGAATGTTGGAACCTTTATAATCTACAGACATTGATCGTTCTGAGTGTTGGGGTAACAAACCTGCCCTAAAAGCTTCTTAAATCTTAAAAGGTTACGATATTTGGACATAAGACATACTCCGTTGGAGAAGCTGCCATGGGGATTGGTGAGTTGGAAAGCCTACAGACTCTCTCCAAGATCATCATTGAAGGAGATGATGGCTTGCAATAAATGAGCTCAAGGGATTAACAAATCTCCATGGGAAAGTTTCCATTGTGAGGGATTGCACAAAGTGCAAAGCGCAAAGCATTGCACGGGAGGCGAACTTATCTCTGAAAAAGATTACTGGATTAGAGCTGCAATGGGTTGATGTGTTTGATGGCTCACGAACGGATATCACTTGAGAGGAAGTTCTCAATGAGCTGAAACCTAATAGTGATTACGTTGAAAACGCTTTCAATGGTGTCATACGGGGGAACACAAATTTTCAAATTGGGTTGGTGAATCGCTCCTTTCATGAGTTGGTTAATGTGTCAATACGTGGTTGTAAAAAATGCAACATCTCTACCCCCATTTGGGTTGCTCCCATCACTTAAGAGGTTGCATATTCAAGGCATGGATGAGGTTAAAACTCATAGGTCTGGAGTTAACGGAAATGATGTTAACGCCTTCCGTTCACTTGAAGTGCTAACATTTGAAGATATGTCTGGATGGGAGGGGTGGTCAACTAAAAATGAGGGTTCAGCAGCATGTTTCCATGCCTTAAAGAGCTTTATGTAAAGAATTGTCCACAATTGATTAATGTCTCACTTCAAGCACTGCCTTCACTCAAGGTTCTTGAAATTAAAGATGTGGTGATGATGTGTTGAGAAGTCTGTTCAGGTAGCTTCCTCAGTCACTGAGTTGAGAATAACTGATATCTTAGGGACTTACATATAATGGTGGGAGAGGAGTTATAGGTATCTTAGGGGAAGTTGAAGATTTAAGTATGAAGAATGTAATGAAATAGATACTTGTGGGAATCAGGAAACAGAGGCAAGTAAGCTTCTTGTGAGATTAAAGGAATTGAGTTTACGGGGATGTTCAGGTTTGGTAAGTTTAGAAGAGAAAGAGGAGGATGACAATTTTGGGAGCAGCACCCTGTTATCTCTTAGAAGTTGTCTGTAAATTCTTGTAGTAGCATAAAGCGTTTATGCTGTCCAAATAGCATTGAGAGTTTTGGATATTCTTATTGTTCAGTTATTACAGATGTCTTACCTCCAAAAAGAAGGAGGGAATAAGCTCAAATCAGTTAGATATGGGTTGTTATAAACTTGAGGGAAAAATCAACAACACAAGCATGCCAATGCTTGAAACCCTAAATATTATAAATGGGGAAAATCTAAGATCAATCAGTGAATTGAGTAACTCCACTCACCTCACCAGCGTGGATATAATGCGATGCCCACATATCGTGTCACTTCCAGAGCTTCAGCTATCAAACCTCACCCGTTTGTCAATTTCTGAATGTGAAAGTCTGGTGTCATTACCTGAGCTATCGAATCTCACCAGTTTGTCAGTTAGTGATTGTAAAAGTCTGGAGTCATTACCTGAGCTATCAAACCTCACCCATTTTTGAAATTTCTGAATGTGAAGTCTGGTGTCATTACCTGAGCTATCAAACCTCACCTTTTTGTCAATTAGTAATTGCGAACGTCTAGTGTCATTACCTGAGCTGAAAGAATCTCGCCTTGTTAAAAGATCTTGAAAATCAGAAGGTGTCCAGTATTGATGTTTCCATTCCATGGTGGGCTGTTGGCCTCCCAAATTGTGCTCACTTACACTAGAAGGGTTGAAGAAGCCCATATCAGAGTGTGGGATCTGAATTTTCCAACTTCCCTTGTTGACCTGACGTTAGAGGATGAACCCAAATGTGAGGAACTTTAGTTCAATTGCTCCACCTTTTCCCCTTTTCTCTTACATCTCTGGACATAACTGGATTTGAAAAACTGGAATCACTATCAACGGGACTCCAACACCTCACATCTCTTCAACATCTGTACATTGGGTATTGCCCAAAGGTGAACGATCTACCAGAGACGCTGTTACCTTCACTTTTGAGTTGATATATCATGGTGATTTGCCCAAAATTGAAAGAAAGGTGTGAAGGAAGAGGCTCCCACTACTGGCCTCCTGAATCTCTCATATCCCCTACATCCACATATAAGAGACTGATAGAGGTAGTTGTTAATTAAATACCCTCTGATTTCCATAAGAATAAACTGGTATTCTGAGTCTTGTGCGTGTTTGTTTTTGTTTTGGACTAGGAATTTGTTGCTCAGTACCTAAAATTAAATTTTAATGATAACAATATTATACGTTGAAATCACTGTTCATGTGTTTAAATTAATATCCTTAACATGTTTAATATCTCTCAAAGGGTTAAGTGGATGTTTACACAACTGAATATCTATATTTTTTACAACATTTTTGATTGAAATCATGTCTTACTGTGATGTTTTCTTTTTCTTAATTCAATTTTTTTCAATTAGACATGCAGTTATTATTTATATCACCTTGGACTTTCGGTTTGATGAATTCAATAATCTGTTCGAATCAGAGAGGGCTAAATGGATATGTTATTCTCTTCATAGCCAATTTCTTTATCCTTTTGCAATTTCTTGAATTGAGTTTCTTCAATGATTCATTTTTGTAAATTCCATTAAAAAGTTGACCTTTCAATTTCAGGTCCATTTGATTGTAAACACATAAATCCCAAGCATCTTTCTCATTATCTTAGATTCTCAAGTTTCAATTTAGTGGGACAATCGGATCGAGTATCTTATATATACAACTCTGTTTGCAAGCGACCTATAACCATGACATTAATGTAAAGGATATTCTGGGTGATGGAACATTCACAGTTCAGAGAAAAGTCTCAACCTATGAACGGGAGATTTTGGCAGTGTAATCTTGAGGAAAATGGTGTAAATCTCAGGCATATATGACTGGATCAGCAAATAATAATCAAACTGTCAACGCATAAGCGTAAGTTCTTTTCAGTCTACAACATAACAACCTTGTTTTGATTATTCGTATTCATGATATAACAGAGGATTAATTAATGATTTTTCAAAATACTATTTTAAGTATACAAATAACATATTTGAAGTATTAATTTATAAGTGTACAAATAACACATTTTAAGTATAATTTTTCAAAATACTATTTAATCCATTTGAGATAACCACATGAACCCTTGTATTGTATAAATGAGTTAAAATTGTCGCATCCACAAAATATGAACTACAGTTTGACTCTTGATGTCAAACAAAATATATATCGATTTACAAATTGGTTCCACGTCATCTTTAATGGAAAAACTTGTTTTTTTTAACATTCTTGTTATATTTAATTTGAAAAGCAACGGGGATTGACCACTAATGTCAAAGAGTGTTGTTTGACCCTTGAATTTTTAAATTTGCAGTTCAAGAAAGAAGAAAATCTATCAAGCTTCTTGAGTTTTTAACATTCTTGGTTACATTACTGAGATTCAAGATAAGGCTGCAATAGAAATCGAAAAAAAACAACAAAATGAGAAACAATGTCACAAATGTTGTAGAATTTGCAACGGCAGTGAGTGAAGAAAGCCTAGAAAAGATGCAGAATCTTCATGCAGATTTCAACAGAACTATCATGCAGTTCCAGTGGTATGCTATCTCAGATATTTAGCAATTTCTCATAACTTACAAGAGAGTCAGAGGCTTCATATCGTAACAGGTTGGGCCTACCGAAAGTTCTTTTTTTGTCTAAAAGTTATAAATTAATTATTATTAGTAATTAGCGTCTCAACAGAAGAAAGTAATATTTCAATGATAAGCCGATTTTTTTACGAAAACAATTTCAAGGGGTTTTAATTTTTTTTATTACACTTTGGTAACTTTACATCTTATAATACAAATGTGGCAAGCTTCATATGCTGTTGTTTACTAGGATGAAACTTTTAGGTGGAAAACAATACCATCAGACGCCAGATTTATATGCTTTGCGGGGTGATGATGTATCTATTGGATATGATGTGAAGAAAGGAGATTACCATACCTTATCAGCCATATGCAATAGGCAGGGTCAAGTTTGATGCACTCGAACCAGAAAGATGGTTTCATCACATTGTTGCTTTCATCCACAAAGCTTCTTTAAGTTTACAGCTTTGCAGGATAGTAAAAATACAACCCATATTGATCATTCCTTTTTCGTTCAGATCATGTAACTGAACCATTGATTTGTAAAATTTTATGTGGTCTGGTTTAACAGTCAACACCTTCAGTTATGTCATATGACCAAACCAAAGTTTTAACATGATTTACTATTTTTGATGAAGAAACACAAGAGGGACAGAGAATTTGTTTGGCTTCAAGAATTTGCGTATGTGCTGCAGATGAAGGAAGATCTTTGCTTCTATTTAGTTAAGTTATTTCATTTCAAGGTGAATGATAAACAAAAGTGCAAATGCTTAATCTTCACATTGATGGTGAAACAGAGTTGATCCATGATCTAGCATACTCGTATTTGGTGCAATTAGACACACGGAAGTGGATTGGAAAATGGTTCAGGCTAAAAAAGGATTAACTTTCAGTACGTTTGAAGTTATATGGGGATAAGTATTGGACATAAACGTCTCAACGAGCCACACGCATGGACAAATGCTATAGGCGGGTTTTCCCAAATCTCGGCACCCAATTTTCGTCAATCTAGAGCTCCAATTTGAAGCCAAGGTTTTCCCCAATTTTAGCAATTTCAATTAATTTCGTCTGCTTGTAAAAAACGGCTGGATTTTTAACTAGATACTTATTTGTTGTTTTCTAGGCTTTTAATTTCAAGGAACCCTTTGAGCGGTTACAAGTTGCGTCTGATGGCACTTGGCATTCATGGGCTAAGTTACGCACCTCCGATAGAATTTATAACCAATAAAGAATTAATGGAACTTGCCTTTGATGTCAAATTACCATCTGATGAAGATTAAAAAGAACTTACCACTTAAGCAAGTTACCTGTAGTGAAGATTGATGAAGTCTCGCTAATGAAGAAGTGATACCACGTATTAATTAGCCTATCATTTGACGAAGACAATCTGTTGAGAGGATATCATACGTAATTGTCACTAGCTTGTCAATTCCGTACATCTCAACAAGATAACAAAACATTAGTCTGCATTGAATTTATTATCACTTGATCCCATAGCTTATCATGTCAAGCAGTTGTGTATGAATTCGGTGCTTGAAACTTATGTGTGCAAACATCAGAGGAAATTTGCAAGCCACCCAACCTAACATATCTAGGAAATCGTCTGTAAAATTTATGACTAGTTTTACATGATGTATTGAAACATTTGATTTTGATTAATACCCTATGCTCAAAAGAATTGTTCTTCTACTCTTGTTTATTGCTATGTTCATCGATTGACGATGAAACAGTGATACTTGACATATTGATTAATTAATATTTCGTTACAAACTAACTAATAATCAATCTAGGTTATTAGCTAAGTGTTAGCTTGATTGTGATCCGCACAAAGTCAATCTTCCCAACAACATTGTGTCTAGAAAGATGTAATTCACTTGGTACTAACTTGAAAGGTATCTATTCATGTTACAATATCTTATAAAGAATTGATAAATAAAGTACACAATGACCTGTAAAGACAGGTATCGATTTTCCTTTCAAGATATCTTTTGTAAAGAAAAAATAAGCCATATCACCCACGGTCCATAAACCATAAAAACCTTAAAGCCGTTAAAGCCAACCTGTAAATATGATTATACGTATGCGCAATTTCCTCACTGGCTTTCTTCATTGGAGCGTAACAATATTAAAATCCCACGTTTTTCCAACAAATGTTGACGAGCCCTTTTGAGGTAGGATCGTAACAATCATTAAAATTATACAACCCTAAAACACCGTGGGCACTTCAAGACGATGCTGACATGGGTCCCACGATGCCGGCGGCATCAGTGACTAAAACAGAGTACGTGTTTTTATCAGATCTTGGCCCGTCTTTTTTCAACCAGGTCCGCACACAGAGCTCCCAGTTGAAGTAATAACTATAAACAATGGCTGAAGATGTTGCAAATGATGAAATGAACTCGTCAAATCCACGTTTCTCCATTTTTCCTCACAATGAACAGCCATCTTGAGCTTTCAAAATCTGGGTGCTCACCGACATGTTAAATAACACACTTTTTTTAACTAATAATAAGTTCAAGTTGTACCGTTTTTTTCAAGAACATACAAATTAGAAGATAATCTTTCTTCCCTAAGAACTGCTCTTTCACTTGTTCTTCACATCTGCAAATAACAAAACTTCAATTGATCTAACAAACCACAAAAGAACAACATATACAGTACAATAAAAACCCAATACCTTTACCAGTAACCATGGTTTTCTTATTAGGGACTCTTTTAATGTCAATCTTGATGTCTGTGAGTTTTAGCCTTTAGATTTTAAATGGCCCCTCCAAGTGCCTGCCGATAAAAAGAAAGGGGACACAGAAAGAAAACATCTATTCTAAAATATTCACAAAAGATAGCCATTATAAGTCATAAATTCCACCATGTAAACAACTGCAATTACGGCACAATGCACACATATAAGAAGTCATTAGAACATGTATAACAACAGGACCAATCATTTTTCTTGAAGTGCAAAAAAGCAAGCTACATATACAGCAAAGTCAACACCTAATCCGGAGGATCTAAATAAGGCGTCAAGCGAGCATGTACTTATTTTATATGTGTATAGCAAACTCTATAGAACTAGGTCCTTTTCATGATATTGTTATTACTTATCAACAACTTATATAACTACCAAGTAGAAATAGAAAATGAAAGATACAATACTGCTATACGTATAAACTCCATATTCAAAAAAAAAAAGAAAGATAAACAGATAATGAAATAAAGAAGAGACTTCAATTTACCATCTTTTGCATTGCCTAAGAGTTTTATTCCTCAAACAGATGCAATGATTCCCCAACTGTATATAACACCAATCAATTCGTAAACAAACCAATAACATTACAAACAATTCATATTTGTTCCTTCAATATATCACCATAACAAGAAAGCAAGAAGGTTCCTTCCATCACCTAACGATTCACAAGAAATAAAGATCTGAATGTGGGTTAATTTACCAACAATAGTTGAAAATAGGAACGTATCTCCAAGATTTCTTACATACCCTTCAAGAATATCACTTCAGAATGACTAATCTCAACGAGAATCATTAAACAAGTGACTAAAAAGACAGATACAAGAGCCCTTTAAAACACTTACTCACTGAGACATTTCATCAAACACTTACCGGACGTGAAAGTGCCGATGGGTTCTTCCTAGCCAAAGAAGCTACATCAATCAGCGCAGCAGGAAGGACTAAGTCTGGGCGTTTGGCACTGATGAGTACACAAACAAACAATCGATCAATCGAGAATGCAGTTTACCGTCAGGAAGATTTGGCGTCTGTCTGATCGAAGAATATTCCAATCAATCAATCATGGTGGTTTCACACACACAGCACGACGTTGAAAGTTGAAGCTTGAAACCGAGATCGACTGAACAAGAGGAGAGGAATAAAACGTGTTTATCGTTTAATAAAACTTTGAGTAAAATGCACGGATAGTCCCTGTGGTTTGCCAAAGTAACAGGTTTAGTCCGTAAGTTTTGGAAATTACATTAGTGCTCTATGTGGTTTGCTCGGTTGTTACTCAGATAGTCCTAATAGTGGATGTCCGTTAGTTTGAGCTGTTAAACTCATGTGAAATAACTATAATGCCCCTTAGTGTTAAAAAAATAACAACAAAAACATTAAAACTAAAAGAAATATGATTACTATTTGAGAATATGAGTGGGACCCATTATTTTGTCTAAAAAAATAAGCCCCACCCAGCCCAACCCACACCCATTGTCCCCCTCTACTCCGGTGATGTTTTCTCCATCGCCGGTATCACCTCCGACGCCATCCTCACCTATTTCATTCCATAATGCCACCCATCTCCACCATTGACGCCACCCATCTGCAACCATTAAGAACACCCACCTGTAGAAAGAGAAAGAGATATATCTAGATAGAGAAGGAGATCTACAAAGAGAAACCACCGAGACCTATCGCCATCGTTTCTGTAGCCACCGATAACACTGCCCTTGCCATCGTTCCCTTACCCATAGCTTTTTGCCATCCTGAAGAGCAAACATTAACTCAGACAAGCAAGACAAATTCAACAACTTCACATCACCCTTAAAATCTATAGTCTCCTTGAATAAATGTGACAATAACACCACCCTTCTCGGCAAATATGTACAAACTTTTTTAAACTCTCCAGAGAATCCAGCACTGGATGTCCGATCAATGTACCTGACAACCTGGAGGAGTAATTGAATAGAACCGATACCGTCCATCGTATAACATTCCTGTTAGTAATCGACCTTCAACCATAACCACCACCATCCACTTATCTCTTGAAACCATAATTTTTAGTAAATCCTCCAAGTTTTTTTTTTCGAGAAACCCATCAAAAGCACGCATCAAAACAGATCAACAAGCTGAAATTAGGGATTTGGTTGGTGGATGTGTGTGAAGTTGCTCGTAAATGGTGGCTGTCGACGGTGCGAAACGGTGAGGAAGAAGACCGGTGATGGTGGGTGGGTGGGTTTGAGATCTGAGGGAGGGGGGGGGGGGGAAGGAAGGTAGGGTTAGGTCTCACATATTTATTTTTTTTATTTCTTTTAATGTTTATATATTATTTTTTAATATAACTGGTAGTTTAGTCATTTCATAGCAACTTAACTAGAAAACTTAACGGACATCTTGATGTCGAAATGGTCCTGTAGGTCCCGATACGAATCGTCGGACTAAGATGATTTCTTGTTTCGGGTGCCGTAACGAGTGCGGAATCCTCGTTGCGACACAAACCGAGCGAGAGAGTAAAATACAATACAAAGAATCAACGATTAAAGCTCAAACGTATTGATTAGTAGAGTTTGTTTACAAAGATGATACAAGATAATTCTATCCACTCTACAGGTGTGCTCTCTGATCTTCTTACTGTGTTACAAGTCCCTTCTATAACACAAACAACAGTAACCCTATGAAAAAGTACTGGCCCAATAAGCTGGCCCACCAAAGACCTTAACCAACGAAGAATGTTGGTTCTTCGTGAACCTAGCGAACAATATGCACGAAGAATGGGTTCTTTGCAGGCCCATGTTATTCGTAAGTTTCATGTAGGAGCATAGTTCTTCGTGGCTTATGTACTGCATGGTTCTTTATCAATTTTAGTTACATGCACATGGTGAGATAAATTAATCACATGACGAGTTTTTTACTGAAGTAGTGCTGATATAAGAAATGAAATCAAAACTAATGTTGCTTGCCAAAATATTTCACCATTGATGCTATAGCCATTCAAAATGGCGAATTTTTATGGAATTGTAGGCTGTGCATAACTTTTCATCAAGATGGCAGGCTTTTGCAGGGAATTGCAGGACCAATCATTGGGCGAGGAAGTAACAGCCATTACCAATGGCGAATTTCTGCACATATGCCATTAAAAATGGCGAAAAGTCAATGTCTGCACAAATTGCCATTGGAAATGGCGATACATTTAATATCTCTGCACCCTCTCCATTATAAATGGCGAAAACTTTAATTATGTGTAAAGAAGATGGTACTTGAAATACTTGTTGCATGATTCCCTGTATCATGAATCATTGTCTTATGTTGGAATTTCCCCTCACTACTTCCCATTTGCAAACTAAATAAGTGACTGTGCATAGTTTATAGTTATAACGTGAGGTATGGTGGGGCGGGGGTTTGCGGCATGGGTTGACACGTGAACTTCGAGCCCTCGCTGGTGAGTGACGTGTTGGGTTGGTATTGCGGGGCGTGGCGTGGCTAGCCCGCGTGGGTTGGCCAGTTTTATTAAAATTTAAAAAAAACGCCTAAAATTAAAAAATAAACACAAAATTTAAAAAAAAAGCCTAAAAATATTATTAAAATTTCCTAAAAATTACAAAATTCTACAAAAAAAAAGGATTACAAAATTAAAAAAAAAGCCTAAAGCGTTGGGTAGATTTCGAAAAGGGCGAGCTTGTCAATTGGCTTCCGCTCCTTACCCCGGAACTCGATGTTGGCCACCGCCACCCGGTCTTCATGACTTATATCACCGCCCGGGACGTTGTCGTAGTAGGCTTTAAAACGATCGAGCTTCGGTCGTAGCTCGCGCCACTTGTGTTGGCACGCATTTAAATTGTGCCGGTCGTTCCCCACGTTGTGCCGGTAGCTAGCGAAAGCTTCCGGCCAATAACGGGTCTCGCCGGGTTGGCCGCCCTTCATCGCGTCCACGACGCTCGTGAGGTGCTAGCTCTACCTCGTGCGTCCAAGAGGCCATCGATCAAGTGTGTGTGGGTAGCGGGTTCGGGTAGGTGGAGTGAAGGGTTGGGGTAGCGATGTGGACAGGCGATGGGGTTGGGGGTTTTATAGCAACTTGGGTGAAACGTTTGGCTAGCCAACCAGTCAATGAGAGCTGGTCACGGAGGACCGCTAGGCATGCCCAACGCCCGGACTGAAACCCCCGCCCAAGGGGCCACGCCGAAACTCAAGCCCACCCAGGGTGGTGACTTAGGCGTTTGTACCCAACCCAACCCACGCCCCAACCCCGCCCCATACCCCATAGTCTTAGCTTGGTTATATTACTACCCCTAAGTTAATACACTTCATTCTCAACCTTAAATTGCATAGTTAACCCTTAAAATTTCAAACAATATCCCCTAATGGCAACAACCATTGAAGCTCCAAAGGCCAATCAAACAGTAGTTTGTTATTCTCATTCAACTGTATTTAACAACCATAACGACCTAACTTTCTAAATTTACACTTAAGTCCCTGCACTAACAAACTATACAAAAGCAGCTAAAACAATTCCTTTGACCCGTTGACTTGTATCAAAATAGCAGGTGCAAGCTAAATAATATTTTTTTGTTAACCGTTAGAACATGTTTCCAGTAAAATTACAAGACATATTGTGATCAGGTTGGTGACCTTCAATGGGGTTAAAGACGGAAAACCACTATAACTTGGGAATTTAACATGAGACCATTGCTAAAGAAAATTAGACGCTTGCCACCGCGCCACCCTCTTGACGGTTATAATTTATTTTTGATATGATAACTAATGATTATTACAATTTAAAAAAAAAAACAGATTTTGTTAATGAAATGAAGGGTTTCATTACATATACATTTTCATTCAAATGAATGTTTAATTGATGGGAATAAGAAACTGAACACAATAAATTGTGAAGCAGGCCTGTTATACAGAAATGGAAGTAACTAACTCCTAGAAAAATGGATATATATATATATATATATCACAAAAAAAAGGAAATATAGACCTACTGCAACATAAACATATAGAAAATCTGTAAGCATGCTTTCCTTCCGAGAGTGTAGATAACTTAGGCTAGGGGTATGGGGTTCGTCCCCACCCCCGTCGAGCTTAGAACAGCGCAAGTGAAGTCTTCATCTTATTTTGTCTCCATTTTCGCCATTCATATTGGATATCACTGCTTTTTTTTTACTTTTTGCCATTTGTATTGGCTAGGTGTGCAGGAATTCGCCAATAAGATTGGCTGATAAGGTACAGTTCCAATGATAAGCTTCCTGGGCAATGATTGGTCTGGGAATTCACCTGCAAAAAGCCTGCAAGAGCCTGAAAAAAGCTGAACAGCCTACACATTCAACAAAAATCGCCATTGACATTGGCATTGGCATTATTTGTGAAATATTTTGGGAACCAACATTAGTTTTGATTTCATTTTTGATATTAGCACTATTTCAGTAAATTTCTCTCACATGACATCATCATGGTGATGTCATGGTGATGACGGTTCGCGGCTCTTCGTGCTTCGTGTGTCGATCTCTGGGGCGCACGACGGAGGAATGTCACGACATCGGGCTCGAACCAAGTTGAGCCGAGCCGAGTCGAACCGAACCGAGCTGCATCCACAAATATGCATCAACAGGTTCGGGTCGAAATGTTGGGTCAAAACGGTTTGGTTTGAAACGATTCACGTCAAAATGGTTCGAATCAAACAGTACGGGTCATAATAATTTGGTTCCAAACATTTCACGTCAAAACGGTTCGGGTCAAAACGGCTCGGTTCCAAACGGTTCGCGTCGAAACGGTTCGGGTCAAAACGGTTGGGTTCCAAACCCAAACGATTCGCGTCAAAACTGTTCGATTCGAAATGGTTCAGGTCAAAACAGTTTGCATCAAAACAGATCGGTTCCAAACAGTTCGCGTCTAGACAGTTGGAGTCGAAACGGTACGGGTAAAAACCGTTTGGTTTGAAATGGTGCGGGTCGAAATGATCGAAGATTTCAGTGAATTCACTTTAATTCCTTCACATATAGGAAGGGTTTTGAATTCCTTTAGTTAAAGGAAATTGAATGAATTCATGTTGAATTCCAATTCCAATTCCAATTCCAATTCCCTTGTCAACAAAACACATGAAGATTAGAATTCAAGTTCCAATTACAACAAATTGGGTGAACAAAACATCTTAAGAGATGAAATATAGATTCCAATTCCCTTAAATTCTACTGAATTCCTGCGAACCAAACGCACCTTAAATGGATGGATCGTGAGGGAGTTGCTACAAGTCTGTTGGTTGTTGGTAAAACAATAATGTTATCAATAGCTCGTATGATGATTGGCTATTTTTCTTGAAGAGTGATCCCTTAAAACCAATTATTTATCGCAATACTTGATCAAGTGAAGAACATTACGAGTGGTCATGTGAAGAACATTACGAGTCAGGTTGAGTGGTATGCTAAAAATAAAAAGCTTAATGAACTAGCAAACATTGCTGCAGAAGTTGTTTTCATATATCTAATGAAAAAGAGTTAAAAAATTTGAAAAGGTGCATGATCGTTGCAAAAGATACAAATTAGATGGTCAGGTGAGATGGATTTCATCACAAACAAACCATACACAAAATGGTGAACTTACCCCTATATTGCTATGGAAGGGCAATCTTTGTACATGTATAATACAATAGTTTTTTTTTCCTCATTTGAACCATGAGACTTCTTTTGGTACTTAAGAGTTATTAAGAGATGATTTTGTATATTGTCACACTAGGCATGTTATTTTCTGGATTATAAATTAAAGAATAGTGTTTTTGTTTGTCATATTGTATAATTTGGTGTACGCTTAATATACATTAGCTTTGTTTATCACGTTGTTTGTTTAGTTTTGTGCAATGTTTTAAAATCTGGTATATATATCGTACCGGATTTGGCTAAAAAACGGTTTAACCGGGTGTATCGGGCGGTTTAACCAGTTCTACTGGACGGTTCAACCGGCCGGTTTGAACCGGTTTTTTTAAACATTGGTTTTGTGTAATCTGATGCTCTATTTTATTTCTTCGTGTTCATATTTTCATTCATGTTATTGCTATATACTACATCAACATAACCCGTCCACCGGACATCGGACGGGTATTAAACTAGCTCCTTTTAAAGATTCTTAACGTCAAACAAACTAAAATTGATTACCATTCTTCAATATTCTAAGAAGCATTTATCAAGTTGTTCTTTTTGTAACACACGTTCTTGTTGATCTGGATTTGTAAAGCATTGAGTTTGACCACAATACCCTTGTTTTTTTTAAAATTGCATTTGAAGAAAGAAGATTTTCTATTAAGATTTCTGCAAATCAACAACATGGGGTTCACAATACTTGGAGAGATGCAATGCAAATTCAGTTTATCTCGAGCCTGATTTTGACATTTGTGATTATCCCCAAATTTAGTTATTTTGTTTCCATTTCGTTTCCAACATTTAGCCTTATAGTAACAACTTTCCTATTAATTTCACTCTATTACGAAATTCTTATATTTTTATAAAATTAAAAGTTTGTATGTAAGTTTTTTTATTTTTTTATTTATTTTTTTTTTAAAGAAGTGGATTAACCCAGCTTAATTATCCCTACTTTATTTTTATTTTAATAACTCTATTATCAAATGACCTTTTATGAATGTTACAAGTAATATTAATAAGTTGGGCTAGTTTAAGATACCAAATGACCTTTTATAAATGGTACAAAGTAATATTAAGTTGGGCTTGTTTAAGAAGGTGGACTGGGCCCAATTAACTTAATCAGCAGCAATAGCAGCCTATGTGACTTGTGAATCACAACACACTTCTTCCCTTCCGGCCACCACAGCAAATAATACTTCCGACGACGTCAAAACGGCGTCGGAGAAGAATATTATTACAGTTTCCATTCACTTCTCCAGCAGAGTTTCACTTTAACTCTGATTTTCATCGGTTCAATGTAAGTTGGCTGTAACCTTACTTAATTAAATTTCATTCTGTATTTTTTTTTCATCAAGTGTGTGTTGCTGGTTTTACTTTGTGATATTTATGATGAATATACAATGTGTATTTGAACTGCTTAATAATTAACCTAAATAAATACTACTGTCTGTCTGTGTTAGCCCTTGTGTAGTGGGGCGCCATCTCACCTTATAAAGCCCCATAAGGCCCTTGAACACCATTACGGGGGGGCTTTATGAGGGCGCTATAAATGAAAATGGGGGGTATGGCGCGATAATTTTCACGGCGTTTTGATTGTTTGCATTTTCCACTTTGGTCCCTGTATTTTACACTTTGGTCCCTGCATTTTACACTTTGGTCCCTGCATTTTACACTTTGGTTATGATGAGGTAGGGGCTTTATGACTACGGGCTCTAGTGACATAACGCCCCATAAAGCCCCTGTGTGACGTGGCACGACACGTGTCGCATAACGCCCACAAAAGGGCTTTATGACTACACATGGCCTTACTACTGGTTTGTTGGATTCAAAGTAGAATAGAATGTCTGTTTCTTTTTCACATGAATTTGTTATTCTAATTGCAGCTTCAAGGTCTTCTCTTCTCTTCACTGACACACACTGAGGTGTATGTATCTGCGTGTCTCTGTTTTGATTTTTGAACCTTAGAAGTGATTATCAAATTAAAAAAAACACATTACAGTAAACAGCAATCTTCATCAACATTACAGTAAACAGCAATCTTCATCAACATTGTTGTTTTACTATTAAGACAATGGAATATAGATGCTCATTATAAGACCCGCTTCACTAATAAATCGTAAACTTTAAAGCCATATGACCCTATATATATTTATGTCTCATCAGTTTGAGATAGAAAAGGTGAAAAACAAACCAAACCAAACCGTCTTGACATTCATAAGTAAACGGGTTGAAATTTCCCTCCGTCATTCTCACAGTTATTGACCAAATTTTGTGTACAAGATAATATAATATGGTATCAAGGCAACAAGCTCTTATATGCAGTTTTAGGTCTCTTAGTTTCACTTCTACCTGAAATTCTTTGTTGTATGACTAAACTGCCCTGCTGCTTGTCTTGTACAGTGAGAAATCTGGTAAGAAGCAATCATTTGAAGCAATCATTTGAAGATGCTGGTGGCAAAATTTTAATGTATTCATATTAGTTCTTATTTTGGAAATTTGCTGTTACTTTTGACCTTTATAGTCAAAGTAGGACAGGTAAAAGAGCAAAGATGAAATCTATGACTTGCTTCACCCAGCTGTTGAAATTAAACTAAACTTATTACTTATAAGTGAAGAGGTATAAGTAGAGCGGGCGATTCGGACCCAAATGTATAAAGTTGGTCTTTTTAAATCACCATGGGTTGATTTGGGTTTCTTTTTAGTAATTAATGGGTCCGGCTGGGTCATCCGTAAAATACAGAAAGATATTTACGGGTCAAATTGGGTTTCGAAATAAAAAGAAATGGGTGGAACGGGTTAGTGGGTTCGGAAGAAAAAAGAAACGGGTGGAACTGGTTAGAAGAATCTGAGATTGTCACTCTCACACAAAATTGGTTCTTAGAAAAATCTCACCAAACCACCATATTAGAAGCTTACAGATTCTCCTCTACTCTCGTCTCCTTTACGCACTATCTCTGTGTTCCGGTAAACTAGCGACGCCGACCACCATTAAGTTGGTGACATAGCAAACGACGGTGTTTCTGTCTTCCGGTAAACTAGCGACGCTGACCACCATAAAGTTGGTGACATATTAAACGACGGTGTTTCGATGTTATGCTAAGGTCGTAATAGGTCGATGGTGTAACCGGTGAGTGTGTAAATGATCACTCAATGGCCGACAGCTACGAAGAACCCAAACAGGTTGACATATGCGAGAGATTAGGTGGAGCGATTACTGAATTGAAACAGCATGAATTATGAATCGTTGCTGCCTCACCAGAAGAAACAGAAACGATCATTGGTTGTTCTTTTCTCAATTAGTATGTTTGAATATTTGATTTGTGTTTATTTGCTTTTTTTCCCAAAATAAAACTGTTTTCTTTTAAGTTTAACTGAATTTAGTTTTTCAATTAAAAGGAATTTCTATTCAACATCTGTTACAATTTCAATTTCTATTTTAGTTAAGAAAGCAAAGGTTTTACCGTAGAGAATAGAGATTATATTACTGCTGGGGGCAGACATCAATCTGTCAAATGACCCGTTCTGACTCGAACCCAATCTGACCCGAACCCAAATGACCCTTTCCTTAACATGACCCGTTTTGACCCGCACCATTCTGACCCGAACCCGATTTGACCCGTCACTACACCCAATCCGACCCGCTCATTTTGCCAGGCATAGGTATAAGTGTTATTATTGTAAAGTATGTTTAAGGTGTAAATTGTATAGTTTATTATGCAAGGGGTTTAGGGTGTCATTTAAGTAAATCGGTATGTCTCAATCGCTGCGTCGATTGTTTCACGCAGGTTCACTATGTATAAGTATGGAACGATTGTCAAACATCAAATCATTTGTTAATTTTGTTCTTATTCTTTCAATTCAATCAATTGTGTCGTTGATTAACACAATTGAATCTCACCTTGTTAAAATGTATTTTTATCGTAGACCGTCCAAGTATGGATGGAAACCCGTGGATGCTGAAATCCAGAAGAAAGGTGTAATGGAAGAGGCTCTCGCTATAGTCTGCAGGCCCATCATCTCTCGTATCCCCTGCATCAATTAACACAAGAGACTACTAATGGTACTTGTTTAATTAAATACACTTATGACTCTTTCAATATGCATAAATTAAATAGGTTGTTTTGTTTTCATTCAGACAACAAATTTTACGTATGGCAAATGAGTTATTAGGAAAAATATGTGATTGATTTAATGCCTTTTTTTAACTTTCTTTCAAGGTTTTGGCTTTGAATGCTGTAGCATACATTCCCTAACTGGTTGCCAATTTTATTATTTGGATTTCAGTTTGTTTAATCCCTTTTATGTTAAAATTTGCAGAGATAAATACAGAGCATCAACAAACAAACAGAGTACAACAAAACAATGAACACTCAACCAGTTTTCTACAAACGAATTTGCAAGTTATACTCCAATAATTCCAAGCCAATGTGCAAATTGTGGTTGGAACTGTGAAAAGGTAAGAGTTAGCTCATATTATACCGTTTTTTTTCTAACAGTTCACGATTTGTTCTTATGGTTTTGTCAACTCTACAAATTTTATTCTCTCATTTTAAAACTTACAGAAATACCCCCTTGTTTTCGAAACCTGTAACATCAGTGGTCATTTTATTTATACTAGTGTGATTAATCCCGCACGTTGCGGCAGGTGGGAACTCGATTGGTTTCAGTTTGTGAAGTGGTATGGTCCCAATTCCCTGCCTACATGGCAACGACCACACCACTTTTGTGCACACAAGGCATCCATGTCACCTGAACATTCTAGAAGCTTCCAGAAGACATCTGGGCGGTGCACAGCTGGCATCAAAGATGCTTTGCCCGACATAAAGGACAATACGTGTCACCATTCACAGAAGGCCACATAGGCCTGCGACAATCCAGGGAGCAGAGCTGACACGACCAGTACGAGGTATCCAGCACAGGCGAATACAAGGACGCCACGTGTACCACTACGCCCTTCGCGACAGAGCAGACCAAGAGGATATTCTCCTTGGTCGGACAGCTGGCGCGCGCCTACAGCTGGCACGCGCCTACAGCTGGCACAGCTGCTTCCTCCTTCTTCACCCTCCGGCTATAAATAGGACCCTTCATCATTCAGGTTCGGGATCTTTTGGCTCTCTATAATCACTCTATACGCACACTGTTTCCTTTCTCTCAGAACAGTACTTATTCTCACGCCGGAGCCTGGTTAAGAGGGAAAACCTCCCTTTCCCCTCTTAACGAGACTAACGGTGTTACTGTTTTGCAGATCTCAGGCCACCGATACGAGCAGGAGAAGAGGTTGAACCCCATAAGTGAAACGACCCTCTTGGTTATCCTTTGTGTTAACCATTGTTTCAACATTGGCGCCATCCGCGTTTTTGCAAGACCACTCTCACCTCTTTTCGTTTCCAAAAAACACTCGTGAAAATGGCAGAACAAAATCAGTCACACCCAGTCGACGGAGAAGTTTCTTCCTTTGAACTCGTTTCGGACACGGCACACGTCCAAAGGAGCCAAAGGAACGAGACCGTCCAAGAGGGTCAACTGAACAACGATTTTCCACCCATCTTTGGAAGTGCATCCAGGGCTGTTAGCCAAACAACAACTGGACCTGCCTTCCAAACACCAACAAGAACCATCACGCAAACCACAAACGGAGCCGTTTTCCAAACTCCAACGGGGACACTGCACCAAATGCCTCCCCCGATGCCGACTCTAAGCCATGGAGCAGGCCCTTCTGCTCCATCGGAACAGGCACAACTCAACTACTCTGCACTTTTAGGGCTACCAGAGGGAAAAACTCTGGCTTCCTGGTATGCCGAACAAATGGCGTCCATAAACTTAGTTTATACGCAGCTCAGCGCACAACAGGCCCTGCTCCAGGCACAGGCTAACCAACCCACATTTGTAACCCCGCAGCCGAGGTCTCTGAGTACACACACGGCTCAGCAGACTAACGCGTGGAACTTACGTCCAGAAAGAGGACCAGTGCAGAATGTAAGAAGACCCAGTGTACACGACACACGTGACACTTATGCTGAAACGGAGAGTAATTTCGTGCAAAACTCCACTCTGCACCGAAGGCCAATCCAGACTCGTCTGGGCGCACGCAACATGAACACAGAATGGGATGAAGACGAAGACGATCCAACATACAAGGAAGAATCCACGGTATTCAGCAGACTTCATCCGGAACATGAAGCATACAAACCAATCAAGCGTGCGGGGTACGACCTAAAAGCGGAGCACGATTACACCCTGAGCTATCGTCCTGAGGACATGGCTGAAAATTCAAAATTTATCCGAGAAATCGCATGCGCGGCCATCGACAAAACGAAGTTACCGCACAACGTGGGCAAATACAACGGTCTGACGGACCCAGACGATCACCTCCAGGTGTTTAAGGGCGCATGAGCAACAGGCGGTTGGAACTTACCAACATGGTGCCACCTGTTCGCTCAAACATTCGTTGGCGCGGCGCGCATTTGGTTCGACAATTTACCAGCTGGCAAAATCAAATCATGGGTCGACTTCCGAGAGAAGTGCCTAGCACACTTCTCTCAGCAGCGAAGACAAGCCAGAGACCCAGACCCAGGTGACTGTTTGAACATGGAGAAAAGACTACGAAAGCGTAGAAGATTTCATTACAAGGTACAACAAAGAATGCCTGGAAATCGGAGAAATACCAGAAAAGATGATGCGCGCGCACTTTATGCGCGCGGTCAAGTACGACGACCTGGTGAAACGAATCAAAGGGCGAGATGGAGGACCCAAGGATTGGGAAACCTTCATTGAGGCAGCCAAGACTATTGCGCAGACAGACAGGCAACTGACTGGTGATGATCACCGTCAGCGCGCACACAACCACAATGACCGAAACAACAGAAGGGGCAGAAATCAACCCTGGAAGGCATCCACACACAGAGAAAGGAGCTCTCCACGGGAAGACGCACGCCATACCATCAACCAGATAGCCCATCGGAAAGAAGTTAAGCGAGAAAACAGAGAAAAACAGTGGACTCCACTGACTAAAACACCCTCCGAAGTCCTGGCTACAGAAAACCACCAGTTCAAACCACCCTTGCAGATGCGCAACAAAAGGGGCCAAGACCCAAATCTCTTCTGTGAATTCCATAAAGATACGGGCCACTTGACCGATGACTGCTTTAGCCTAAAACAAGAAATCGAAAGCGCTCTAAGAGACGGAAAGCTCAGTCACTTAGTCAAGGGAGGAAAGCGCGATTACCGCCAGATACAAAGAAGAGACGAAGGTCCAGACAACAAGAAGCTCAGAAAGCTAGAAACTCACATGGTGCAAGGAGGTCCACGGCGACCAAGAAAAAACTACAACAAACGCGCACAGGATGAGTCATGGCGCGAGAAACAAGTGGTTTTCCCAGTCGTCAGGGGAGGTCCGAGAGAAAAGCGGCCAATAGTCATTCCAGGAGTGATCGGCCACTAACAGACAGATTACATCTTTATTGACCCCGGGAGCACCGCGGACATCATATATGAACAGTGCTTCAATCAATTTGACCAAGAGGACAAGGCGCGCCTAGAACCAGTCGACTACCCATTAACTGGTTTCTGCAACGAGGCCGTCTTTCCCCTAGGGGAAATATCATTCCCAGTATTGCTTTCTGATGGGAGAAATTCAAGAACCGAAGAAGTCACGTTCATGGTATTACCGGCACACTCAAGACATGACATCCTCCTAGGAAGAGAATCCCAAGGAGATTTCAGTATGATCTGTTCCGCACCACATTCCGCCATAGGTTTTCCAACCGAAACAGGCATTGTGTTGATATACGCAAGTAAAGAAGTGCTAGCAACAGATGACATCAGACCGGCAAAAGCAAGCAAACAGGCACCGCGCATAGAAGCAGAGAAATGGGTATTGAACAGCGCGTACCCAGAACAAACAGTCACCCTGGGCCCAGCCATGTCTGATCTAACTCGCGCGGCGCTAAAAAAATTACTGCACGAAAACATGGACGTGTTCGCCTGGACTCCGGCCGATATGGTTGGCGTTCCACGGCACATCGCAGAACACCGGCTAAATGTCTCAGAGGATGCAAAGCCAGTAGTGCATGCTAAACGACACCTGGGGGATATCAAACATAATGCAATGAAAGAACAAGTGTTGGAACTACTAAACGCAGGTATCATCAGAGAAGTCCGGTACCAAACATGGGTAGCAAGCCCAGTAATGGTAAAGAAACCGAATGGTAGTTGGCGAATGTGTGTCGATTATAAGGATCTGAACAAAGCATGTCCACGTGACTGCTACGCTTTACCAGATATAGATGAGAAAATCGATTCTTTGGCAACATTCCGGTGGAAATGTTTCTTGGATTGCTACAAAGGGTATCACCAGGTCCAAATGGCCGTTCAAGACGAAGATAAAACGGCATTCCGCACGCCAACAGGGCTGTATTGTTATACCAAAATGCCGTTCGGCTTAAAGAATGCAGGTGCAACGTACCAAAGGTTGATGAACGAAACATTTAGTGACGCCATCGGTAAGTACATAGAAGTGTACATGGATGATCTGGTAATCATGAGCAAGGAGGAGAGCATGGATGATCAAACACAAGCACGACGTGTTTATTAAACCGGAAACATGCCGATTCCGTTATACAAATATACCCTTTTTAGTTTTTACTAATAAATGTAAATGAGTGTTGGCAACTTAGCCATTTAATTCATAAAATGTTACAAAAATATATTAATGGAATATGCTAGAGAACAATGTTGACCAAGACCATTGTAGATAAGACCATGAACAGAATCGTTCTTTCAGTCCACTCATATCTTATCTCAACTCTTCTTGTCACCACTGGTTAAATTGACTACCTTCGTTCATTCTGTGCACTCCATTCATATCTTATCTTATCTACACTCCTCTCTTCATCTTCAGACCTCATTCCCATTTCACTGTTAACCATGGCTGAAACTCTTGCAAATGAACTCCTCAAAGTCCTTGTTAAGAAGATGACCGATGAAGCCTTCAAGCGAATTGCTCGTGCTCAGGGTATTCACAACGAGCTGAAGGACTTGAAGACCACACTGTCCAGGATCCAAGATCTGCTTACCGATGCTTCCCAGAAGGAGGTGACTCATAAATCTGTCAAATCATGGCTGAATGCTCTCCAACATTTGGCTTACGATATCGATGACGTACTCGACGATTTGGCTACCGAAGAAATGCATCGTGAACTCACCCTGCAGGAACCTGAAGCATCCACCAGCATGGTAAGAAAGCTCATCCCATCATGCTGCACAAATTTCTCACTAACTCATAGGTTGTCTCCCAAGTTAGATAGGATTAACAGAGACTTAGAAAATCTAGAGAAACGAAAAACGGATCTAGGTTTGCTTAAGATAGATGAAAAGCCAAGAAATACTAGTAGAAGAAGCGAAACCTCTTTGCCGGAACGCGATGTTGTCGGAAGAGAAGTTGAGAAAGAGCAATTGCTTAAAAAGTGGTTGGGGGATGATGGCTCATCTCAGGATAACTTTAGCGTCTTACCTATAGTTGGTATGGGTGGGGTTGGAAAAACCACTCTCGCAAGACTTTTGTATAACGATACAAAGGTGCAGCATTACTTTGTACCCAAGGCATGGGTTTGTGTATCAGATGATTTTGATATTTTCAAGATAACTGATGCTATCCTTCAAGATGTGACTAAAGAAGACCAGAAATTTAAAGATCTAAATCAGCTTCAAAAGGCTCTCACTGAGCAATTTAAGGACAAACGATTTCTACTAGTAGTTGATGATGTGTGGAGTGAAAAGTATGCGGATTGGGAAAACCTAGTGCGCCCATTTCTATCATGTGCTCCTGGAAGTAGGATAATCATGACAACTCGTAAGAATCAATTGCTCAAACAGATAGGTTTGCATAATGTAGACCGTCTCGAGAGTTTGTCGAATGAAGATGCATTGCGTTTATTTGCAATACATGCATTGGGGGTAGATAACTTCGACTCACACACGACACTTAAACCGCAAGGTGAAGGCATTGTGAAAAAGTGTGGTTGTTTGCCTTTGGCTTTAAAGGCAATTGGAAGGCTTTTAAGGACGAAAACAGATAGAGAAGACTGGGATGAGGTGTTAAATAGCGAGATATGGGATGTAGAAATTGGTAATGCCACTGAAAATGGTAAAGATGTGGAAAATAGTGATAAGATTGTTCCGGCACTTAGGATAAGCTACCATGAACTTTCTGCAGATTTGAAGCAGTTGTTTGCATACTGTTCCTTGTTCCCCAAAGACTTTTTGTTTGACAAGGAGGAGTTGGTATCATTGTGGATGGCAGAAGGGTTTTTGAACCCATCCAAGTCACCAGAACGCTTGGGCCTTGAATATTTTGAAATTTTATTATCAAGGTCATTTTTCCAACATGCACCTAATGATGAATCATTGTTTATCATGCATGATCTGATGAATGACTTGGCCACTTTTGTTGCCGGAGAATTTTTTCTAAGGTTTGACAATCATATGAAGACAAAGACAGAAGCTTTGGCAAAGTATCGCCATATGTCATTTACTCGCGAGGAGTATGTAGGTTACCAAAAGTTTGAGGCATTCAAAGGAGCCAAAAGCTTGAGAACATTTTTAGCTGTATCTATCGGTGTGGATCCAAGTTGGAACTACTTTTTCTTATCTAATAAGATTCTGGTTGACTTACTTCCTAGCTTAACATTATTAAGGGTTCTTTCTTTGAGTCGTTTTCAAATAACTGAGGTACCAGAGTTCATCGGTAGCTTGAAGCACTTGCGGTATCTTAATTTTTCAAGAACTAGAATCAAAGTGTTACCGGAGAACATTGGCAATCTCTATAATTTGCAGACATTGATTGTTTTCGGTTGCAAAAGTTTGACTAAGTTGCCTGAAAGCTTCCCGAAGCTTAAAAAGTTGCGACATTTTGATATAAGGGATACTCCGCTTTTGAAGAAGCTGCCATTTGGGATTGGTGAGTTGGGAAGTCTTCAGACTCTCACCAAGATCATCATTGAAGGAGATGATGGCTTTGCAATAAATGAGCTCAAGGGATTAACAAATCTCCATGGGAAAGTTTCCATTGAGGGATTGCACAAAGCGCAAAGCACAAAGCATGCACGGGAGGCGAACTTATCTCTAAAAAAGATAACTGGATTAGAGCTGCAATGGGTTGATGTGTTTGATGGCTCACGAATAGATACACTTGAAGAGGAAGTTCTGAATGAGCTGAAACCTAATAGTGATACGTTGAAAACACTTTCAGTCGTGTCATACGGGGGAACACAAATTTCAAATTGGGTTGGTGATCGCTCTTTTCATGAGTTGGTTGATGTGTCAATACGTGGTTGTAAAAAATGCACATCTCTACCCCCATTTGGGTTGCTCCCTTCACTTAAGAGGTTGCAGATTCAAGGCATGGATGAGGTTAAAATCATAGGTCTGGAGTTAACCGGAAATGATGTTAATGCCTTCCGTTCACTTGAAGTTCTAATATTTGAAAATATGTCTGGATGGCAGAGGTGGTCAACTAAAAATGAGGGTTCAGCAGCAGTGTTTCCATGCCTTAAAGAGCTTTATGTAAAGAAATGTCCACAATTGATTAATGTCTCACTTCAAGCACTGCCTTCACTCAAGGTTCTTGAAATTGAGAGATGTGGTGATGGTGTGTTGAGAAGTCTGGTTCAGGTAGCTTCATCAATCACTAAGTTGAAAATAAGTTTAGTATCAGGGCTTACATATAAGGTGTGGAGAGGCGTTACAGGGTATCTCAAGGAAGTTGAAAAATTAAGTATCGGGGGATGTAATGAAATAGAATACTTGTGGGAATCAGAAACAGAGGCAAGTAAGCTTCTTGTGAGATTAAAGGAATTGAGTTTATGGGGATGTTCAGGTTTGGTAAGTTTAGAAGAGAAAGAGGAGGATGACAATTTTGGGAGCAGCACCAGCCTGTTATCTCTTAGAAGTTTGTATGTATATTCTTGTAGTAGCATAAAGCGTTTATGCTGTCCAAATAGCATTGAGAGTTTGAGTATTATTGGTTGTTCAGTTATTACAGATGTCTACCTCCCTAAAGAAGGAGGGAATAAGCTCAAATCACTTCGTATAGACAATTGTGATAAACTTGAGGGAAAAATCAACAACACAAGCATGCCAATGCTTGAAACCCTATATATTGATAAATGGGAAAATGTAAGATCAATCAGTGAATTGAGTAACTCCACTCACCTCACCAGCCTGGATATAAAGCGATGCCCACATATCGTGTCACTTCCAGAGCTTCAGCTATCAAATCTCACCAATTTGTCAGTTAGAAATTGTGAAAGTCTGGAGTCATTACCTGAGCTATCAAATCTCACCAATTTGTCAGTTAGTCATTGTGAAAGTCTGGAGTCATTACCTGAGCTATCAAATCTCACCAATTTGTTAGTTAGTCATTGTGAAAGTCTGGAGTCATTACCTGAGCTATCAAACCTCACCTTTTTGTCAATTAGTGATTGTGAACGTCTGGTGTCATTACCTGAGCTAAAGAATCTCGCCTTGTTAAAAGAGCTGGAAATCAGAAGGTGTCCAGGCATTGATGTTTCCATTCATGGTGGGCGTTGGCCTCCCAAATTGTGTTCCCTTGCAATAGGGGGGTTGAAGAAGCCCATATCAGAGTGGGGGGATCTGAATTTTCCAACTTCCCTTGTTGACCTAACGTTATATGGTGAACCCAATGTGAGGAATTTTAGTCAGTTGTCCCACCTTTTCCCTTCTTCTCTTACATCTCTGGACATAATTGGATTTGATAATCTGGAATCACTTTCAACGGGACTCCAACACCTCACATCCCTTCAACATCTGGCCATTTACAGCTGCCCAAAGCTGAACGATCTACCAGAGACGCTGTTACCTTCACTTTTGAGTTTGGAAATAGATGAATGCCCAAAATTGAAAGAAAGGTGTGAAGGAAGAGGCTCCCACTACTGGCCCCTCATCTCTCATATCCCCTGCATCGACATAAGTGACTGGTAAAGGTAGTTGTTAATTAAATAGCAATTGTCTTTTACATAGAAATTATTGCCAGTCGTTGTTTCAAACAAACCTTACATTCTTCTTGTTTCTTCTGCAGTCATTGAAAACAGACCCCGAATCTCTCATATCCCCAAAATCCAAATAGAGTGGAGGTAAATACCCATAAGATAATTTGTTGAAATTAGTAAATCACTGTTCATGAGTTTAAACTACTATACTGCTGCATATGGTGGAAATGAATAAGATTCGGTTTATCTTAACATGTTTAATATCTCTCAAAGGGTTAAGTGGATGGAACCCCATTTTTACACAACTGAATAAGATTCGTTTTATTCCTGAAATTGTTACAGATACAGATATTTTCTACACTTAGTAAATTTCTATTTTGTTTACAATATATGATTGACATCTAGTTGACTTTCGGTTGACATGCAGTTAGTATTTATATCAAGTTGACTTTCAGTTTTATAAATTCAAGAATCTACTCACATCAGAGGGGGCTGAATTATATGTTATTTTCCTCATAGCCAATTTCATTATCCTTTTTGCATTGAAACCTACCAGTGATATGGAAAGCAAACTGATTATGTTGAAATCAGTTTTCATTGTTTATTGTAACTCTAAGGGTTAAGTGGATGTTTACACAACTGAATATGATTTTTTTAAATATTTCTTCACTATTAAATATCTATTTTTTTACAACATTTTGATTGAAATCATGTCTTACTCTGATGTTTTCTTTTCTTTTTTTTTTGAAAGGTTAACTTCATTAAATTTATATCACCTTGACTTTCGGTTTGATAAATTCAAGAATCTGTTCAATCAGAGGGGGCTGAATGGATATCTTGTTTTTTTTCCTGGCCAATTTGGTTATCCTTTTTGCAATTTCTTGAATTGAGTTTCTTCAATGATTGTAAAACACATAAATCAAGCATCTTTCTCATTATCTTAGATCCCAAGTCTCAATTTAGTGGAATAATCACATCGAATATCTTATATATTATCCAACTATGTTTTGCAGGACCCTCTAACCATGAAATTGTTAAGGATGAACATTCACAGTTGAACGAGACATATGAGAGAACAGAGAAAAGTCTCAACCTATGAATGAGAGATTTTGGCAATGTAATCTTCAGGAAAATGGTGTAAATCTCGGGCATAGATTGACTGGATTATTCGTATTCATGATATACCAGGTTGGATTCACTATTCAAAGATGCTTTTGGAATTGATTTTTACAGCATGTGTATACTTTATAAGTATACAAATAACACATTTTAAGTATACTTTTTCAAAATACTATTTGATCCATTTGAGATAACCACATGAACCCTTGTATTATATATAAATGAGTTAAAACTATATTGATTTACAAATCGGTTACCATTCTTCATTGTTGCTTTCATCCACAAAGCTTCTTTAAGTTTACAGCTTTGCAGGTTAGTAAAAATACATCCCATATTGATCATTCCTTTTTCGTTCAGATCATGTAACTGAACCATTTATTTTGTAAAATTTTATGTGGTCTGGTTTAACAGTCAACCTTCAAGTTATGTCATATGACCAAAGCAAAAGTTTTAACATGATTTACTATTTTGACGAAGAAACACAAGAGGGACAAAGAATTTGTTTGGCTCAAGAATTTGCGTATGTGCTGCAGATGAAGGAAGATCTTTGCTTCTATTTAGTTAAGTTATTTCATTTTCAAGGTGAATGAAAACAAAAGTGCAAATGCTTAATCTTCACATTGATGGTGATACAGAGTTGATCCATGATCTAGCATACTCGTATTTGGTGCAATTAGACACACGGAAGTGGATTGGAAAATGGTTCATGCTAAAAAAGGATTAACTTTCAGTACGTTTGAAGTTATATGGGGGATAAGTAATGGACATAAACGTCTCGACGAGCCACACGCATGGACAAATGCTATAGGCGGGTTTTCCCAAATCTCGGCAACCAATTTCGTCATCTAGAGCTCCAATTTTGAAGCCAAGGTTTTCCCCAATTTTAGCAGTTTCAATTAATTTCGTCTGCTTGTAAAAAACGGCTGGGTTTTTTTAACTAAATATTTATTTGTTGTTTTTTAGGCTGTTAATTTCAAGGATCCCTTGGAGCGGTTACAAGTTGCGTCTGATGGCACTTGGCGTTCATGGGCTAAGTTACGCACCTCTGATTGGAACTTATAACCAATGGAGATTTAATCAAAATTGCCTCTAATGGCAAGTTACCCTATGATGCCAAGTTACCATCTGATGAAGATTAAGGAAACCTACCACTGAAGCAAGTTACCTCTAGTGAAGATTGAAGAAGTCTCGCTAATGAAGAAGATGCTACATGTTGGCCACTTGTCAATTTCGTACATCTCAACAAGATAGTAAAACTAGCCTATGATGTCAAGTTAACATCTCTTGAGAGGATGTTATACGTAATTGTCACTTGTGAAGTTGTTGAGTGTGAATTTGGTGCATGAACTTATGTGTGCAAACTTCAGAGAAAATTTGCAAGTCACCCAACCTTCCATAGCTAGGAAATCATCTTGAATTTCAGTTGTAATTTGCGACTAGTTTTACGTTATGTATTGAAACATTCGATTTCAATTAATACCTCGTGCTTAGAACAGTTCTTCACTTCTTCTACTCTCATTTATTGTTTTGTTCAATGAGTGACTGACGACGAAACGGTGATACTTGACATAATGATTAACTAATATTTCATTGCAAACTAGCTAATAATGAATCTAGGGTATTCGCTAAGTCTTAGTTTGATTGTGATCCACAAAGTCAATCTCCCTACAACATTGTATCCTGGAAAGATGTAATTCTCTTGGTAGTAACTCGAAAAGCATCCATTCATTTTGCGAAGGTAGACATGACCTGTAAAGTTTACATAAATATTGTCCTAGGTTATAAATAGATTTATGTTACAACCAGTGAATGCGAGTAAGAATGCACTACTACTTTAATGACATGATTGTTTGATACCCAATACTATTGCAACTTTAGTTTACAATAATAAGTTTAGATGCAGGTAATAGAACAAAAGTAATCATAAGAGTCAAACCTGAATGAAAAGAATTATCATCAAAAGATCACAAAATTAACCAAACACATATCAAGAAATTTATATAAAAAAAAACAGCAAGTCAAACTCCAATCAAGAAATTAAACAAGAAACCATCATAAACATTCAAACTAATGTGTTGTATTTATTTGAATACCATAAAACCATAGAAGTCCAACCACATAAACTTGCTTTGTTAGTCAAGAATCCTACAATAATAATGCTACATAAAAATTACATTCGCGCGAGTTAACAAGAACACAAAGTTCTCAAATGAAGACCACGACGTTTGAGATCCCTCTTTCCTCCTAACTTTTACAGACTTCAAGAATACTAACAAAACCAGCAATATTACCATTTAGTACCTCAAAGAGTTTGTTCAGCAAAACGGCATCATTATGCCCCCTTCCACAATAAAAATCCCACTTTTTTCAAACAATTGTTGACGAGCCCTTTTGAGGGTAGAATTGTAATAGTGGTTAAAATTATCTAACCCTAAAACGCAGTCGTTTCAAGGCGGCGCTGATGTGGGTTCTGACGAAGCCGGCTGCACCGATGACCAAAACAGAGTACCCTGTTTTTGATCTGATGTTGACTGATGACTTAACCATTTTTCCCATCTGGATCGAACAGAGAGTGAGTGGTCATGTAGCGAGAGTTAATTACTGTTTTCGTCCCTGTGGTTTGTCAAAAATCACTATTTCAGTCCATTAGTTTAAAAATTGAGATTTCAGTCCCTGTGGTTTCACTTTTGTAACCATTTCAGTCCTTGTGATTTCACTTTCGTAACCATTTCAATCCATTTATTCTTTTAGTACAGGGACTGAAATGGTTACAAGGTGGACTGAAATGGTTACGAAAGTGAAACCACAGGGACTGAAATCGCAATTTTTAAACTAATGGACTGAAATAGTGATTTTTGACAAACCATAGGGACGAAAACTGTAATTAACTCAAATAGCGATATTAGAAATGTAACATAGGACAAACAAATTATTAAGGCGTTGTATAATAATACACTAGAAGGAACCCGCACGATGCAAATGGTTCAAAAGGTTTCGACTGGATTGAGTCAGAATGAAACTAAAATCAAATATATGATAAAGTACACTCATTTCACAAAACCTTACTTATTCCCAAAAATTAAATGTCAGTTTTGGTCATTTAAGTATCTAAATTTTACAACTTCTAACATAAGCATGTCAAAACGCATCCAAAAAGAGGTGTATGGTTTCAATATTTCAGGTGTGAATTCTTCTTATAGTGTAACATTACCACAACACCATCAAAACTCATCATGCAATACAATAACCATCTATAAAACCATATGTGACAACTCAGGAATTGAAACTCAGTTATAGCTAGAGGTGGCAAATTCGACCCGATTACTTATAAATGAATGATTAGTGGTGTATTTAATCTAAACGTACTTAAAAGATGAAAGGGCTGAGAGTAGCCAAATGTCTATTTAAATGCATGCATCATCCTAAATTAACTTATTGCAATCTGTAAGCTGAAAAATAAACAAAACAGCTTTAGAAAGTTAATAACACTAAAAGTAATAATATCGCATTCAAAAAAATATCCGAATTTAATTTAATCTTAAACCAGCCTATTCTAAAAGCGGATAACAAAACATTGCGAAACCAAGGGTTTTACTTTGGTCTGTTCAATCATTTTACCAAGTGTTCAAATGCGATCTATGAACGAGCGGAAGTTGAACATTTAAACTTGAACGAAATTCGCTAAAGAGAGGTGATGAAAAGCCCTCTATGAAGATGTTAGCATACTAGGTGTTCGACATGACATGAAGAATGGTAGTAGACATATTGCTATTTTTTCACAAAGTGTTCATCACGAACAAGAAAAATAAGAAAATCAACATGTGCACATATTCTTTCAGTAAAGAAGCCACACAGATTCAGAGATCAGGAAGTATCAGAAGAGTACGAGTACTGACCTTTTGATCAGAGAACTTCCGTTCCAGAGGCTCATGAGAGAAATCGCTCAGGATTTCAAAACACATCTATGATTTCGGCGCTCTGCTATAGCTGCTCTCCAGGAGCCTGCTGAAGCATACATTGTTGGACACTAATCTGTGGGCGATTCATGCTAAAAGAGTAACAATCAAGCCTAAGGATATTTAGCTTGAACCCTATCATTCTGCGTTGGGTTTATCGTCTGTAACTTCATTTAAAGACGCAACCAAGATTTCAGCAAGGCTAGGTTGTGAACTAGACATTCTTGGAGATTCTGAAACTCGAGGTAGGTGGAAACCACTGCTTTTTGAGTGACTTCCAAATTACAGGTTCTAGAAACTTCCAAGGGTCTTTCCACCATTGACTTATTGTAGAAACGATCGAGCCGGTCTTCTGCAGATACTTGATTATGGCCCCGTCCTCACCCTCCACCCTATCCAGGCCCACCGCCTCTCCCTCTCCCGGAACTTGGACCTGAGCTAGGGTACCCTCCTTGACCCGAGCCATGGTTGGGGCTATTCCTGAAGTTGGGTCCAGGACTAAGGTAGCCGCGCCCTGGACCATGACCTGGGCTGTTGGCAAAATGGGGACTATTTCTGAAGTTGGGTCCAGGGCTAGGGTAACCTCGTCCTGAACCACGACCTGGGCTGCTGGTGAAATGGGGACTAGAGCCATGACTAGGGTAGCCGCCTTGTCCTGAACCATTGGTGAAGTGGGTTTGCGGGTTAGGAAAACCGACACCTTGTGGGGCAGAGTAACCTCTAGGGTGAGGACTATTGCTCCTCCAACTCGGGTTGGTTAAAGAGCTACTTTGTGGTGGGTTGGATGAATAAGCATGATTAGAACTTGCATAGGATCCCTGTGATTGTTGCATTTGCGCATTTGGCGAGTGGAAATAAAATTATGTAAATTAATAAGAAAGGCAATTTAATGCATGCCAAAGATAAAAGAAAAATGAATATAAAAAAAATCAAACTACTGTTGTATCAGAAGTGGCAATTCAACACATTTACTTATTGTTGGGTAAATTTCAGTTACAAATGAGTAAAATAATGTTTTTTAATGTCTTGAAACTTAAAAGGAAACGGGTCAAACAAAGCTGAAAGTTGCCCAAAGTGTAATTGAAATGCATAAACCCTCCTAAATCAATCACTCAAAAATAAAGAATATTGTTGCAATAATACAATTTGACTAAGATGGTGGATAAAACCGACCCGTTTAGGTTCGCACAACATGATCAACCATTTGATATTCATATTGCAACCTTATAGAAACAGAGCATCAATTTTAATTTTTTCATACTTGTTTCTTGACAATGTTAAAAGTTATGTGCCTCCAGTCCAATCCTCTTAAAAGGTCAAATAACTAAGCACAGATTCAATAATTATCTGTTTAATCCGCAATAAGTCATGTCAAGAGGTAAAATTTAACGTCAAAAAGAGAAATAAAGAATATAAAGACAGCACTAATGAACTAGCATACATAAAGAAATTCAAAATTGTGTGATAACAATATGGTAATATGGTATTACGTGGATGAGTGGATGAAAAATTATGTGACAGCTGAGGACTGACCTGGCTCCTGTGCTTGTTCCCATAATACGCAGCCATTGGGTTGGTGTAATAATTAAAGCTTTGAGAAGTCGTCTGCACCTTAGTTTCAGAGTTAGTTGTGGATTCAAGTAACGGGTTTGCGAGACTAACAGCTGAATGGTCATTATTATAAGTTGCATCCTCCTGTGAAGCTTCCATTTGCATAGCTTTTAGTCTTTCTCTTCTCTCAGTTGACTCTTCCATTGACCTTTCTGTGAATTACCCAAGAGAATATATATACCAGTATTGCATGATTGCATAAACCAATATAAAAATGTGAAATCAGAATGTGTTTGTGATAATATGGGTGTTAAATGGGTGAAATTTTACAGCCTGTGTAGAAAGGAAACAAGTTGAATGGGTAATAAAGTCGTCCAAAGTATATTCAAATCCATGAAACCTCTCAAATCGCTTTGATTTTTAACAGAATATATTATTATAATGACAATGACGACTTGTTTGGACCCATATAAAAAAATAACCCATTTGACCCGCTACCCAACCCACCCATTTTACCAACTATATATGGATGACAATATTTAACACCAACATTTTCGATATTCACAGTACTATCACAAAACTGTTGTGTCGAAAGATTCCGATAAAACGTTATATGGAACAAGACAGGGCATACAGATATAATGTGAATCAGAAAAGAAGTGATATCAACCCCTATGGGCTATGACTATAAGGAACGAAACCTATGCTAATCAACTAATTTATCGGCATCAGGGCATTAAAGATGGCTCACTAAGGCATTAATGGGCGCCAGTCCTTGTAAACGGGTGGGGGCGCCACTCAAACATACACACACACAACGTGATAGTTAAAGGGTGGGTTAGCTAAAACCCGTTGCCTATGTCGCAGTGACGTGGGTAGCGTTCCCTTCCATGTTAAACCACAACACCCAATTTAAATAAAATAGCATAAGCCCAAAGTAAAGACTTTGAACCTCAACTAATAACCGGCACCAATGTGTTTAAAAGTAAAAGCACAGAAAAAATCAAATAAATTTGATATCTAATTAGCTTCTAACAGAGTTAACCTGAATTAATTTGCAGAAATCAAAGCAAGTCTTGAAGCATTATTATTATTATTATAAGCACACAATTTCATAGCAGAAGTTCTTGAAGTATTAATACATTATTCACATAATTTATTCCAATAAATAAAAAGGAAAATAAAATGTGGAGTAGACTGCAATTTTACCCCCTGTGGTTAGCGGTGATTGGCACCCTTACCCCCTATTTGAAAATATTGATGTCTTACCCTCTGACGTTTCCTGATCGCATCAATGTACCCCCCTCAAAGTGAAAAGACGTTTTTGCCTCTGATATAAAGAGGAAACAACACATTTACACCCTGTGCTTTACCTCCGCTAACACGTTTACACTCTGTTTTGTTAATGGTCGTCTTCTCCGACGATATTCCAACCACCAGAGCAAAACACAATATAGGCCCTATTCTATGCACTTTGATACCGATCAAATTAATCATTTACTAATTGTGTGTTTATACACCCAACTGATACAAAACTCTCTTGTTAACGTACACATCAGAAATATATCCATACTTGCATAAACATTACTCCTAATAAAGATTAATTATAACAAAATAAGATGTTCCAGAGTAACAATTCCCCTATGCAACCATCGATGTTCTTGATGATCAAAAACTATGAACTAATAAAGTGAATCTACATAGGAATTAACAAAGCATTACAGATCATTTCAAAGTAAGTTCTTGGTCAAACAAACAATGTAAAGACTTACAATTCAAAAACTTTGTTGCCTGAAGATCTTCACTCTCCAGTTGTCCACTCTGCAATCTCTGATCCTTTGGAAATTGCCAATGATCTTCTTCATACCCGTAAGGAACTTATCTTTTCTAGGTAATATAGGTGCATACTCTCGTGTAATTTAACTTGCTCCCCAAGTTAACCTGCAACAATTTGCAGGGGAAGAAACATAGAGCAAGGATATCGGAGAAGACGACAAAGACGAGTTGAAATTACGGTGTTCGGAGTGGTAGCAGTGTTAGACATATAAATATACATATATGTCCGGTATTATATGTCTTCAAATATATATGCATATAAGCTAGATATATATGTCCGGTATTATTATTTATTTATTTTTAGGGTAGTTATAACATTCCTATGTTTTGTACGTATATATATCAACATTAACAGATCTGTAAAATTATCAATTCATATATGAACATTATCGCTTAGAACTTTCTGCAGAAACAAGTTTCATCATTCAAAGATTTCTAACAAAGTGGTATCAGAGCCACAACATCCGATCCAAGAAATCCATTTAACGTTAACGATCACAAGTTTTTTGTCGAATTCGAGATCATGAATCAAACGCAAGGCATACAAACACAGATTCCCAAACTGACTGGACAGAATTATTATCATTGGCACATCCAAATGAAGGTATTGCTTGAATCACAAGAATTGTGGATGGTTGTCGATGAAGGGTATCAAGAACTGGGACCGAATCCGTCCGAAGAACGATCCGCTGCATACCGGGAATCGATTAAAAAAGACAAACGGGCCTTGCATATCATATTCCAGTCCGTAATCGACACAGTTTTTGAAAGGATTTCACAGGCAAGTTCGGCGAAAGAGGCATGGGTTATTCTTCATAAATCATACAAAGGAGAAACGCGCGTAAAAACTGTAAGACTTCAATCCCTTCGATGCGAATTTGATTCTTTAAATATGAAAGATGGAGAATCTATTGAAGAATACTTCAATAGAACGATCCATATAGTAAACCAGTTGCGAATGAATGAAGAAAAATTAGACGAACAAAGGATTGTAGAAAAAATCTTACGTAGTTTGACTAGAAGTTACGAATCGGTTGTTATTACGATCGAAGAAACAAAGAATCTTGCTGAAGTATCCACCGAAGAACTGATGGGGATACTTCAATCACACGAATTAAGGCTAAAAAGATATGAAGATAATCCTGTTGAACATGCGTTTCAAGTAACGAATGTAGGCCAAGATCGGTCTAGGCAGTCGTTTAGGAATGAATCCGCAGGAAAGGGACGAAATAAGTATAAGGGCAAGAATTTCAATATGAATTCCATAAGATGTTTCAATTGTCATAAACTTGGACATACCGCCAAGTTTTGCCAACAAAAGGATGAACGCGAAAAAATGGATAACGCATTAATCCATACAGAAGATGATGTTGATGAACAAGATGACACTATGTTCATGATATTCAACATGGAGGAAACAGTCAAAAGTGACTGTTGGTATCTTGACAGTGGCTGCAGTAACCACATGAGTGGTAACCGAGAACTGTTTTCTCACCTTGATGAATCTTTTAAAAAGGAGGTGAGAACAGGAGATGACAAACGGTTGGATGTATTAGGCAGCGGAAATGTCTCTATTATTATTAGAGGGAAAGAAAGGAAGATACCAGATGTATTTTATGTAAAGGGGTTGAAGCATAATCTGTTAAGCGTAGGCCAACTCATAAAGAAAGGATATGAAGTCGCGTTCAAAGAAGATAGATGCGTTATAAAGGATTCAAATAATGAATTTGTTGGTACTATAAAGATGACCAACAACAGGATGTTTCCATTACATCCCGAAAGTGATCTGAAATATGCCTTAAATATGACTACATATGATTCCTCACGTCTATGGCACAGACGTTATGGACACGTAAGCATGGACACTTTGATTGATATGAAAAACAAGGAGTTAGTACTTGGACTACCAAAGATAAAGAAGGATGATGGTGTATGCGAAGGTTGCATATCAGGGAAACATGCAAGGAAACCTTTTCAAAAGAAAATGGTCTGGCAAGCAACTGAACCGTTACAATTAGTTCATTCTGACATATGTGGTCCAATGAGAACAGAATCCATTGGTGGATGTAGATACTTCATCACATTCATCGATGATTACACTAGGAAGACATGGGTATATTTTCTTAAATTTAAGTCCGAGGCGTTATATCACTTCAAGAATTTTAGAGTCTTGAATGAGAAGCAGTCGAATCATGTAATCAAAACTTTAAGGACGGATCGCGGAGGGGAATATTGCAGCAAGTCATTTCAGGAATATCTGAGACTCAATGGGATTAGACATCAACTAACTAACAGCTATACCCCTCAACAAAATGGAGTAGCCGAACGGAAGAATAGGACTTTAATGGAATTAAGTAGAAGCATGATGAATCTTAAGCAATTACCTAACTGCTACTGGGCAGAAGCAGTAGCATGCACTACTTACATTCTAAATCGAACAATTACGAAGACCAGACCAAACATCACCCCTTTCGAAGCCTGGAATGGACAGAAACCAAATGTAGAACATCTGAGAGTATTTGGGTGTCTAGCTTATGCTCTCGTACCCAAACAACACAGAGACAAATTATCCAACAAGTCAATAAAAACAATATTTGTTGGATATAGTGAAGCTAGCAAAGGTTACAAGCTATACGACCCTCAAAATAACAAGATTATCATCAGTCGTGATGTAATCTTTGATGAAAATAAGAGATGGGTTTTCGAAGGTGAAGGATCAAATGTACCACTGGTTATCACTGACGGAGAGGAGATACACACTCAACAAGATGGAAAAAAAGACAAGAGTCAAGAAGAGGAGAGTGATAACTGTACGACAGATAACATAAATGGAGAACAAAATCAAGAAGATACCAATAGTGATCAACAAGCTTGTAGTATCTCGGGAACAGATCAAGCACAACGACAAAGTGCTGATCAAGATCAACAAAACAGTGGTGACACTTCATCCACAGATTCGGAAAACGAGGTCATTAAAACTACAAGCATTAGGAATATATATCGTAATACCAGAAAACTCTCGAATGCAGAGGTGTTACAGAAATATAATCAAAATCAAGTAGTGAATTTTGTTCTCTATGCAAGTACGGATCCAACGAGTTATGAAGAAGCAAGTAAAGATGCAAAATGGATAGAAGCGATGGACAGGGAAATGGACTCCATTAATAAAAATCACACTTGGGTATTGGTGGATCCACCAAAACATCAAAAGCCAATAGGAGTGAAGTGGATCTATAAAACAAAATATGATGAAAAGGGAAATGTAGACAAATACAAAGCCAGATTAGTAGTAAAGGGTTATAGGCAGAAATATGGTATAGATTATCAAGAAGTATTTGCACCCGTAATAAGATTCGAAACAGTTCGGATAGTATTAGCTTTGGCTGCACATTATGGATGGTATCTTCATCAAATGGATGTTAAGACAGCTTTTCTAAATGGAAAACTGAATGAACAAGTCTACATAGAACAACCTCAAGGATACATTAAACACGGAGAAGAACGAAAGGTATGTCATCTTCAACGAGCTCTCTATGGTCTGAAACAAGCACCAAGAGCATGGTACAGCCGCATAGACTCATACTTCTTACAAAATAAATTTAAGAAAAGTGCATATGAGCATACCTTATATATAAAAGATACTAACAAAGGAAAGTTAGTGATATGCCTATATGTTGATGATTTAATCATTGCAAGCGATTCCATGCACTTAATTACGGAATTCAAGGAGTCTATGAATAAAGAATTCGAAATGACTGATATGGGAAGATTACACTATTTTTTGGGCATGGAAGTACTTTATGAAGATGGAAATATCATATTGTCCCAAAGAAAGTATATGAAAAACTTGTTGGATAAATATAAAATGACTCAATGCAACTCTGTTTCTACACCTATGGAATATGGTTTGAAATTATCAAAGGATGACCCGGAAGAGTTTGTAGACGAAGGGGTGTATCGAAGCCTAATAGGAAGTTTGATGTACCTTACTAACACAAGACCAGACATCATGTTTGTGGTCAGCAAAGTTAGCAGATTTATGGAGAGTCCAAGGAGAAATCACTGGGAAGCAGCTAAACGAATACTTAGATACATCAAAGGAACACAAGATCAAGGGATTACATACTCCAAGGGAGGAAAGAAGGTTCTTGTAGGTTTTAGTGATAGTGACTATGCAGGAGATATGGATGATAGCAAAAGCACCTCTGGATATATATTTCACTTAGGTTCTGGTCCCATCTCATGGCAGTCAAAGAAACAAAAGGTAGTAGCTTTGTCTTTAACGGAAGCAGAATACATGGCTTTGTCATTAGCAGGTTGTCAGGCACTATGGATCAAAGGAATTTTGGATGATTTGCAAGACAATAACGATTCTCCAATTCCTTTATACTGTGATAATAAGTCCACAATATGTTTGGCTAGGGATCCCGTTTATCATGGGAAGAGCAAACATATAAGGGTCAAATATCACTTTATCAGAGATCTTGTCAAGAAAAGGGAATTAAATGTGATCTTCTGCGCAACAAAAGATCAGATAGCTGATATTATGACAAAAGCATTACAACCAAGGGACTTCATTAGACTTAAAGAGCTTCTTCGTATGTCATTAGAAGTAATCTAGCTTACGGGAGGGTGTTAGACATATAAATATACATATATGTCCGGTATTATATGTCTTCAAATATATATGCATATAAGCTAGATATATATGTCCGGTATTATTATTTATTTATTTTTAGGGTAGTTATAACATTCCTATGTTTTGTACGTATATATATCAACATTAACAGATCTGTAAAATTATCAATTCATTTATGAACATTATCGCTTAGAACTTTCTGCAGAAACAAGTTTCATCATTCAAAGATTTCTAACAAGCAGTAGGTGGTTACCGGAGAAGACGAGTTGTAGGTTTTGCTCCGGTGGTCGGAATATCGCCAGAGAAGACAACTTTAATAAAACAGGGTGTAAATATGTTAGCATAAGTAAAACACAGGGTGTAAAACGAGATTTCTTGTCCGTGTTCGTTCATTAATGTTCATGAACTGTTCGTGAACACTTATGGAACATGGACAAAAACAAACGAACCCAAACACATGTTCATCAGTTCATGGACATAATTGAACACAAACGAACGTTATATATATTCATTTAAAAATACAATATGCATTTTTTATTAGAAAGACTACTATGAAGAATCCACCAAAAATAAATAGATACTTAACATAATTAACACAAAACTTAAGAAGTTTGTCAAGTTTTAACACAAATTAAAATTGAAACAATCAAATGAGGGATGTTGGCGGAGGCGTATAGTATAACTATGATTTCAACTTTTAAAAACTAAAGGCAATAAATAAAAATATAACATAAAAAACTTTTAAATGAACGAACATAAATGAACACATTACCGAACGTTCATGAAAAAAAAGGAACGAACATAGCCTCCGTTTATGTTCTTTTGTTTTACATATCGATCGAAATTTCTTGTTCGTGTTTGTTCACTTATTAAATGAATGAGGGGTAGTTGTAGGACAATACTCTTCGTTTTTGCACATGGATTGGGGTTATTCATAATTGATTGATAATGTTGTAATAGATGTTTTATGTATGGTACAACAAGTAATGTGTGATGTACAGATAGGGGTGGCAAAATGGGTGGGTTGGGCAGGTTTGGGTAATGGGCTAGGATGGTTTGGGTTAGGATGGGTTTATTAAGAAATGGGTTAGGATGGATTTATGAAGAAATGGGTTAGGATGAGTTTAGGTCAAGATGGATTTGAGCATGATAGGCTAAAAATATAAATAAATTAAAAAAAATCAAAAAAACTTAAAAAAATTCAAAAAATCAAAAAATTCAAAAAAATTCAAAAATAAAAAAATAAAAAAATAATGATAAAAGGTTAAGCATATGAAAACTGGATAAGAAATTTTAACATTTGCCATTTTACAAATCATCTTAGCGAGCTTCTCAAACTGAAACTAATACACACTGATGTTGCAGAACCTCAAAGTACCCCATCATTGCAAAGCAGCATATTACATTATTTTCATTGACAATTTTACAAGAACGTGCTGGATTTAGATACAAAACAGCACCCAGATTCAGCAATGATAAACACTAAACATAACTGAAAGTGATGAAATGTCAATGGATGATAAAAGTGGTTTGCATATAAGGCCATTAGTGACAGTTGCAGCTAACATGAGTGTGCTGCTGGTCCTCATAACAACTATAAAGAGACCCTTATAACCAAGGATTCATATTGTCGAATTAGTTTTACTTGAACAACCTGATGTGTTTGTATGTGTTTAAAGACAACTAGTTTAAGAACCCGTGTATTACACGGGTTGATTAAAGATAATATCTTATCATCATCATCATTTACATAAAATGTTATGATTAAATACACCTTAAAACGCAAACGAATTTGTAAGACTACGACGACAAATTGGAATACATGAATATGCAATGATCATAATTCGTTGAAAATCTCCTTAAAAACCACATTCGTTGTGTTATACGTATTGTTAATGTCCTATGTTAATTACTGCTATATACACCAAAAGTCGTTAAAAGCCTGCACGCCCTTTGAGCCGGGCCTGATCCACTGGTTAGAATGATAATTAGCTCGTGATTCAACGATAACAACAAAAAAATACTTGCCTGGAGCGATGTATTCATATGATCCAGCGACCCGTGACATGGCATGCTGATAATTGGCAGAAATCATTAGCTTCGCGAGCCCGAAATTAACCAAATAAGCCTCATATTTGCAGTCGAGAAGAATATTATTGCACTTAACATTTCTATGAAGAATTGCAGGCACACAATCTTGATGAAGATAAGCGAGCCCTTGTGCGGATCCAACCGCGATCTTGTACCTCGTTTCCCAATCCGAATTCCGATTACTTTGGAACTGTAAATTAGAATTTGGAATGTGACTGTAAGGCAATAGCTTCACACTTTTATTAGAACAATACTCCAAAACTATCACTATATTTTGATGCCGAATATGACCCAGAATTTTAATTTCAGCTACAAACGCGACCCGGATGGCTGGCCACGCCCAGCTAAGAGACGCCCCACCACACCCCTAGTTTTTGAGTATTAGCTTGTGGATCCCACCCTCGCCATATGTCGAACAATGCCCCCAACCCAAGCCACTCCACACCCCATAGTCTTATATTACAGTTTAAACAAATTTAAAGTGAATTTAACTAACCTTAACAGTAATCTCAGCTTTATAAGGTCTAGTTGCACCCCATATAAACATAAAATAGTAAACAAAACAATAAAACTAAAAAGAGCCATTAAAGCTTGTAATCTTCTAGTAATTGAATAATTCAAATCAACAAAGGAAAGTAAAAAAAGTGAAATAAATTACGAAAATTACCAAAGCGCGATGCATGTAGAAGGGATTGTGTTGAATTCCGGCAATTCCTTCGGCTACCTATTTACGATATTCACTTTTAGTTTCAGCTAAACTTTATAATCGGTACTAACAACATGCAGAGTTGCATACATCATAATTGTTAATGAAGGATAAAACAATATATTGTACGGCTAATAAGGAAACCGTTACGAATTCAAACTTCAACAATCCATTTTTAAAGAGTAAACAAACATGCTTAGTAACGAATAATGGAATGGAAAGATATTATAGGTAAGCCTTACCTTTATCCCGGGAGATATAGAGACTGTATAGAAAGATATTAAAAAGAAAGCTTACATCTTCGAGGAGTTTATCAAGAGCCGGAAGGGCCTCTGATTCGATAAAGTTGATCTTGTGTTCGACCCCGGCTTTGTCTATAACCGGCTTACCGATTTCATAAAACTCTCGATTTACATCTATCGCTACAGTCTGCATTAAATATAAACACTTTCAATTGAATACGAAACGTCAGCTAGAAGTTGTAAAATGAGTAAGCTTTGTCTAGTTATTGTTATTTATTTATTTATAATTTCAAAATAAATATCACCCGTTTAATGGATTTAAATATGAGTATATGTGAAGGTAAATAAAGTACATAAGTGAAATACTTCACATATTTCATAGTTATCTATATACTATATATAAGCATTTCCCATGGATAGAATTGTCATTTCCATACAAATTTTTAAGATGGCATACAAAGAGTCAATATAAAATGCATAACTTTTTACCATTTTCTTCCATTCCTACCCCTCTTCCCTTTTATCTATACTAGGTTTCAGTGATTTTGTGCTTGATTATTGATGATTGTAACCGAAGATTCAATGTTGAGTGAAAATTAAAGACGCGAATTGAATTTGCCCTATCGTTTCCATTCCCTCATCACAAGGAATACAAATCATCCATATCATCAATTCCCTTCGGTTACAGGCCGTAATCGTTGTCATATCATGATTGAAGAACCTAACACAATCGTCATCTCCCTTGTTGCTGTTGCGTAAGTTTGAACCAGGAAAGGAGCTCGGGTTGATCAATCGCAGGTAAACTTTAGTGGTGATTTAGGATTAAGCAGGCCGAAAACTAACAACAAGAAGCAATAACCAATTATGGTTTTCAGGGTAACCGGGTGAAGAAGACGACCGGTAAACCAAACCACGTGCACCCGTTTCAGCTGAGTTCGAGTTACAGTCCAAATTCAGGGTTAAAATCCGGTTCTGTCACTACAAACTTGGCTTCGGTTCTGAGTAGCAGGCCACCGTTTCAAGCTTCTTATTGTGTATTCATCTACCAGATGATTGAAAGTAGCCAATGTGGGGATAATTTGGAAGGGGAAGTAACATTGTCACAGCTGGTATTTTTTAAAATGATTTATTGTAGTTTTTTTTTTTGTGTGTGTGTGTGGGCTTTATACTTGTATCAAATTAGGTTCATATGAGTGTTTTGTGGCAGCAAAATTCACTTTCACTCTTTTTCTTGTAGGATTTTAAATGACCTGGCAGGATCTGAAAGTTCTAAAACAGAACAAAACTGGAATGAGGAGAAGAGGTAAGGAAATGGTTCAAAGCTCTTCATGGTTATGCATAATATCAGTTGTAAGTTGCAATGATCAAATAGTTAGGTCCTAATGTATCTATATTTTGTACTTCAACCAACTTACTAGGTTGTGATTATTGGTTTCAATTGCAAATACCGTATCTGGAGTCGATTGATTGGTTTGCTGGTCGCTATGAAGAATTGCTCTTACCCAAAAGTGGAAGGTTTCGAGTGAACTTTGTGAACCATTTTGGGGTGTTGAGGTGAGCTCTAAGTTTAATTATACTAGGAAAAATGTTATTTTAATTGTTTTGGAATAAATAGTTATTTGTCCGATTGTTCAGGTGAGGTTGGTAAGAAATAAGGACACTAGCATTCAGAAGTAAAGATGATGTTGAATAGGCCATTGAAGAGCTACATGACAAAGAATTTAAGGTATAAATCAACTTACTGTTATCTTTATGAATGCTCACAAGGATTATTGCAATTGTTTTTTTTTTTTTTTTTTAATTTCTCTGTTTTTGAATATAAACGCTTAATGAGGTTATTGCTGACCCATTTACGTATAAATGGGTCGATTTGGGATATCTTCTATTTAACGGGTCGACGGGTAAACACTAAAACTTCACTAAAAGGAAAAGCAAAATAAGTATATATACACACACACAACATATATACGATTTTTTACGTTTTTAGGTTTGAATTATGTTCTCGGCCCATATTGTCGACTCCTATATTTTTTGAAACATTTGTAAAAAACACTGATACCATTTGTTGCTATCAATGTCATCTTTCGGTTATATCACGGAGTTCTATCAACTTCATAAATCAATTTCTTTGAGTTTGAATAATCAAAACCAAGTTAATACACACTAGAAAAAAATAAATATACATTGATATTAATTCAAACCTAAATACGTTAAAAAACGTTAAAAAATCTCCCATATTGTGCGCTTGTGATCAATATTGCCAATCTTTTACATGCAAGTTTCTTTTGATTTTTAGTGTGGATATTCTAAACTAAAGTCTAATAGCATGTAGTTTAACATAAACGATTAGGAATGTTCATGAGCCAAAATGAGCCAAGCCATGGCTATTCAGGCTTCGCTTGTTTGTAAATGAGCTAAGCCGAGTTGTCTTAGTTTATAAACAAATTTGGGTGCACAGTTATTTTTATATATCTGTTGTTTCAGGTCCGTTTACACAGAGAGTTTTGCTGACACTGGAAGAGAAGCATCTTCCTTATGGCCTAAAGTTAGTTGATCTCGGTAACAAGCCAGCCTGGTAATCATACAGTATTCCGTTTATAACATGTCGTGTTTTCAACCGTTCATAATATGATCTACGCATGACACTCTTGGTTTTACGTAGGTTTTTAAGTATTAGCCCAGAAGGTAAAGTCCCAGTGGCGAAAGTTGATGACAAATGGATAGCAGATTCCGATGTTATTACACAGACAGTAGAGGAAAAGTTCCCCGACCCGTCACTGGTGACCCCACCTGAGAGCTTCTGTGTACACTCATGCTCTTTGTCTCCCCTTTGTTCAGTTTACATTCATTTTTGCAAATTGATGTTGAATAATGGTATTTCTGATTCATATATCTAGCGGGTCGAAAATCTTTTCGACATATATTGGCTTCTTAAAAAGCAAAGATGCGAATGATGGAACGGAGAAAGCTTTACTGAATGAACTCTCTGCTTTCAATGATTACATCAAAGAAAATATGGGTTCTGTTCTATCTCTCCACACACGCACATATATATCAAACTGTTTGTTGAATTAGGTTGCTGATTTTAAATTTTTTTCTCACGTGTTTGTTGAAGGGTCCGTTTATCAACAGAAAGGATATCTCTGCTGCAGACTTGTCACTAGGTCCGAAGCTGTACCATATGGAGATCGCTTTGGGTCATTATAAGAAGTGGTCAGTCTCAGATTCACTTCCCCATCTGAAAATATACATGAAGGTACACTTATCTTTGTTGAATTGCATAAAGTTATCTTTTTGTGAGAGCAGCCTTAATTGTTATGCTCTTTGATTTTTATCTTTTCCATAATATGTTATAACTAACATAATATCATTACTGGTGACTACCCCTTGTATATCAGAAGCAAGTAGAAGAGCATTGCAAAACGTTTCACTAATGTGATTTATGTTCAGATTGGGCCAGATCGTCAAACTTTGTACTGGAGTGCTACATGGCCAAAGGAAGTTGAGCAACTTGCAAGGCAGTTGCTTTATAACCCTTACAAAGTAAGATATTTAATTTAGAAATGTTAAAGTTAAAGGTAGCAATTTCAACACATTTTTATGTTGATGGTTCAACTTGGGTTGTATTTCATTGAAAACGTGATACACCAAAAACATAGAAAACTTCATCGTGCTGACACATTGTTGTTTGAAATATATACAGGTAGTGATTGGTTCTTCAGAATTGAAAGCTAACCATTCAATTCACCAACATGTGGATATTATGACCGAAAATCAAAAGTATAGCAACTAAGTTAAATCATTTTTATTGGTACCAACCAAGATTCTTCACTACACTTTGTCAACTCACAAATATAGTTGATTAATTGAGTATTCAGGTTACTTAACGGTTTGTCGGTTAACCTAGCCATTAGTTTTATAACTTTTGTTTTTAATAATTAAACCAGCATTTTTGTTTTTAGATTGATAAATGCTTAATGAGGAAGGTCGAGTGGATGTGGGACAAGTGACACTTACAACTACACGGTACCTGTCGGGTCGAAACGGTGAGAGACATGTGGCGATGTTACGAGTTAGTGCGTTTCGACGACGAACCGGTTCGATACTTAAAAGTGTGGCTTGCGTGAATCTGTGTCTTAAAGACATATAATTAAATTTTTGTACAAATGTGCAGGTGGCATATGGCGGAGTTGCAATCCGTCACACATCATGCGAGGCGGAAACGGAAATTGACAAACTCGAAAGACATACCCTTCTACTGAAACATAATATATTAGTGAATTGGTAAAACGTTATATAGAGCTAGCAGGGCCAACCCTGAGAATTCGTGTACCATGTTCGAGCTCGAAAAAAACGTGCCCTTAGGTGGAGGAATGTGGAGAGCTTTGAGTTTGATGAGGAAGAACTTAAATCTTTCAAACTCTTTTTGCTTTGACAGTATTTGTTTTTGTTTCATATAAGTTAAGTTGGTTCTTTAATATGTACTCTTTTCTATCATTCACATGTTATATGTATTTGATCATGTAGCAGCAACCCGATCAGTATCCAAAGAAAGAGCCAAGATATAGAATAAAAGGTCAAAGCTCAATTGAGCCTGGTCTCTCAAGTTGAGAGTCAAAATTGTTGGGCGGAATAATTTGAAAAACTTGATGTCCAAATTCTCTTATGTCATTCGTTTCAAAAATATACCCAATCACCCAATGTTCATGTAGTATTACTTGCCCTTTTGTATTTGTACACATAGAGGTCGAAATTTCAATTCTATTTTTGATTGGGTTGATTATGGTTGTCTTTTATCTCTTAAGTGGTTAAATCTTTTATCTATATATATACAACTTATATAAAATTTATGTTCCCACCCTATCTTGTCGACTCCGCCGCAACGCGCGGGTTTCCCACTAGTACTATATATAAGCATTTCCCATGTCTAAAATAGTAATTTAACCCCAACTTTTTAAGATGGCAGACTAAAAGTCTCAAACAAAATCTATATTTTTACATTTTTCTTCCCATCTTACCCTTCGCTCCCTATATCCCCTTCCCCTATCAGATATTTAACACCATTGTTATCATCAGTTTCTTCCAATTCAATCGTTCTCTTCAATAAGGGTTTATGACTGAATCTCTACAGTCGCATAAGGAATTCGATAGATTACGCCAACTGAAATCAATTACCCCATACGTTTCATTCCTGCAATTATTTAACACCGAACCCATCATGGAATTGGGTAGGGTTTTCACCCCTGCCCTAACTCATCGGCCTTGTTGTTCTGGGATTCTTTTTCGATTTATGGGATGTTGTTAATGGGTATGAACAGGGTTTAGACATTGCACAAAATCAAAGAAGATGTAATCGGGAGAACCGAATCCACGACTGGAAGTTTTAAATCATTCGATTTTTTGATTCCAAACAAAAGTTTTCACTTCTAATTTACAACAGATTTCATGGTATTGTTTGTTAAATGATTTGTAAAGTTTTCATCTCATTCCACTTTGGGATTTCGATTACTCTTCCTATTCAACTGTTTTGATTTAATTGACGATTGTGTGACTTTAGTTTAGGTTTATTCATGGCGATTTTGCAATTAGGGCTGCAGATACAAGAGGGAAGCATACAATTCTTGGGCTGAATTGAAGACGCTTATTTTTTCAACAAGAAACTCGCTATTTGGAGGTTTGGTTTCTTTATTTTTTATTTTTCTTAATTTTTGGAATTTTTGAATTTGTTAGCTTTGTTGGGTTTATTGCTGCTTGAATGTAATTGGGTTTAGTTTAAAGTTTGAAACCTTTTGTTTTGTTTTTTTTTTTCCTTGAATTTAAGATGATAGATGGTATTCAATGGCTATTTCTTGTTAATATTTCTTAGAAATTGAGACTCTGTTGTCAAAAATTTTGTTTGTCATTTTTCATTTTGACTCTTAATTTGTTTGTGTATGATCAAAGTTTGAAGCTTTTTATTTTGTTATTTGTTTCTTTGAATCTAATAAATGAAACTTGTATTTCATGACTAATGTAAAAACTTAAGTACATTTTGAGTTTATATGCTTATAGGGGAAAGCTTGCATCTAGGTACTCAAGATTGCAAGCGGCACTCAAGGTGCTAACGGCTCGCATGTCGCCCAGACGCAAAAACTCCATGTTACCGTGACAGGTCCTAAACTTCATGTGGCCTAAACTTTTTCTCATTTGGCGCTACTTTTATGAGGGCCTTTTTTGTCATGCTCCGCATTGAAGGTTAGTTATACATTTCTCTTGCTTATTATGCATGATTATTATTGAATATAGATGAAAAAGAGTTTCATAAGCGCAGAAGTTTGCAACGATTCCGATGTTAAGATTGATTTCTAAAGTTTGAAAAATGGGTGGGTGAAGTATGATTCAAAATGCGTTCAGGTCATAATAGGTCATGACATGAGTTTAGATGATTTCCTTCTTACATCCCAATTATTAAAGTTGTTTAGGTCCAAACTCGACAAATTGGGTTGGGCTGGGTTTATTGTGCGTGCACCGTTTTTGTTCATTTTTAGTTATTATTTCTTATTAATAGTGACTTTTGATGTGCTCTCATGTAGGTGATCAAAGGGATTAAAGAATATTAGATAGGCTTCGGGATGAAAGCCAAGCAAAAGTTGATGAGCTTAAAGAAAGAACTAATTATTACATCACTCACCAGCTCATTCAGGTACACTATAATGGTATTAGTTATATAAAGAGGGTAAAACTTTTTGGCATGATTTGTTTTAGACACTTCACTAAAGCATATTTTGTTGTTGAGACTTTTGCTTTTTTTCAAGTTAATACCGATACTGTTTTTTATCTTTCAGCTTGTTTTGCATAAGTATGACCCAGATCCAGCAGCAAAAGCAGTTGTTGCATCTGTTCTTGCATCAAAATTTGGTGCAGATTCGAGCCTGAAAGTGATTCTTGGAGATGAATTACAAGTGCTCTAATGTTAGACCCATAGGTATATTCTAAACCTTAGTCTCAAATGCATCACAAGTTAATAGGTGTTTGGATGTGCATATTTCACAGTGATTATCACCAGTTCAAGAATCAAAACCAGATAGTTTGGTAATCAGATAGGGGTACTTAGGTAATCTGACACTTGATTGAGTAGTGAATTAATTTTTTTTGTATGTAGTTATCATGCTGAAAATAGTTTATACTATTAATATACTTATCGTAAGCTATAAAAATAATTTATAGATAGATAATTATTATTTGATATTGATGGTCACCATAAAATGTTAATATAATTAATTAGTTGTTTTCTTATACATGTAAGATGTTTGTGTTAAAAGGGTATAATAGTAAAATTGTAGGTAGATATTGTTTAGTAGACTCCAGTTTACCCGCCCTGGTACGCCTAACCTGCATTTAATAACGCGTAACCAACACTGCACGCATAACCGGCACCTAAACGCATGAAACGACGTCGGAATGCGCGTAACAGGCATTAAACACATGTAACTGGCATTGGTTACTCGTGTAAAGCCGGTTTCGTGTCGAGTGCTGCGTTCAGTGCTTACCAGGCTGGGTTACGCGCATGTCCCAGACCGGATACACATAACTAGAGTAAAAACGCGTAATAGACGATTTTGGCTATTTACTCTTGGATTTATGATGTAAATATTTGTTTATTTTACTGCAGATAACCACCCACTGGGATGTAAAATATTACCCCATTTTGTTATCTGAATATTACCTTTTGTTATTTTGCAATACAGTTTTCCATTGCTGGTATACACAGGTATGTAAATTGGGAGGTAATGGTCTTATTAATTAATGACACGTGTTTTGATGTATGTCATCTGCTGCTTCGTGTTATTTCTTTTGTGTGCAAGACCATTTATGTATTGGTGGATAATAGACTATGGCTGCAGGACTTGGTGTCACGGCCTCCACACTTGTGGCAGTTAATGGTTACCAAGGTTGCATACATGTTTAAAACATCCTAAATGATCAAGTTTTTTCTTTGCTACAATTAAAATTGTCATGTTTTCTTCTTGATTATGTTTCAGTTACAAATGTCACCATTCGACACTGCTATACGAGTCCATTTAAATTCTGTTGTCTGGTTATTAATATCGTTCTCAGCTATATCGCACCTGATTTGTTTCACCGAGAACTCCACATGTTCAGCGTTGATACCCAATCTCACTGGTCCCTCATGTTTTGAATAGTCTGCTGCACTAGCAAATTATGAAGCTGACCCATTTGCTCCTTTTCATGTACTGTTGAGTGTCAGTGATATTGCTCTCCATTTCAAGTCCAAATTTTACTTTTACATTTACTAATACTAATTACTAAAGTACACAGAATAGCTACAATAATGTTTGATTTCAAAACACATAAAAACTAGGGGTGTGAATTTCTAACACGGCCCGAAAACCCAACACGAATCTAACACGGAATTCGCGGGTTTAGGTTTAGTCTAAACGGGTTCGGGTCAGTTTCAGCGAACCCGTTTAGGTAAACGGGTCAGGTTCGGGTCAACCTGGTCGGGTTGGCGGGTTGACCCGTTTAACACATTTATACTATAATATTATAATTTTTTACAATATATTTTATGTCATAAAAATTATAACTTAAAAAAACAAATTAACATAGATTTTATTTTATAATTTAAATATAATATTATTAAATACATTTGTGCTTTTATAGTAAATTTTAATTTTAATATATTAACTTCAGAAAAAAATTAAAAAATCGGGTTGAATGGGTCGTGTTCGGATCAACCCACAAAATCTCGGTTTATGTTCGTGTACATATGTATGATACATTTGTGCTTTACACCAAAATGTATACCATTGTAAATTGTCGACCCGCCGCAACGCGCGGGCTCCCCACTAGTATAGATAATAACTCATCTGAAATGTATACCGATCAAAATTCAAGAGTGATAAACTGAACTGTAAACGCCCGTATAAATTATACAAACTGCTCAAACATTACATGAAAGTCTTTTAAATACATTTTCTCTTTTTAGTGAAATTCTTTTGTGTATCTTTTCCCTTTTTTACAAAATTCTTTTGATATACCTGGATCTTTTATTTACTTTCATCCTTTTTTCAAATAAACTGAACTGTAAACCCCATCTCGGAGCTGCAACTGCACTTAAAGTTAGAGCCAATGGCATACAATATGCTTTTGCACCTTGTATTGCAGTAAGTTAAATATAAGCTACTGCACATTGTGGACAGTAAGTTAATTGACCTTTTTAGTCAAATTGTATACCCAATATGTATATTATGACAAATCTTGATTCTTTAAAATGAAAATATAACTATAAAAGTGTGAGTCTTTTCTTTAAAATGAAAATATAACTATAAAAGTGTGAGTCTTTTAGATCTATCTAGTATCTGATGATATAATTAACTTAAGGTCTTATCTGTTTTAAGCACTTTAAAACTCCCTTTTGCCGTGGGTATATTTTGGTGGATAAAATTAAATAATAACAATGGGATACACAAGATAGAATATGATACAAAAATCATAATTCGTGATGGTCCATAAAGTGTGAAAGATGGACATATAATCAATATAATGATCATGGAAAGTGGTAAGACTTTTCAATGGGTCCTTTATAAAATATCTTCTTGATTTACTTTTAACGAAAATCGAACACATATTGGTTTATAAAAACTGTTTAAAATGAAGAAGAAAAATAAAAAAAATGATAAACTTGCATACGATTTGGTATTAACACCTGGAGCCCTTGTTAAGGAAACCCTGCTTGTGGTTGTTGACATGCTTGAATTGATGGAGTATGCAGGTGAGGTGAAAGCACGCATTCCAGATTTCTCCTACCTAATAAAGGGTGAAGATTAAACAATGATCCCTAAAATCTTGTTTTTTTTTAATTCAAACTGATAATTTAGTTACTTTATCCCTATTATTTAGCTTTTAAATATCCTGGCTGAAATTAAGTCAGTTAATATCATATGGTAGTTTAATCAAAATATATAAAATCTATTAGAGTTTTTAGAAGGGTAGAATATTAGTGTTTTTAGTTTAGAAAACAAACCAATTCAAAAAAGGGTATAATATTAGTGTTTTTAGTTTATATAAAATCTTTAATAGACTTGAATATAGAAAATTGAAAAACATAATTACATTAAATTTAGTTTTATTAGTGTTTTGCGTTTCATGTAGAAGCTGTAATAAACAATTCCCCAATCTGCTTTTACGAATAATCACAATAACTATATGAGGAAAAAAAACCTGACCCCACTAAATAAAAAAATGTTATATAAACTGAACGTTGTATCAAGTAAAAAAAATTAAAGTTTAGTAAAAAGTATTGTGGCGGTCTTCACTTTCTTCATTGTCGATTAGCATATAAACCAAAGTTGGGTTTTGACGATTTGATCCATTTGTCCCAAACCATTTATTAGCGAATAATATGATTTTTATAATCATACTTGATAAACTACCAATAAAAAGTAAGGAAAAAATGTTTCTAGCCAACGACTTATCTCATATAAAAAACTACTCCATGTTAAGTATTACGAACCTTATGGTAATGTGATTACAAGCTTCATTAAGTTCAAAAATTCCATTAAGAAAAGCTGACTACATCCATTATATTTCACTTTCTTGTATAAACATATTTGTATTAGACATAAACATAATGGAATTCTAAATAAACATGATAGCAGAGTTCTTAGATGCTTTTGATTAATTTAGTACCAAATACATGAGGTTCTTATCTAGAATTTGTTCCCAAATCATTAAAAACGCTCACAAATGCATCATACTCCCAATCCAGTAGCCATTTTACAAATATTAAATAATTTAGCAGCACTTCTACGGATTATAATCGGAACTACACATGCTCTATTGTAATCTGTAATAGGATGAAGCGAAGAGAGTGAAAACTTACATGCTTTCTCATGATTTTGGGGATTTCATCATGTTCAGAATTGAACAATAGGATGTAGCGAAGAGAGTGGAAACTGTATTAGATATCTCATGATTTTGTAAACTGTAATAGGAATATAGGATGAAGCGAAGAGAGTAAAAACTTACATGCTTTCTCAGGGCACGACAATTTCAACATATTCATCTTCAGAGTAAAACGTCCTGCAAGAAAAGGATTAAACAATAAAATTGAGTTTTGTCACTTTGCCTACAGAAACAGTTTGTTACCAAAACTTATGAATAAAAAAATCACACTTAACACTTCAAAGTCCAAAATTACCTTCAGTTCATCACACACAAAAAAATAGCAACTTCAAAATCAAAAACAGTGCTTATCTTGTGTGCTACTGGTGACTAAAGAATTAAACACCCATTAATCAATCAATCCTCCATTAAACAACAATTACTGAACAATTCAACCATCAAAAGCATAAGCAATTCAAATATAACAAACAGATATCATCAGAGATCAAATCGAGACACACAAATCGACTTTCTACATGATCAATTACACAAAACCTCAAACAATAACACAACATATACAAAAAGAATCAATACAAGTTCACATAGTAGACACAATTGAACACACACATAATAAATCAGAGATAAATAATCGGTAATAAGCAATGAAATCGAATCGAAACAACTATTTAACATGATCGATCAATGAAACTAAACAGAATTTAATAATAGGATGAAGCGATTGAATACCTTAGGGCTTGTTGTTGTTGTTTGTGTAACGACGCTAAGTGGAAATTACGATAGTCAACGTAGCAGAAGCAATCCTAGCTGTCAATAATCTGCGACTCCATCACTTGATTCCAAATCTGCAAATGTTTAATATGAAATCGAACCCCAAATCATATCATATGAAAATCTAACCCTAAACGAATGTTTCATATAAAATCATACGAAATCGAACCCTAAATCATATAAAACCTAAATACATAATCAAAACCCTAAAACTCACCTTGAAGATAGGGAATTGTCGACCCAAAAGAATTATCGGTCAGTTTCAATAGGATGAACGAAGAGGATCTGATGTGTAGTGTGTAATGCTAGGGTTTCCTATTGAACGATGAAAGCAGAATGAGGTCAATTGAGAGAACATAGAGAATTAAGATGAGAGAGAAAGCGGTGGAAGATGAATGTGAATAATGCGCGTGTATGGAAGATGAAATAAAAATGGGAAAGAAGAGAGATGGCGATTTGAAGAAACTTACGTGAGAAGGATTGAAGGAGCACAGAGGAAAAGTGTTGGTGCACTTGTGTCTGTACTTTGTCTGTATTTTGTCATGATGTAAAACGATGCCTTTGTTAGTCTTGTAAGTTTGACCAAGTCAACCATCCTCAAGGTCTAACTTGGACAAACAGTTAGAATATGATTGTAATGTGTTTGTGTCGAAGGATGTGTCATCGAAGGATTGTTTATATCCTTCGATGAGCTCGAAAGATATCCTTCGAAGGATGCAGATGGACCTCGAAGGACATACCATCCTTCGAGGTATATGTGGATCCTTCGATAGCAGTCTGATCGATAGATGATCTTTCGATCAGTAAACTTGATCCTTCGACCAGACGATCTGTCATGGGTATATATATACTCATGTAGTGTTCAATAGAGAGAGAGACAGAAAGTGAAACAGAGATGGATATAGAGAGAGCATTTTCTGTTGAGAGCACATACACACAAGTGTTTTAGAGGGTTTGCAAAATACATTTGTAAACATAGCTTTGTAACTGAACCTTTCATTCGTATTAATACAAGTGGTGTTAATCGATGAAGATTGTGTGTTGTGTTTCCGCTTGTTCTATCTCGGTTTTGCCTTTCCGGTTGGATTCCGCACAACCGGGTTGGTTAGTATACAAGGATTGGATGACTAGATCCTCCTAGCCGGACCTACAAGTGGTATCAGAGCCGTGGCTCTTTTCCTTGTTAAAAACCGAGTTTATACAAGACTTTGGTGTGTTTGGACAAAACTCACATGGTTTAGCACCCGTTTTTAGTGTTTTCTTGCATTTCTAGACGTAAAAACGTGTTCTAAACTAACCGGGTGTGTTAAAAGACGGGTTGGGTAACTTAAAATCTTGCTTTTAAGAAGTTTGGTAATTTCCGGCCAAAATTCCGGCTTACTCCGGTGACCGGATTCTGGATAAGAACCTTCTATTTTAGGCAATATTTTATTGGTCAAATCCTGGTTTGGTGAAAGGTATGGTCTGAACATACCTTTCTGCCGAAAGCTTTCTACCAACCCATCACCTTTTCACCAACCTGTCACCTTTTTGTCAACTGTGTCAGAAGAGATCGAAGGATATCCTTCGAAGTCGAAAGATCATCTTTCGATCAAGGGAATTTCGATAGATAATCATCTTTCGAACGTCCTTCGAAGTCTGTGACTTATCCTTCGATCCAAGGAATCTTTTCGAAGGATATATTCGGAAGATAAGGATCCTTCGATTGGAGAATCTTTCGAAATCATTGTTCGAAATTCAACAGTGATCTTTCGAACACTGTTGATCCTTCGAACAAGTCCTTATCCTTCGATCCTAGTCTGTTTGGGTTTAACAAGTTTGTGTTTTTCAGGTCTTTCGATCAGGGATCCTTCGGCTGGTCACTTATAACTTTTTAGTTGATTTGAGTGTGATTTCCAGGAATTCATTTTATCAAAGATGAATCCAAGTTGGTGGGGAACTCCGGCTCCAGATAGTGGAAAGTACACGAATACAAGTTTATCTCCATCATGGGCCGAATCTCCGGTGTCTACATCTTCACAAGTTAATGCCATATCAACTGGTCAATGGGCATTCGTATCGAATCAAACTCCGAGCATTCAAAGTATTCTATTAAGCGAAAGCGAAACCGGAAGTTTGAATCGACCTCCAAAGTTGATGCATCTAAACGAATATCCGGGTTGGGTGGATAGATTTCGTACATACGTTCTTGGTCAAAATACCGAACTGTGGATACGTTTCACCGCAGATTTCGATCAAGCTATAGAGGTTGCTGCTTCATCGACTGCTACGTTTGCCGATCTTCCAGAGGATCAAAAGAAGATATATGATCTGGAAAAGAAAGCATACGCCATTCTCACTCAGGCGTTAAGCAAAGATATTTACCACCAGTTTGTCAGTTTCAAGACAACAAAAAGGTTGTGGGACACGTCGAAGACCGGAGGGGGAGGAAATGAAGCAACACGTCAATTGCGTCACGATCTACTCAAGACAGAATTTGATGGCTTCACGTGTATGGATAAGGAGTCGTTGGGAGATATGACAAGCCGGTTTTATCACTTGCTTACAGAGTTGAACAATTTTGGAGTAGTAACAACTACAGCAGAGGTGGTGAAGAAGTTTGCTGATGCGTTGCCTCCCCAATGGAATAGTTTCTTGGAGATTCTGAAGTATAACGGGGTTTTGGCTACCACAAACATCAACGACTTCGTGCAGCTTTTAGAGAACAAGGATCAGGAGGAAACTTTAAATGCAAAAAGATTACTCGTGCCACAAAATCCTGAGATGTATTATGGAACTTCCAGTTCTTCGTCTGCTAGACCTGGTTCACATGCTCCACTTCAAACGGCGTTTGTCACAAGCACGGATATGTATGGCAATCAGATAGAAGTCCCTGTTAAGCCGGCTCCCACCACAGACATGTATGGAAATCCACTACAACCACCTCCTCCTGCTCCTCCTGCTCAAGCATGTTATGGAGGTACATCATCTGCTGGTCAACAATCAAAACCAGATACGGTACGGCTCAACACTTCAAGCTTTTCAAAGGTCAGTGTGGAAGTAGCAAGGGAACACATGGAGCTGCTTAACACTTTAGTGGGCGCGTACTGTGGGTTAGTGGAAGGTCAGATTGGCAACATTAATCTGACACAAGAAGACTATCAGCAGATTGACAAGGAAGAGATGGACTTGATGGATATCAAGTGGGCCTTTGCTAGTGCTGTGAGGAGGGCAAAGGACTTCATGGAGAGAACAGGCAGAACAAGCTTGGAAAGCAAGAAAGACACCAAGTATGGGTTCGATAAACAGGCAGTAAAGTGTTTCAACTGTGGTGAACGGGGTCACTTTAAAAGGGAATGTACAAGGCCAGCACAGCATGGAAACCAGAATCCTTTCAGAAACCAAGGCAACCAGCAGAACCAGAATAGGAACAATGAGCGTACATTGATACCTGTCAACAACTAGAGCCAATCGGCACCATCAAATGCCAACCAGGCACTTGTGGTTCAAGTAGATGAAGGTTGTGACGGTGATGCTCCAGATGGAACAGCATGCTTTGCTGAGGTTGTTAAGGATTTAGTTCACACCAATGGTGGAGAATCTTCCGCCAATGGTGGTGAATCTTCTGAGGATGAAGACTCTTCGGGTTATAGCAGGAGTTCAGATGAAGAATCCTCGAGTTCAGGCGATGATCATATGGGTGAGACATCAAGTGGGTTAATTGATACTGATATTGATGAGCTTTTGGAGGAAGCTGCGGCAGGAACTGATAGAAGATCTATTCTGGTGGATCAAGCTGCTTATTATTCGTCTTCTCTCCATTCAGCCTTTATGGCTAATGTCGACAGTTCATCAAGTCAGGTATGTGTCGATGAACTCACTGTTGTTAATTGTGAAAATTGTGCTAGATTAGATGTTAAATGTGCTGATTTGAAGGCAAGCATGTCTGAGTTGCAAGGCAAACATGATGCTTTACAAGCTAGTTTGTTTGACTTGCAAGACAAACATGCTTCATTGAATGATAAGTGGTGTGACTTGCAAAAGGAAAACGAGACTTTGCAAGAGAAATATGATGTGACATTCCTTCACAATCAGAAGTTGACCGTGGATCTTTCTAAGTGCACAGAAGCCAACATGTTTTATGAAAACCATGAAAAGGAATTTAAATCAACAATTGAAAAATTAAAGAAAGATAAAACCGAGCTGACAAAAATGGTTTCCAGAAAACAAACTGACATAAATTTGTATATCTCTCGTCTTGAGATAATGCAAAAAGAGATGGCTTGTGTGAAAACCGAAAGTGAGGCGATCCAACTTAAGCTAGATAGTTATTTAAGCTCTAGCTATGTGTTGGATCACATCATTGACGTTCAGAAAGAAAAACGGGATGTCACATGCATAGGCTACAAGAAATGTCCACCACCAGTGAGACACAATTATGATGCCATGCCTGATGAGGAGTATAGAACTCACTTTGAACCATCTGTTCCTTTAGATGTTAAGGAATTTGCAACAGGACTCGGATACAAGAAAGAAGCACCATCCGATTCAGATGTTTCAGCAGATACATGTGTGTCTTCTGCTGAACTGAATCAGGATCCTCCAGTCATTATTGAGGATGCTGATTCTTCTGATGATGAATCTGATGATGTTATCCCAGCAAAGTCTGATGCGGTAGTCAAAGATGAGGACATACCTCTCAAGAATTACATTTTATGTGATCCTCCTGTAAAACCCGCTAAGACTGTTGCAATCGAGTCCTCTTCTGAAAAAGAGTCGAAGAGTGTGAATTTGCTGTACACTCTGGTTGGTGATGATAAGATATATTCAGACAAAGATTTTCCTATTAAAAATGTTAATCAATCTTTAATAAGTAAAGTCTTTGAAAATTCGACAAGAAAGTTTTTGGGAAAGACAGGATCACGTGTTACAGTAACACAATGTCCTCCTGTTCCAAAGGCCAAAGTTCGAAAACAATTTGGTAATAAGAAACTACCAACAGTGCAAAAACAGCAAAACCATACCAAGCCAAAAGGAAAATCACCGGCTCAAGCTCAAAAGAAGCCGAATCAAAAGAAGAACAAAAATGTGAATTTTGTGAAATCAAAGGGAACGGACAAGATTGAAACGTTTGAAAACCAATCTAATTTGGATTTTGTAAAGAACGCAATTGTACAGAAAATAAATGAATCAAACAGTTCGAAACCTAGTACCTCGGGATCACAAAGTTCATCATCATCGGCAAGACGATCACATGATACTTCGGGGTTTGTTGAACGAAGATCATGTTTCGAATGTGGTACAATTGGACACATAATTCGAAATTGTCCATATCTTCATAAGTTGAAAGCAAAAGTTGATGATCCCCGTGACCAAATTGACCGTAAGCGATCTGTTTCTGTAAAACAAGATCCCCGCCTTGTAAAAGAAAGGGAAAAGAAACAGAAACGCCAACAGGTCAAGAAAATTGAAAAGGCAATTAAAACCGCTATGGTTAACAAAACATCTGTTTCTGTAAAACCAGACAATTCAAAAACTTCAAACAACCATGAAGTTAAAATTTTAAAGAATAGCACTGGTATAACAAAACAGACCTGGAAACCAAAAACGGTTATTGAATCAGGGGGACCATCACAATTTACGAATCATCAAAGAATAGAAGTTATTGTTGTTGATGAAAATGGAAGACCCAAGACCACAATGGCTTGGGTCCCCATCTCCAACTAATCAAGTGAGTTCATGTGCAGGGTGTTCCAGGAGGAACTATCAGTAGTCATTGGATTGTTGATAGTGGGGCATCCAGGCACATGACAGGCGACGTGAAGCTTCTCTACGACGTCAAATCTATTAGAGGAGGTTATGTTGCTTTTGCTGGAGATAAGGGTGGTTATATTACGGGTGAAGGAATGATATCCAACGGGATTGTCAGCTTTGATAAGATCAACTTTGTGCAACAGCTTGATCACAATCTTCTTAGTGTTTCTCAAATCTGTGACAAGCAATTCTCAGTACACTTTGATGCTAATGGATGTTATGTGCTGAAGCCCGGCTTCAAAATTCCAAAAGAATGGATTCTCTTGTCAGCTCCAAGGATAAATGATTTGTATGTCCTTTATATGAGCCAAGCTATTACTACGTCTGCACAAGCAACATGTTTTGTTTCTAAAGCCACGGAAAAAGACTCTATCTCTTGGCACGGACGTATGGGTCACATTCACTTACGCAAAATGAATCATTTGGTCTCAAATGAATTAGTGAATGGTGTTCCTCTCAAAAACTTCCATCTTCAAGACGTCTGTGTTTCGTGCCAGAAAGGAAAACAATCGAAGAAGAAGCACCCTACAAAGAAGATCAACACGGTGGCAGTTCCTCTTGAGCGTTTGCACATGGATTTGTTCGGTCCTGTCAAGCACAAAAGTATTCGGAATGATCAATACTGCCTCGTGATTACTGATGATTATTCAAGATTTTCTTGGGTGGCGTTCATGGCACACAAGAGTGAAACCTTTGGTATTATCAAAAACTTGATCATTCAGATTGAGAATTTGTATAAGTTGAAGGTTAGGCGGATACGTAGCGACAATGGTACTGAATTTAAAAATCATGCCATGGCGGAGTTCTGCACTTCAAAAGGTATTCTTCACGAATTTAGTGCAGCTTACACTCCTCAACAAAATGGTGTCGCTGAACGTAAGAACCGCACATTGATCGAGACTGCTAGGACTATGTTGGTAGAGTCACAGTTGCCCATTCCATTCTGGAGTGAAGCTGTGGCCCCTGCATGTTACACGTTGAATCGAGTCCTTACAGTCAAAAGGCACAACAAGACCTGTTATGAGCTTCTTCACAAACGGAAACCTGATTTGTCTTATCTTGAACCGTTTGGAGCTCCATGCACAATGATCGATCCTAATGGAAAGTTTCGGGCAAAAGCAATTGAAGGATACTTTCTTGGGTATGCCACCCCTAACTTAAGAGTCTGGAATCTAGAGACTAAAAGGGTCGAGGAATGGTCTGAGGTCAGAGTACAAAGGCATACTTTGCCAGTCAAATGTCCTGGTCAGCCATGGATGTTCGAGTACGATGACTTTTTCAATTCGATAAATGTTGAAGTCGTTGAAGAAAATACTGCGGCAAGGATGTTTTTCGAAAGTGACAATGCAACAGTTTCACCAGTGGTTCGTCCAATCATTGTCAATCAAGAACCATCTTCGGTGAACAATAATACTCTCGACAATGAGGATTTTCATGATGCTGCCGAATTGAATGAATCTTCAGAGGATGATGAATTTCTAGATGCAGATCAAGAAGCTCCTACAACTGCAGTTCATGGTACTTCAGAGGGAACTCCTCCAGTGGATGCACCTAGAACAGCTGAAGCTACTGCATCATCCTCTTCGTCAATTCCGGGCATTGATTTGGTTGTTGATCTCAATCTCAACAAGCTGGGTATAAATATTCCTGTTCGAGATAATCCTGAAACAAGAATTCATAATACCCATCCTCAACAAAACATCATCGGAAATGTGCAAAGTGGCATTCAAACGAGAAACATGTTGCGGAACAACAACAATGCAGGCCTGTATGCAGCGATTCGAGAATCTGGACAACAAAATGATTGGTCTTTCGCGTGTTACGTTTCACAAGAAGAACCAAGAACTTGGAAAGAAGCCATGAAAGACAACTCATGGGTGGAAGCAATGCAGGAAGAATTGCAACAATTCCAGAAACTGGGTGTCTGGAAACTCGTAGAGAAACCTGCTGGTTACAAGAAGATTGTTACCCGTTGGGTGTTCAAATGCAAAAAGGATGACCGCGGAGTTGTTATCCGGAACAAAGCTCGTTTAGTCGTTCAAGGTTTTCGTCAGATTGAAGGGATCGACTACAACGAAAGTTATGCACCAGTGGCACGTCTCGAAGCAATTCGAATCTTTCTAGCCTATGCGTCCTTCAAAGGATTCAAGGTTTACCAGATGGACGTGAAAAGTGCATTCTTACATGGTGTGGTTGAAGAAGAGGTGTACGTCGAACAGCCTCCAGGTTTTGAAGATCCTATCCATCCCGATCGGGTTTGGTTGCTCAACAAAGCTCTCTATGGTCTTCATCAAGCAGCGCGAGCTTGGTACGCAACCTTATCAAATTATCTGCTGGAGAATGGTTTTTGAAGAGGTCTTATCGACTGTACTCTTTTCATCAAAGAACAAGATGGAGATCTTCTACTGGTACAGGTATACGTTGATGATATTATTTTTGGTTCTACTAATGATGTCTTGTGTAGGAATTTCGAGCGCATTATGCAGGATAAATTCGAGATGAGTGCTATGGGGGAAATGAACTTCTTCTTGGGCCTACAAGTGCAACAAACAGAGTCCGGGATTTTCATCCATCAGACTAAATATGTTGGTGACATCTTGAGCCGGTTCCAGATGTCTGATGCAACGCCCATTGGTACCCCACTGCCACAAAATCACGGAATTACTCCAGATCTGAAGGGTGAAGCTGTTAACCCCTCGTACTACCGCGCGATGATCGGATCCCTTATGTACCTCACAGCATCAAGACCAGACATAATGTTTCCAACGTGCCTGCTTGCCAGATATCAAGTGAACCCGAAGGCCTCACATCTTGCAGCTGTAAAAAGGATTTTTCGTTATTTGAAGGGTTACCCTGACACCGGTCTATGGTACCCTAGGGATAATAACTTTGATTTAATAGCTTTCAGTGATTCTGATTTTGGCGGATGCAAAATCGACGGCAAATCCACAACGGCTGGATGTCAGTTTTTGGGAAATCGCCTAGTCACATGGCAGTGCAAGAAGCAGACATGCGTCGCTACATCAACATGCGAAGCTGAATACATTGCTGCCTCAAGTTGTTGCTCCCAAGTTCTTTGGATTCAACAACAATTACGAGACTACGGTTTTGAATTCCTAACTACTCCCATTTACGTTGATAATTCTGCTGCATTACAGATCACTAGAAATCCTGTGCAGCATTCAAAGACCAAACACATCGAAATCAAATATCACTTCATACGTTATTGCTTTGATAAAAGGCTAATCGATGTTGTTAAGGTCCATACCGATGACCAACGTGCCGACCTTTTTACCAAAGCATTTGACAAATCAAGATTTGACTTTTTATTATTGGTAAATGGCATTAAGGTCAAGCAAGAGTGAACCAACATCGGAAAATCATTTTTGTAAATATCTTTGTGTCTTTTAAATTTATCTTAGTTTGTTGATTTTAGGGGGAGTAAATCCAAAATTTGAAAAATCCAAAAACATCGAAAAATTTCAAAAACACAAAAACAATAGAAAAACAAAAATGAGTTTCCTGACGAGTCAATGAGAACATGATAGTACATCAGTGGTCTATCCAAACCTCTTTAAATCTTAAATGAAAATCGATAAGCAGCTCTATATAAGATGTATCGGTAGGCTCACAATCATTTTAAAGTGTGCAGGGTGATATAAACTTAATCGACTGAAGACTAGGTGGGAACCATTCATTGGCATATGGTCTTAGTACCGAAATTTCGTTTGATAGATTGCCGAGGTTCTGAGATATTCGGTCTTTATGCTGCTTATCATCTGGGTATCATGGTTGTATCTTTTACCGAAAAATAACGGGGACGCAAGTCTAGATCTTCCATGATACCATACATACATGTACATATTGCATTCGACCCCAATAAGTGATCAACAATCACATGTCCAAACAAAATAAGTGATAAAATATCACATTTATCCGAGAGTCAAGTTTGTCTCTCTGTTGTACGAAAGTACTGACCTGTTCACGGACTTGCTCCTGTGCCCTCATGCATCTGAAAATCAAGTTCCTCATCAATAAGTGATTCTATCACATAGGGCTTGTTTTCAAATCAAAATAAGTGAGAATCTCACATCATATACGGTCAAACAGATGATAATCGGCATACTCACCGGTAAGATGAACCCTCGTGCATACCTTGATACGGGAATGTGTCGTGATGTGGATGAGCACCGGTCGGTAAGTATAAATCATACATTAACGTATCTCCTAAACATGATTACATCTGATAAGTTGAGCTTAAGTGGACGTCAATACCGATAATTGTTATAGGATGCTTATCGTAATGTTAATTAACTGAACAACAAGAGCGTTTTGGCATGACCGTTCACTGATATGATTCTCTTACCCTCGAAACTCGCAAAAAGAATGTCTGTATATATTTATTTACTGCTTTCAGTCTTTATATTCCAAATAGTCAAAAATACCAAAAAGATTTTAGGTGTGTTTTAATATAAACTTTATAAAAGCCAAAAAGATTTTGTCTCTATTTTATTTTCGATCGTACGATGTTGGAACTCGAGTCTTCGTTGCCTGAAACCTGAACGAAAACCGAATTGACTAAATCTTCATAAACGGTCGAAATTTGCAAGTTTTGAAAGTTAGAAACTAAAACTGACAAATTTATTAAAACTTTCAAACTGTCGGACGGTGTTTGATTGTGACATGGTAATTCGTGTGTCATTTGTTTATATAAACTATATTCCAAGCAGTTGTTCTCATTACGCGTTTAGATTTCTTGCATGTGCAGATTCTAAAGGCAAGGAGAACATGGTCGATGACAAGCTTTGGAATGAAGACACGACATGAAGGCACTCAAATGATGAAGATGATCGAGTAGCCGCTGACCATCATTAACACCACAAGGATCTAAATTCATAAAGAACAAGTATTTCACGAGCATAACTCAAGGGGGAGCTTGTGTTTAGGGGGAGTTTGTCAACACACTTCCTACATGAAACGGGGAGTTTGTTGATACACTTTCTGCTTTCAAGACGTGAAGACTTTAAAGATTCTCCGACATTAAAGACTTGAAAGGACATCAGAGTCTTGAAGACACGAAGATCAAGGATGATCAAGATCGAGACAAAGCTACAGCCAAGGGGGAGTTTGTTGGTGCACTTGTGTCTGTACTTTATCTGTATTTTGTCATGATGTAAAACGATGCCTTTGTTAGTCTTGTAAGTTTGACCAAGTCAACCATCCTCAAGGTCTGACTTGGACAAACAGTTAGAATATGATTGTAATGTGTTTGTGTCGAAGGATGTGTCATCGAAGGATTGTTTATATCCTTCGATGAGCTCGAAAGATATCCTTCGAAGGATGCAGATGGACCTCGAAGGACATACCATCCTTCGAGGTATATATGGATCCTTCGATAGCAGTCTGATCGATAGATGATCTTTCGATCAGTAAACTTGATCCTTCGACCAGACGATCTGTCATGGGTATATATATACTCATGTAGTGTTCAATAGAGAGAGAGACAGAAAGTGAAACAGAGATGGATATAGAGAGAGCATTTTCTGTTGAGAGCACATACACACAAGTGTTTTAGAGGGTTTGCAAAATACATTTGTAAACATAGCTTTGTAACCGAACCTTTCATTCGTATTAATACAAGTGGTGTTAATCGGTGAAGATTGTGTGTTGTGTTTCCGCTTGTTCTATCTCGGTTTTGCCTTTCCGGTTGGATTCCGCACAACCGGGTTGGTTAGTATACAAGGATTGGACCACTAGATCCTCCTAGCCGGACCTACAAAAAGAAATTGGCGCCCAAGAGGAATTCTCTGGCCTAAGAGGGTGTCCACATCAACAAAATAATTGGCTAAGAATAGGCCATGTGGCTAAAATGTATTCTTTTAGTATAGTAGATAGATTTTTAATGGCTATTTTTATTCGAACCTCTTTACTTAGAAAAGAAATTTACTTCAGTTTTCTCTTTTGCGGGGAGATTGAATATTTTTTTAGGTTGAAACGTAGAAGAGGTATTTTTATATGTTGTGCGATAATCAACATCTCGTCGCAACGCGCGGGAAGGCGTCAACTCGTATACATACGTTTATCTACATGTCCATATGCATCCATACATCAAGGTGTCAAACGGGTCAATATAACAACGATAAACGCCTAACTGCATTCTCCTTAGAAAGTCCAAAACACCATTTGACATAATAAATGAAACTATTCCCCTTCTGTTGCAATTAAACTGCTAAAAACACTAAAGATAAAACTCACCAAATCCAACACAACTAGTCCCTAATCATCTCCCAGCTACTATATTAAACCCTAAATCGTAACTACTAATCTCAATAACCCCAAAACACGTTTTATAAACCAAAATAACCCATTTGAGTTTTGTTGGTCAAGCCTATGTACAGATATGTAGCACTGTGTATAGAAATTATGTTTAATAATGAGAAGTATTGAACGTGTACAATGTAACGGCTCTGATCTGAAAGGTAAGGTAAGGAGGGATACTAGGAGACTGGTGTTGTACTGTTGACTGTTGTATGCTTGTTACATGGTTGGGGATGCTTAAGAATTAATTTACAGTGGATGTAATTTATTGACCTAAAGATAAATTAACAAAGATGCAAGTTATTATAGAACCACAGGATGTTTATTATACTTGCAACTATGTGTTGTGTTAGAGTTGAATGTGGTTGGTTACATATGTGCAATTTTCTCAGTGTACTCTTAATTAACCTGATTTTTGTTAATAATTTCAAGTTGAATGTCATACCAGTACACCTGCACTTGTAACCTAGTTTCTTGTAAAGTTCGTTTAGTACAAAATTTTCAAACTCTACCCTGCATTTCCAGTCATATATTTAGCAATTTCTCATATTTTTACTTAATCAAAATGGTTATATGTAGTTATAGGAGAGTCTGAGGTTCAAATTGGAATGGGTTGGGCCGCCGACCCTTAGCTTTTTTTTTTTTTTTTAAAAATTGTTTATAAAACAATTATTAATATTTAGTGTGTCAACAAAAGAAGTATTATTTCAGTGATTACCTAAGATCAAAGGGTAAGGTAAGATTAGTCCCCAAAGAGACCACCCGCCACGTAGGCGTCATCTCACCAAGGGTGGAGGACCATCCCCATGGGGACTACCCAAGGGTGTGGAAGACTACCCAATCCATAATATAATATTAATATATTTAATAAAGGGGAGAGAGAGAAGTTCATATGGGGGCCCACCACTTTGCTTCGTCTCCAACGTCTTGGAGAAGACGGTAGGGACGCGACGGACTGCCGGGGGGCTGTGTGCGACACCGGGGACGGCCCAGGACGGGTAGAGGACGACCCGCATACCCTTTGGTCTAATTTTTCTAATTAAACTATTTCAAGAGTTTTATGCGTTGATTTTTTTTTTTTTTTGGGGGGGGGGGGGGGGTGTAAATGAGCATTAAACCCGAGGTAATAAAAAAAGTGAAGCAATACAAATGTTGCAATATTTCAAATGCTCTGTTTGCTAGGATAAAAAAACACCAGCATATGCTTTGCTGGTAATATGAATGAACGAATTTGTTTTTAATCAAATTGCAAATAGTGAAATTCTAGGGTTACTTTGATTGTCCCTGGAAACTTGTTACTTTCATAACCAAAATAAGACAAGTAGTTGACTAAATTAGTTATTTTCACCTTAAATAACCATAAATTGAAATCACTCTTTATACCATGTTAATGGGTGTAAAACTTAAAAGTGCGCCCTATATTTACAAATAAATTACTTTTGTCTGGGATTAAACCTAGAACCTCCCATTAAGAGGTAAAAGCCTCTACCAAGTGAGCTAGCCCTACAATCTCTTACAAAACAAACCAAATTACTTTAATCATTCAATATATTTGTTAATCTAGAATGTTATAATATAGTACTAGTTATTAATAAAATACAATTGTAGTTTGCAATTCAGAAAGGGTTGGTGGCACAGCTTGTTGCCCGTCTACCTTCTGTTTTTATGTAACTTAGCAAGTTTTCTAGTTATATTTAAATAAATGAAAAAAAAAATTGTAGTTAACCAATTTTCAAAATGAACTAAATTTTATTAAAAACTAACTTTTAATATACTTTATCTATTGAGCATTTGATAAATGTTATTTTTTTTTCTTTTTCGGATTATTATATTTATAACAATAATTTATTTCCTTTGAAATAAAAATTAATTTTATTTATTGGAATAAAAATAATCATAAGATATTTTTTTAACAAAAAATTGATTTAAGACCTTTGGGTTGGATTAAACAGGACTAAGAATGGGGATGGTCTTAGCCCACAAATGATAACAATTACGTTATCTTTGAAGAGCCCAATATGAATGAACGGTCAAACTTCAAAAGTCAAAATTCAGTGAAGCCACACTTTTTCCCCTTCTTAATCTTGGCGGCAAGACGTCTTCTGCATTTGATTTTTATGATTAAAGGGATTATTGGTTGTGGGTAATATGAATGAATTTGTATTCTTTTCTCTTTTAATAAATACATGTCTTTGCTTGTAATCAAATTGCAAATTGTGAAATTGTAGGGTCTTATGAATTGAGTTGAGTTTGTTCAAATTTTGATTCTCAGAAATTCCATCAACTTTGAAAGTTTATCTTTACTCTTAAATCTTGATAAATTTGTTTTCAACTTTGGTTGATTTACGGAATAACTGATTTGACCTTAAAAGTCTCCTTCCTTTTGAATACATTAGACTATATAATTTGAGTATTAATTACCCAATAGAAGAGTTTTACCCATTTTTGAAGCCTATGTGGTCCATAGTGGTGCACAAAAAACCCGGACCCGTACCCGAAAATAAAACCCGGAACCAGGTATTATAAAACCCGGTTTTTTATACCTGAACCCGAACCCGACCCTACCCATAGGGTAGGGGTTGGGTATGCATTTCTGTTATAAAACCCGAACCCGGAACCGGGTTTTTTATACCCGTTTTCAACCCGGGTTTTACGAGTACCCGGTTTCAACCCGAACCCGGAACCGGGTTTTTTCAATACCCGGTCCGGGTTTCCCAATACCTTGTTCAGGTTTTTTTTCGTTTTTTTGTGTTTTTTCGAGTTTTGTACCTTGGTAACGGCTATATAGCCGTTAGAAAGTGCATTATGATCATTTTTTTGGTTTACGTTGTATCTCTATACCCTATAAAAGGGGTCTTTGATGACGAATAATAAACGAAGACGATCAAGTTATTCGAAGCTATCTATGTTCATAATCTTATTCGATCCGGTTCAACGATTATTTAGGTGTCATGTATTTCTATGTTTTATGAAAAAAAAGGTTTTGCATTTTATATTTCTATGATTTATCCAAAAGAAATGAATACCTGAGGCATACCCGAATCAAACCTGAACCCAACCCAATCCATACCCGACCCTACCCGAACCCGAAAATAGGGTATTATAATACCCCGGTATTAGAAAACCCTACCCGAACCTGGGTATATAGGGTATACATTTTTTAATATAAAACCCGGACCCGGACCCGACTCGGGTATTGTTAATACCCGATTTTGTAGAACCCAATCGTACCCGAACCCGATTCCATACCCGAACCTGGTATTCAGAAAACCCAATTTGTGCACCACTATATGTGGACATGCATTGTTTTTAGCTATTGTGGGCTTTATTTTTACCACCCTTTGTGAATCATTTGTGTACACAAATAAGAAAAAATAGAAATGGTGGGTTGTGTTAGAGGGTGGGTCCGGGTGGGAGGGTAGGGTGGTAATGTTAAAAAAATAAGTTTTTATTAGAAATAACGATGAGGTGGCAATGGTTTTGAATGTTTTTAGATTTTGTTATTGGGTGTTTTTATAGAATGATGTTTTTATGATGTGACAGTTGAGTTGGTATGTTTTTTTAGTGTTTTTAAGGTTTGTTATTCAGGATGGTCTAAACAACAAATATTGAAAATTGACTTAGGCCTTTGATATTTTGGAAGATGGGTCCCTCCTAGCCATTTGAATGTATCTTACAAATTACAACTAAATAAATGTTGCCGGAATCTATAAACATGAGTTGAATTGTAAGGAATACATTAAGGCTCAAACTATCCACTGATGACTGTCGTAAGGGTCAATCAAAAACCTAAATAAGCTACGTAGGTAGCGTAAGTAGGGTATCATATCCACGGGGAATTTGTGGTTAATGTCGCGTTTATATCTATGAACTAAATTAACTAGATTGGGGGTTATGTGAATTTGATTATAAAAACTAGAAAGCTAATTAATAAAGTTGTAATCAATGCGAGAAAGAATAACCTCTACCCGGAATCCCAATTACCCGTTTAACATCAAAACCTGTTTACCGATTCAAAAACAAACATAGACCTGGCCTCGGAATTAATGAATCTGATTAGTTATCAAGGATAGTTTTTAAGATTCACTATGCCACCTAATAACCCGTTCGATTGTATCAACTACCCGCCAATTTACCAACCCGCTAACAACACAAGAAAGTTGCCAATACGCTTAATAAACGACAAATAGTTCAAACACAACAAACGTTTACCAAGAATCCAACACGAGTGGTCAAGCTGTACCAGTTATATGAATCCGCAAACAAGAATTAATGCAAAACAAAGCAAAAGTTCATCCGGGTAGAAGTCACGAGAAGTTTAGCCGCTCATGGTAGTCTTCGCCGCTTCGGTTGTCATCCCGAGTTGGTTAGATGTCATTGATTGGCTTGAGATGAAGAGAATGATGAAAGGTGATGCTCGGTTCGTTCCTGACTTTGAATGATGACGGCTGCGCATGAATGGCTCTCCTAAAACACCAATTTTGCTGCTATATATTTCCCATCATAAAGTATATCGGCTGCCATCGAAATTAATGAAAGGTGTATACTCAAAATCATCTTCAGACCCATTAACGTGTTCTTTGTTTGGGCTACCAATCAAAACAAAAGTCTACATAGGCCATTTGATAATTAAGCTCATCTTACATTCCCTTTAATTCCATTTGATATCTTTTGGCTAATGATTCTCGAAAAGCCTGCCCAAAAGTGTCAAAATAATTGGCTTTTAGAATTCATGCATATCATTTAATTCACATGCTATAATTTGATTATTTTAGTTTGTTCTCATTTTGACTCGTATGATAATAAAATCATGTTACATTAATATATCTTTACTCTAATATCGGTGTATCTTTATTGGATTTTAAACAAAATATAATGTACCTAAAACGCACCGATCAAAATCCCCACACTTATCTTTTTTCGTCCCGAAAAAATTATATGCAATGGAATCACAATAAAGACATATGGCTTTCAATATATTCATTATTTTATTAAAACAAATCACATCACACGTTAACCAAGATTGTGAATATACGGTCCGCTTAAACCCAATCGCCGGTTTCGAAGCCCTTATTTTCGATCCATTAAGTTCAAGTAATATGTAGTCATCTATGGATCCCACACTCAAAAGACTACGACTCCACTTATTCCCATTTCAAGCTTATGAGATTAAAGATTTATAATCTACCGCCTTATATAAAAAACTCTTATATTATTCCGATTAAACTTAATGATGGATGAATGGATGATATTGTGAGCTTACATGCTTTTATATACGATCAGTTCAGCGGACATACGCCACACGAGTCACCATCCCCATGGTTAATGCCATAAACTTCACGTTTTTCTTTTCTTTTACATGTGCTCAGATGAATGGATGGAATTTTTTTCGGGCGCCACACTGTTTCGGATTTGTTTTCACAAAAAGAAACAGGTGTGCCAATTTAATCGGAAAAACTTATAAGTTTTTTACTTATGACGTACCCCTTATACTCTCTACAGTTTCAGTTTTACCATAGCTCCTAAGGCGGGAACCCACAAGACTACTATTTTAAGTTATTTTATATCAAGCCTAAGGAACCTTTCAACCGGCTGGGCCTACCCACATATCCTAAGTTAGACGCGTGACCGATTATTTATTATCTCATATATATAGTAATCGAAAAGCCACTGATCCGATTATACCTATCATTTTCTATTTTGTGCAAAAACTTTTACGGGACATTTTCTAATTTTTTCAATTTTTTTTTTATTTTTGCATTTTTTCCATTTTTTTTATATTTACGACACGACTGACACGAACTAAGACACACTAAACGCTAGTTTCCCCTCCCCACACTTAATTCCAACATTGTCCTCAATGGAGCGAGAAACTAATGAACTAAAAAAAACAACAAAAATGGAACAGACTCCCCTGATTTGACGTGGTTGGATCCTTTGAGCCTTGTTCCACAGCAACCGTATAGCATTTCATTCTCGGCTGCATTCGACATGGGACACTTGTCTTTATATGATTGTTCGAATCTCTTTCGTCCAAATGGAGATTGAGTATGGACAAAAGCGATCGACACCTGCAAAATAAAACTCACAATCCCCAAACACAGGTTAAACGGTTAGTACATGAAGAGAAATGAGAGGAAAACAAGTTTTTTTTTTCATATACCCGAGCCACGACTACCAACCGGCCTAACTTTTCGCTCAACTTACTCGCCTCGACACTATGCCTAACTGTTCACAAGCAAGAAACCTAAAGTACTCACCAAAGAATACGTCAACATCATTGATCCTATAACATCATGTACCTTCCCACTAATACAGATATGCCAATTGTCCGCTAGCATGCCCCTCTACGATCCTAAGCGTACGCCACACATTCAATAACCACAACTTACGTGCTACCTATGTTCGAACCAAAGCTTTTTCCTTATGCAACACCAAGCTCGCCGTTTTCGTATTCACATAAACACCAAACACCTTATTTCATGTGTTATCTTGTACTCAAAAGCTCAGTGATTTCAAGCAACACCTATTCAAACACACAACCACACTCCGACTCACTTTACCACTATTTCAGCCTACAGCAACCTAGATACTTGTTTTTAAACCATCTCTCAACTAAAAATCAAACTCTTAACCACAATTTTCACTACCCCTCTTTAACAAAACCAATTCAAACCCCAAAAATTCTCATCCAAATCCGAACTAAACTCAACCTAAGTTGAATTCCCTGATCCATCACTGTATTCAAAAACACACACTTTCTATGAATTAACTTCAATGCTCAACAACAATTTCCAACCGTTTTAAAGCACAGAAATAACTGTGCATAAGCATATAAAGATTCAAACTTCCATACCTGGCTTCTTTTGCATTGGAAATTAACAGACACTTTGAAACTTGATATTAATCGACGATGGTAGATAGTCTTTCAGAGATCAAGTTCGACGACGGTCGGTGGTGATTCAGGTGGTCGACAATGGTGATGACGGTGAGTATATGGCGGTCGCTAACAGCCGTCGTTGACGGTCGTCGGTGATGGCTGAAGACGATTCGCGATGGTGGGTGTGGCAGGTCGACAACGAAGGTTAAAGGGGTAGGTAGATGGTGATGAATGGTGGTGTAAAAATATGGAAAATGGTGAATCGGAGGTGGGTGAAGGTCAATCGACCGTCGACGATGTTGCTCAGTTGTGGTTGACGGATCTTGTTCGCCGGAGAAGCAAGAGAAGTAGGAGAAAGGGTTCTCGTTTTTTTTTTCTGAGTTGTTACGTGAATGAGAAGGGTTTTATTGAAAGGCATGAGCGCGTCACGCGGAGTTAACAAAAGAATCCCCCGCGACACGCCTACGGACGGGTTTTCCAGTGGATTGCTTAAATTTTGAGGGTCCATGACTTAGAAAATTTTTTGGTTATTTTTTTTTTTCTTTTCATGTTTTCACCTGCTTCACCCCCAAAACAAGTTATTATGATAAATGGTCAATAGAAACATACCTGGGCTTTTTTTTCATAGTGTTCCTTCTCCGAATCATCTCATTCTCCCGAATCACTTTGAAAATATACCCAAAAATGTGCAAAAATGCTCCAAAAATCAATTTTTTTTGGGCCATTTTTTTATATAATCTTATAATCACTTTGCCCTACCCCCCCAAACAAATGAGCGTTGCCCTCAACTGCGCTAGCACTCAACCAAACCTCCTCGAGCTTCCCCACACTTGAACGATTGCACGGTTTTGACACAAACTAAACTAAACTAATACAAAAAAAAAAAAAACAAAATAAAACGATAAACCTTAGGCTGCCTCCTAAGAGCGCTAAGTTTTAGATCTTCAGCCAGATCATACCTGTAATCTTCAAGGTGGTTCAAAGATCGGCTCACCTCCAGACTTCTCCAAATTACCTAGCTTCCAATAGTCCGGAAAGTTCGCAGCTTCATAACAGTTATAATCGAACTCGGCCTCATCGCCCCGAGCATTTCCACCATCAGGCGGTTTACCTGCTTTTCCTTTCTTTTTCACCTTCACCTTTGACACGGCTTCTTCGTTTATCACATGTTTCGACCTGTCACACTTAATACCCATCTCATCAGTAGCAACTGCTTCATATGAATTAATAATTTCGTAAGTAATAGATTTTGAATAAACATTAAAAATTAACTTACGGTTTTCATAACTCATCGTAATTAATCCCTCTCTGCAGTTGATTTGAGCATTGGCGGTATTCAAAAACGGGCGTCCCAATATTACTTTTTGTTGCTCATTCGTCCTCGTGGGTGCATAATCCAATACTAAAAAGTCTACCAAGTAGTAAAATTCACCTAGCTGGATCTTCACATCCTTAACAACCCCACGCGGTTGTTTCCGAGTATCATCAGCTAAGATCACATTTCTATCAAACTCATGCAACGGTCGGAACTCGTACTGATCAAACAAGCTTCCTGGCAGAATATTCGTGCTCGCCCCATAATCCAACAACGCCTTGTGGATTTTCAGCTTCCCTACCTTAATAGGTACGTGTGGCGCTCCTAATTCACTTTCTTCACCTCCATCACTTATACCTGCAACTACTTAGGAAGAAGAAGTAAGATCTGTATTAACAATGTCAGAATTAGGAATGGTACTTACCGAATTAACTCTTGCGTGATGTTGCGGATTCTTGGTAGTGTCACTTGGTAACTTCCCTGGATCTCTTCTCACCTCTTTTACATCAACCGCCAACTGAGCAACTTGCTTTTCTAAAGATTGATATGCTTTAGCTTGCAATTCTTGATCCTTCTTGATTTGTTTGAGCATTTCCATCACCTCGCTATTGGAAACTTCGCTTTGATTGTTGGATTTGCTTTGATCTTGGTTTTGTTGGTAGGTCCTTTGATTTCCCGGTTTATAGCCTCCTTGGTTGTAATTTTGATTATAATTCGGCTGCCGGTTTTGATATTGTTGGCTCCCTTGATTTGGTACCTGAAAAGTCGGATTCAACTGATTAGAAGTATTACTATACCTAAAATTGGGATGATTACGCAAACCTGGATGATATGTGTTGGAATTCATATCATAATTCTTTTGATCACCATAGACTTGGTTAACTTCCTCGTGAGCTGTACCAAATTGCACCGGGCATTCTTCCCAAACGTGGCCTAAATCACCACATGAGTCACAAACCGGATATGACTGAGCCGCATGTAACGCATCTCTTCCTCCAATACCCTTAAACTTCGCCAACTGGCGTTCCAACGCCTCTTTCTCTCTTTCCAACTGAGTAACCCTAGCAGTAGACGTTCCAGTACTAGATGATGTAGAGATCGGATACTTCTTTCCTCTATCCGATTGGGCTTGCCTTTTCGAATCAGCTGCTACGATATCCAAATAATCCCAATCAACATCCACATGATTTCTCAAAAAGGTACTCCGGGTGATCGCCTTAATATCTCGTCTATCCTCATTTGAAATCCCATCGTGGAATGCGGTAATCAACTCCCATCTTTGAATACCGTGGTGAGGACAATTACGGATCAATTGATTGAAGTGTTTCCAAGACTCGTAAAGAAGCTCACCCGGTAATTGTTGGAACTCTCTAATTGCTAATCTCCCCGTTTTGGTTCTTTGCGGGGTATAATACTCATCCAAAAATTGTTGTTGCAGCTCTTGCCATGTATAAATACTAGCATATGGCAACGATGTAAACCAATCCCTTGCAGCATCCTTTAATGAAAACTGAAATAACACCAACTTAACTTAATCTGTCGTGAACCCGTGTCCAGCAATCATACCACAAACTGCCTCAAAATCCGCTATGTGTGCATATGGCTCCTCGGTACCTTTCCCGTGAAAGGTAGGTAGCATGTTCAGAATGTGTGGTTTTGCTTCAAACGAACGTTCCACATTACCCGGTGCTACTGGCATCACTATCGGTGATGCATGCTCAGCAATGTGTGGTCTGAAGTGACTCTCAACCCCTAGAATATTCGGATCCGGAAATCGAGGATCTCTTTGTCTTTGACGAGGTGCAGCTGGTGTTCTATGAACCTGTGGCGGGGTCTAATAAGCATCTACTCCCCGTGGTTGTCTCTGTTGTCGATACAACGGCTGATTACGATTAAATGCCTGATGTTGAAACCCAATTTGTGCACCACTATATGTGGACATGCATGATGTTTTTAGCTATTGTGGGCTTTATTTTTACCACCCTTTGTGAATCATTTGTGTACACAAATAAGAAAAAGTAGAAATGGTGGGTTGTGTTAGAGGGTGGGTCCGGGTGGGAGGGTAGGGTGGTAATGTTAAAAAAATAAATTTTTATTAGAAATAACGATGAGGTGGCAATGGTTTTGAATGTTTTTAGATTTTGTTATTGGGTGTTTTTATAGAATGATGTTTTTATGATGTGACAGTTGAGTTGGTATGTTTTTTTAGTGTTTTTAAGGTTTGTTATTGAGGATGGTCTAAACAACAAATATTGAAAATTGACTTAGGCCTTTGATATTTTGGAAGATGGGTCCCTCCTAGCCATTTGAATGTATCTTACAAATTACAACTAAATAAATGTTGCCGGAATCTATAAACATGAGTTGAATTGTAAGGAATACATTAAGGCTCAAACTATCCACTATCCACTGATGACTGTCGTAAGGGTCAATCAAAAACCTAAATAAGCTACGTAGATAGCGTAAGTAGGGTATCGTATCCACGGGGAATTTGTGGTTAATGTCGCATTTATATCTAAGAACTAAATTAACTAGATTGGGGGTTATGTGAATTTGATTATAAAAACTAGAAAGCTAATTAATAAAGTTGTAATCAATGCGAAAAAGAATAACCTCTACCCGGAATCCCAATTACCCGTTTAATATATAAACCTGTTTACCGATTCAAAACACCACATAGACATGGCCTCGGAATTAATGAATCTGATTAGTTATCAAGGATAGTTTTTAAGATTCACTATGCCACCTAATAACCCGTTCGATTGTATCAACTACCCGCCAATTTACCAACCCGCTAACAACACAAGAAAGTTGCCAATACGCTTAATAAACGACAAATAGTTCAAACACAATAAACGTTTACCAAGAATCCAACACGAGTGGTCAAGCTATACCAGTTATATGAATCCGCAAACAAGAATTAATGCAAAACAAAGCAAAAGTTCATCCGGGTAGAAGTCACGAGAAGTTTAGCCGCTCATGGTAGTCTTCGCCGCTTCGGTTGTCATCCCGAGTTGGTTAGATGTCATTGATTGGCTTGAGATGAAGAGAATGATGAAAGGTGATGCTCGGTTCGTTCCTGACTTTGAATGATGATGGCTGCGCATGAATGGCTCTCCTAAAACACCAATTTTGCAGCTATATATTTCCCATCATAAAGTATATCGGCTGCCATCGAAATTAATGAAAGGTGTATACTCAAAATCATCTTCAGGCCCATTAACGTGTTATTTGTTTGGGCTGCCAATCAAAACAAAAGTCTACATAGGCCATTTGATAATTAAGCTCATCTTACATTCCCTTTAATTCCATTTGATATCTTTTGGCTAATGATTCTCGAAAAGCCTGCCCAAAAGTGTCAAAATAATTGGCTTTTAAAATTCATGCATATCATTTAATTCACATGCTATAATTCGATTATTTTAGTCTATTCTCATTTTGACTCGTATGATAATAAAATCGTGTTAAATTAATATATCTTTACTCTAATATCGGTGTATCTTTATTGGATTTTAAACAAAATATAATGTACCTAAAACGCACCGATCATCCACACACCCTATCTGCCTATTTAGATACTCTTTGCCTCATATATGCCTCGTATAGGCCTATACAAGGTGTAACACCCATAATAATAATTAACATTTACACAACATTAAAACATCGCTAAAAGTGTTTACATAATCCACTTGTATTAAAACAAAACAAGATCGAATGCGGAAGCTTTATTGAGAGGTGTGTTCGGTTCTTGCTCGTGGCTTGATCTTCTTCCGGAAGCATATAACATTCACCTAGAATCAAAACCAACATAAAAGTTAGTTTTGATAGTTTATTTACAAGTTAATACAAGTCCCATGAGCCATACAATTAAAATAACAAGGATTTGCAGGTTTTACACCCGTCGCGTGCCGTAATCGAAACTATGCTCAAAATCGGATTCGATTAACTAAGATATGCAAAATTTAGCAAAAGTGACTAGGCTCTACCGTAACTTAAGGTAGCCACCGTAAGTTACGGTAGCCACTGGGCAAAACTGGTCTACCGCAAGCCAGTAGAAAACTGCCGTAACAATTTATTTGCTACCGTAAGTTACGGTAGCTACCGTAACTTACGGTAGCTTTCAAACTTAACATCTGAATTCACAAATTAATATGCTTCGAGCCCTTGGCTTTAAAATTCATTTTTAATGACTTTTGACCTGTTCAAGTTTTTAAACCACAAACTTGTTTCTAATTAACCATTAAGCATACATCAACATGTTTATCTCAAAATCTTTAATTCGGGTTTGTAACTTTTATGAATTATGCGGCTAGTACCCAATCTATGTGCATAATTCTTTTGACCTATTTCGAAGATTTACACCTTTTAAGTTTAAATCTTTCCCCTTGGTTATGGACAATCTACTGTATACTTATTTATAACTCACAATATGCTGTCACACCCCGATTTCCACGTGTCTCACCGGTGGGCCCGGTGGGGGATTATCGTGACGTAGTTGGCAACATTATAGTCAAACCACACAATATATGAATGCACAGCGGAAGCATAAAGATAAATATAATTCAACCATTGATTGTAATATCGAATGTATCACAAATAGTTGAAATGGTATCCACAGGAGGATCAAAATAATAAAAGTATTGTTCAACAGACAAGGCATCAAAGCTTGCGAGACTCTTTAAGACGCTAAGGAGCTAAAGCCAGCCGATTTCGTTTAGTACCTGCAGTTAATCTTTTTGGAAAAATACGTCAGTCTACAATGGTAAATACATTCAACCGACACTTTTGTAAAATGTTTGTTAAAATTGATTTGAATGCACAAGGCACAAACTCTTTTATAACTTGGGATAATTTATAATTAAATCTTGTAAAGACTTACATGTTTGCTATGCGTTCGGTCGCCCGGGTCGTGTATGGTTAAAGTTTAATAGACACACCACATAGCGTAAAACCGAGGTGGGTAAACCAACGGTTACGTCTTTAATTAATATAGACATAATGCCGGGTGTATGCCTACACCCAGATGTCGAGGTCGTGGCCATTTCGTAAAATGATGCCAAGGATATCTGGGACATGGTCATTAAGCCCCCAAAGGCGTTAAGCCAACAAAACAAGTTTTTAAACTGGTCACATTGATAATACCCAACTACAAATGAGTTGGGGTCAATTGCCCGACCAAGCGGTATTTTAGATACCGTAACCCAAGCCCGTAATACGGAAAATAAGTTAAAAGTATTTACCTTTGCAAGTACAGTCCTTAATTGATTAAATCACAGATATCTTTTATTGGGCTCCTATTCTGGAATGAAGTTTTTAAAATAACCTATTAGAATCCTAACGGGTCTTTATATTAGCCGTAGCCTAGACCGGTCAGTTTCAAAGGATAGATACGATTTAATCGCGTGAAAGGCGAAAACCGAGAATGGAATGTGATTCTGACCCAACAAGTTTGAAGGCTTGTTTTATATGGGTTTAATATTCACACTCTGGATTTTGGGGTCAAAATAATATAGTTTGACCCGTATCGGCTAATTTATGTAAACTAGTTACATAAGCCGAACCGTGCGCGCGAAAGGCGCAACGGGTAACCGTAAGAGTCCTACACTTGTTTCCTAAGTCAATATTCCTTAAAGAGGTTGTGGTATCAGTAGGATACCTTCCTTGATGCCCGTAACGAATTTAAATTGATATTATGCCCCGTAGGGGTATTTCGGTCTTTTTAAAGATTATTAAAGAGGTTTTAGAGTTCTACAGGGAATCTGAGCTTCCTGATCGGTTTATAAATTCTAAAATACTTTATTTATTATTTAAAATCAGTAGCAATTAGAATCGGGTCAAAAGACCTTGTAGAACTCAAGTTTTGGCCGAAAAGGGCATATTCGGTATTTACCGAACTGTAGCCATAACCGCAGGTTATGAGCAGGTTAAAATTAATTAAAAATCCTTAAAAATCCCAAAATATTATTTTACAATAGTGAGTAAAAGGTTTGGTGTCGAAATCTTGGTTTAGGTAGGCGTTATGCTAATCGCGCCGTTTATTACAAAAGTTTCCTTTAATTGCGCTATTTAGCATAACTCCTATTCTAGACGTCCGAATGGCGTGAAACTTTAGGGACATGCTTAGAATTTAGTAAGCAAGGTTATGGTCCCTTCACGTGTCCGAAATACTCGTTTTATTTTGAAAAGGGCGTTACGGTCAACTTTTAAGCAATTAACGGAAGTGCGTAAAAGACTCGGACAAACAACGAACCGGTCACAGAGGGTGATACCATCACGTGACCTGGTCCTAAGAGAGTCCTAAGGCATATCTACATTGCACTAAAACGGGTCAGAACTGAAGTCAAAGCAAAAGTCAAACTTTTGCGACATTCGGCTCCGAACCGGGTCAATATAGCAAATGGCCGGATCAAACAAGCTTAGACGTGTTAATACACTTATTATCATGTTTTATGAGTGTTCAAACAAGTTGCATACTATCTACATTACAGATTATATGTAAAATCGCAAAATAGCTTTCTGTTGACTTTGTCTAAGCATGTTTGACTCGTTATTTGAACTAGCTAGAGTGGTGATCAGAGGGAACCCTTTTAGGGGTTTATTACCCACATAGATACCAACTTATAGCTACTTTCAATTCAAGATATGACTGAGCCATTGTAGACTAATCTCGAATTCAAACCGTAATTACGACGGTTTGATTTCTAGCTAAATAACTAAGCTAAAATCAATTTAGAAAGGACTTGAATACTTACTGAAGTCTTAAGCTTGATAGAGAACACTTGAGAGGAATGTTGAGCTCCAGAAATGATCAATGAAGGCAGAACAAGGTGTGAGGAACATGGTTGTGCAATGAGGCCTTTATATAGCACTCTTATGGCCTTAGATTATTGACAAACATGTCTACCCATGCTCCTTGATCAACAACATGTGTCCTCTAGTGCTAGGGAGTGATTAGGGGTCGCCCATACCTCTGGGAAACCCATACATTAATGTTTTACCGCTTTAAACAGCCAACAGCCAACTTTCTGTCGCTGGGCATCGCTTACAGACCGTATGGCTTGGGCCTTGCGGTCGGTAAGCCTGTGGCGGAGACAAGCTAAATCTTTCACCCCCTTACGGTCCGTAAGGTAGGACCTTTGCGGTTCGTAAGGGTTGTTTTTAAATCTTTTTAAATCTTTTGTAATGATTAACGAAATCTTCGGTAATTAATAACCTGACCTTTCGGGTTTGAAGGGGTAACTTTGCGATTTGGCCCTCTGTTAATTACAATTAAGGGCCTCGTGCCTTTTACCCGTACTGTTAAGCCCCCGGTTAGTTTAATTATTATCCGAAAAGCCTTAACTTTCATTGTTGACGCTTTTAACCCCTATCGTACGAATTTGATCATACCTTTCTCGTTTTAAAACGGAATTTCACGGAATTTATATAGTACATTCTAGTGAGCGTATTTTACTGTTACAAAGCCTCGGGTTCATCAAAGGGTCACTCAGAGGTATAATTAAACATGTTGACACAGTTAACCCCTGCAGCTTGTAATCTCTCACTTTCTTCCGCGTTTCGTTTCCGTACGATCCATGATTTATTCGTTTGAAGGTACGAGCAACGTTTAGAGTTACTATATAGTATATTTACCCTTTGTTGGCATTTATAACCCTCGAATTTAAATACTTTCAAGGTTTGTCAACTTTAGTCCTTTATTTCATATCTAATGCCACGTGTAAACTAATGACACGTGTTAACACATTATTGGACACAAAATTTCGAGGTGTTACACCCTCACCCCCTTAAAATAAATCTCGACCCGAGATTTACTCAAACAAATAAGGGTATTTCTCTTTCATCGTGGCTTCAACTTCCCACATGAATTCGGGACCTCTCCGGGCATCCCATTTAACCTTAACTGTCACACCCCAAAAATCCACCTGCGGAGTATCACCGCTTGGGAGCGTGACTGACCAGGATCAAGCCACCAATCATATCGAACAATGTAATTAATGTCAGTTATAATAAATGTAAACCAATCATTCAATACGATTGATGTTTCCAACAAAACATAGTTTAAGTAGCGGAAGCGTAATAATGATATCCAATGTATGTAAATAGTTCAAGTGTTGTAAGTTTGTCAAAACATCCACGATCCATGTACCACAACGACCTGCTCCTCCCTGTGCAAGCTCCATATGTACCTAATGTCCTGCAAGGCATGCAGCAGAGAGTCAACAACTAGTTGAGCGAGTTCACAGTTAACAGTTCAGTAATAGTATAACGTGAGTAGTAGTATGTTCGTTCGTTATGTCACGTATCGTATTAGTTTCCATCGCGGCCTCCCAGGCAGGTATGCGAAGATATTAGGGGATGTTCATCCCAGGTATTCTAGACTAGGTTTATCCGTATCGCGGCCTACCAGGCAGGTGTGCGAAGATTAGTAAATTACAGTTCGCGGCCTTCCAAAGGCAGGTGTGCGAAGTCAGTCATAATATCGCGGCCAACCCTTGGCAGGTGTGCGAAGATCAGTTCAATAAGTGTTACTAGTCTAGTCGTAGTTCTAACAGTGGAATATATACCATAGTCCATCAAATCACATCACCACGTTCCATTATAGACAAATACCAGTAAATATTCGAATCCCATTCCCACCCTGGGAACCCCATGCCTTGGCTGTGTGAACTCACCTTGGTTTGCTCGGTATGCTATGTTATGCACTCACAAGTAATCAGTCGAGTCCTATTGTGTGCACGTGTAATAAATCAGTTCATGTACATATTAATACGCAGGTAATTTACATCACAAAGCGTTTGGCAATTCACCTCAGGTATCGCATACGATAGTGTTCTTGATTAATACATGCATGAATATTCAGTAACACAATTAACAGGTTCGTCATGTTTAACAGGATCATCATGCTTACAAGATAACATGTATTCACCGGACAATTACACTCATAGCGGTTAACACTTAACACAGTTTGCATATGAATGGGATACTAACAGAGTTGACGTACATATCTTAACGGTCAGAACGGGGTTAGTATGTACACATAATTACTAAACTGATGATGTTACTAAGTTAACAGGGTTAACAAGTTATTGAATCCACAACCCTAGCATAGAACTCGGCATAATATCAAAACATAACCCGAACATGTGCAAGCAAAACCTCGGACCCCCATGCATAGAAGCAAAGGTCGGACCTATCTCTTATGTTATAATACTCGGATGAGAAGTCTAGCTTACAAAGGGATCGGACATGCTACAACTATCAAAGTCGGGTATGAATGGGCAGCCCCTCCTCAAACTCGGACCACTAACAAAGTCGGACTAGGGGCTGATCAATTAAACTCGGGCAGAATGATAAACCCCCCCTTGATCTCTTGCCAAAACTCGGACCAAAGGTCCTTTACATAAACTCGGACAAGGCAGCCTCATTAAACTCGGACCCATTGATATCAAAATGAAGCTCGGACTAGGTTGTCCATTAAACTCGGACACACATGAGTGGGAAACTCAGGCACATGAATAAACTCGGACATGGGGGCATCATGATAAACTCGGACAAGAGTAAGAGTTTCTTGGATGAAACTCGGGCCATGCATGATGAATTAAACTCGGGCATCTTAACCCTTTGAACATGGTCGGACATGGTTTAATATCATCAAACTCGGTCTTGTGATATTATACTAAACTCGGTCCACAAAACACTCAATAAACTCAGACATTTAATTCAAGGTTGCAAACTCAGACAACATATGCATATGAAATTCGGATAAAACACAAATCGTGAAACTCAGACAGTAATCAAATCATACATCCCTAAACTCAATGTAACAGTTACGTTTTCTTGTTCATACGTTATGGAAACCTAAATTTTTCATGGCATTGCAATCATCAAATCAATATCCAACCATTCTATCATTCACAGGCAATCGATTAAACAACTATTCAACATCATTATCATCATAATCCGAATCAATCAAGAATCGCAGAATGTTATATGAAGAACTAGGGTTTCATGAACACCTAATCATGAATCAAGAATTGATAATAGTCAAGCAATCAATTAGGGTTTACAAGTATTACAATGATCAATAAACAATTAATCACAAACAATGATTAAACAATTACCTTGAATGATTCTAGAGACACAATGATGGTGGTGATGATTGCTAGAGAGCCAAAGGAATGAAAGTACGTGCTTGGATTCTTGTGAGAGGTTTTGTGAATGATTTAGGGTTAAGTATAGTTTTAAGTTCACTAATGGCCCTCTACACCCTTAACTAATATATTTTACAATAGTACACCATCTCAAATAGTTTCACAGTTTCACCACCAAGTTTATGCATTTGACAAGTTTATCACAATTAACACATAATCGTGCATAATCACATAATCACACAACACACTTCATTGAATCAAAACATATACAAATTCCATAACAACTAATTGTGATATCCATCGACTAAATAATACAAGAACGCGCATTAAATGCGAAATAGAAATCTTGAAATTTCGAGTTGTCACATTATCCCCAACTTAAAAGAAATTTCGTCCCGAAATTTGGTACGCACTCACTGAGGAAGCTAGGTAAGTTATATCGTTCACTGGTTTTCCTGGGGTGTCACATCATCCCCCCGTTGATTTGGAATTTCGTCCCGAAATTCAGTAGTAGTAGCTTCAGCCTCAGTAGTGGATGCATTGGTTTCGAATAATTGGGGGTACTTTTCTGTCATCTGGTCTTCGCGTTCCCAGGTGTACCCTGGGCCACGTCGGGAGTTCCAACGAACTCGAACAAGAGGGATTCTCTTGTGTTTGAGGACCTTAACATCCCGGTCCGTGATTTCAACTGGCTCCTCGACGAACTGCAACCGCTCGTCGATAGTGAGTTCCTTAAAAGGAACTATGAGGGTCTCATCTGACAGGCACTTCTTCAGATTCGACACGTGAAATACATTGTGAACTGCACCGAGTTCAGCTGGTAGGTTCAGTCTGTAGGCTACTGGGCCTATTCTTTCAGTGATTTCGAACGGTCCAACATACCGTGGATTGAATTTGCCTCGTTTACCAAATCGAACCACACCCTTCCAGGGTGAGACTTTTAATAACACCCGGTCCCCGACCTGAAATTCCAAAGGCTTGCTACGCTTGACCGCGTAGGCTTTCTGACGGTCGCGTGCTGCCGCCATGCATTGTTGTATCTGTGCAATCTTTTCCGTGGCGTCCACTAAAATCTCTGGACCCGTAATCTGACTATCCCCCACCTCTGCCCAACAGAGAGGTGACCGGCATTTACGTCCGTACAATGCCTCAAATATAGCGGCTTGTATGCTGGTGTGATAACTGTTATTATACGAAAACTCCACCAAAGGGAGATGCTTTTCCCAGCCGTTGCCGAAATCGATAACGCATGCCCGAAGCATGTCTTTAAGAGTTTGGATCGTTCGCTCAGACTGTCCATCCGTCTGAGGATGGTATGCTGTGCTCATGTCTAATCGTAAGTCAAAAGATTTGTGCATCGCTGGCCATAGTTCTGACGTGAATCGTGCATCCCGATCCAAAATGATGGAGGTGGGCACCCCGTGCCTCGAAACAACTTCTTTAAGATAGATGTCTGCGAGAGTTGAGAACTTATCTGTTTCCTTTATAACCAGGAAGTGTGCAGACTTGGTGAGTCGATCCACGATCACCCATATAGTATCTTTCCCATGCTGGGATCTGGGTAGGCCTGTAACGAAATCCATGGAAATTTCTTCCCATTTCCATTGCGGTATCCTGGGTTGCTGAAGTAAGTCTGAGGGTTTTTGGTACTCTGTCTTGACCCTCGCACAAGTCAAACATTTGCAATGTGGGCCTTCATGCTAGGCCACCAATAAATAGTTCTGATGTCGTGGTACATTTTGTCCGACCCCGGATGTACCGAGTAGCGAGACTTGGGTGCTTTGTCCAACACAAGCTCTTGTAAACCGCTATAAAGTGGGATCCAAATACTCCCCGTTATATAGTAGGCGCCGTCTTCCTTTTCTTCCATTCGTTGCCTTGAACCGCGTAAGGCTTCAGCCATGACGTTTTCGGGCTTCAATGCTTCTATCTGAGCAGCTCGTATCTGTGCAGGAAGACTGGTCTGAATAGTAAGCTGTAGCGCTCGCACGCGCTTAGGTAGGGTGTCCTTTCGACTGGGGGCGTCGGCCACAACATTGGCCTTGCCTGGATGATACGTGATGGCGCATTCGTAGTTGTTCAGAAGTTCAACCCATCTCCGTTGACGCATGTTCAAATTCTTTTGCTTAAGAATATGCTCGAGACTCCTGTGATCGGTGTAAATCGTGCACCTGGTACCGTACAGGTAGTGTCGCCATATCTTAAGCGCAAAAACGACAGCTCCCAGCTCTAAATCGTGCGTCGTGTAGTTCCGTTCATGAATCTTGAGTTGCCGCGAAGCGTAAGCAATAACCTTATCCCGTTGCATCAATACGCAACCAAGACCCTGTATCGATGCGTCACAATAAACCACGAAGTCGTCTGTGCCCTCCGGCAGTGAGAGAATAGGCGTACCGCAACGCCTATCCTTTAGGTACTGAAAAGCGGTCTCTTGGGAATCTCCCCAACGGTAGGTGACACCTTCCCGTGTCAGCATAGTAAGCGGCTGCGCGATCTTCGATAAGTCTTTAATGAATCGTCTCTAATACCCCGCCAAACTCAAGAATTGGCGTATTCCCGTTGGTGTACGCGGTGCAGGCCAGTTCCTGATCGAGTCTACCTTGGATGGATCAACATGAATCCCTTCCCTGCTCACCACATGGCCTAAGAAGTGGACTTCACGAAGCCAGAAGTCGCATTTAGAAAACTTTGCGTACAGTTGCTCCTTTCGAAGAAGTTCCAAGGTAAGACGTAAGTGCTGCTCGTGTTCCTCCTGACTCTTGGAGTAGATCAGAATGTCGTCGATGGAGACAATGACGAACTTGTCAAAATAGGGTTTGCACACCCTGTTCGTAAGGTCCATAAATATGGCAGGTGCGCTCAATAATATCAAACCATCCATCATATCAAACATAAAGTATAGTAGTTAAAATAATTCATAAAACCCAATACAACTGATGTTCAAACCAAACTTTGTTTGAGTAGCGGAAACATAATAATGAAAAACCAAAATAAGTTATAAGTTCAAATATCGTTCATTGCGTCTCCTCGTCCTAACACGAAAACTCGACCTCTTGCCTCGTTGCCATTGTTGTTGTTGTTTCCCCCGTTGTTGTTGTTGTTCCCATTGCCCTGGTTATTGTTGTGTTTCTGATTCTGGTTCAACTGAGGACAATCGCGTTTGTAATGTCCTTCTGCCCCACACTGGAAACATCCCCGGTTTCCACGCGGTGGTTGCTGCTGCTGGTTCTGTGGAGCTGGCGGTGGGAGTTGCTGGTTCTGATTTGCTGGTCGAGAGCTTCTACAATCCTTAGCCTCATGACCCATCTTGAGGCATCTTTGACAACGTTCCCTGCGACATCTTCCGCTGTGGTGTTTGTTGCACTTATTACACAGTGGGTGAATTCCCCGATATCCACCCTGCCCCTGACTGCCAGATGATTGCTGAGTCGAATTCTGGTAGTCATTTGTCTTGCGCTGCTGAGACTGAACAGTAACCGATCCCTTGCTGGAATCCCTCTCCCATTTCCTCTTGTTGTCACTGGGAGTAGTAGAAGTAGTGACAGCAGTAGCAATAGCCTTGACACGCTTTGGCAGTCTGTTCTGATCCACTGCCTGATCTGTAATACGGTGAGCGAGGCGCTGAATAGCCTGAATGTTGTCAAGATTGGCCGATGTCACATGGCTCTGGATCTCTGGTGCCAATCCCTTGAGATACATCTCAATGCGCTTGTACGGAGGGTCTACCATAGTTGGACACAGCACGGCCAGCTCATTCGACCGTTTGGTATACGCTTCGATCTCTGACCCAACCATTTTCAAATTATACAGCTCATCTTCCAACTTGTGAATATCTTCACGCGTGCAATACTCACGCTTGATGAGTTCCTTAAAATCGTTCCAGGGTGTGGCGTTAGCAGCTGCCAACCCTAAGATCTGTACTTGCGCGTTCCACGAAGTCAACGCGATTCCTTCCAAAGTGCCAGTGGCGTACTTGACCTTGCGAGCCTCAGGGCACTCGCACATTTCGAATACTGACTCTAGCTTTTCAAACCAATGGAGGAGTCCCACTGCCCCCTCGGTGCCACTGAAAGAATTTGGACGACAGTCCATGAAGTTCTTGAAAGTGCAGACGGGCTGCTGCGCGTGTTGACCTATTGTGTACGAATAGGACAAAGTTAAATACGAGAGTTATTGTAGGATCTAAAGATCCTAGTGTGTGTCTATACTGCAGGGTATACTACCTGCTTGAGCAGCTGCAAGTGCCGCAGCAACTTGAGCTTGAACGAGAGCCTCTAGCTGGGCTTGAGTCATGTTAATTCTTCCAGACATGATCTTCATAGTAAAAGTAATGTAAGTGAGAGTGGTTCGCGAGTAGAGCGATGACAGAAAAGTGTAAGCACGTAGGTGTTCTCAAGCAATAACAAGTAGTGAGCAAAGTAATGCAAGCATACTACGAGCAAGGTTCTATGCAGTTCTAGCAAGCAGGTAATAAACATAAACCTTATTACCTAGGATGTCGAGTCTTGCACGTGGAGCGAAGCGTCGTTGTGGATCGTTGAGAGCACTGTTCTGGTTATAGTCTGGTTTTAATAAAAACGTTTTCCCATATTAAAACCAAGTTCTCTATAACCAATGGCTCTGATACCAATCTGTCACACCCCCAAAATCCACCTGCGGAGTATCACCGCTTGGGAGCGTGACTGACCAGGATCAAGCCACCAATCATATCGAACAATGTAATTAATGTCAGTTATAATAAATGTAAACCAATCATTCAATACGATTGATGTTTCCAACAAAACATAGTTTAAGTAGCGGAAGCGTAATAATGATATCCAATGTATGTAAATAGTTCAAGTGTTGTAAGTTTGTCAAAACATCCACGATCCATGTACCACAACGACCTGCTCCTCCCTGTGCAAGCTCCATATGTACCTAATGTCCTGCAAGGCATGCAGCAGAGAGTCAACAACTAGTTGAGCGAGTTCACAGTTAACAGTTCAGTAATAGTATAGCGTGAGTAGTAGTATGTTCGTTCGTTATGTCACGTATCGTATTAGTTTCCATCGCGGCCTCCCAGGCAGGTATGCGAAGATATTAGGGGATGTTCATCCCAGGTATTCTAGACTAGGTTTATCCGTATCGCGGCCTACCAGGCAGGTGTGCGAAGATTAGTAAATTACAGTTCGCGGCCTTCCAAAGGCAGGTGTGCGAAGTCAGTCATAATATCGCGGCCAACCCTTGGCAGGTGTGCGAAGATCAGTTCAATAAGTGTTACTAGTCTAGTCGTAGTTCTAACAGTGGAATATATACCATAGTCCATCAAATCACATCACCACGTTCCATTATAGACAAATACCAGTAAATATTCGAATCCCATTCCCACCCTGGGAACCCCATGCCTTGGCTGTGTGAACTCACCTTGGTTTGCTCGGTATGCTATGTTATGCACTCACAAGTAATCAGTCGAGTCCTATTGTGTGCACGTGTAATAAATCAGTTCATGTACATATTAATACGCAGGTAATTTACATCACAAAGCGTTTGGCAATTCACCTCAGGTATCGCATACGATAGTGTTCTTGATTAATACATGCATGAATATTCAGTAACACAATTAACAGGTTCGTCATGTTTAACAGGATCATCATGCTTACAAGATAACATGTATTCACCGGACAATTACACTCATAGCGGTTAACACTTAACACAGTTTGCATATGAATGGGATACTAACAGAGTTGACGTACATATCTTAACGGTCAGAACGGGGTTAGTATGTACACATAATTACTAAACTGATGATGTTACTAAGTTAACAGGGTTAACAAGTTATTGAATCCACAACCCTAGCATAGAACTCGGCATAATATCAAAACATAACCCGAACATGTGCAAGCAAAACCTCGGACCCCCATGCATAGAAGCAAAGGTCGGACCTATCTCTTATGTTATAATACTCGGATGAGAAGTCTAGCTTACAAAGGGATCGGACATGCTACAACTATCAAAGTCGGGTATGAATGGGCAGCCCCTCCTCAAACTCGGACCACTAACAAAGTCGGACTAGGGGCTGATCAATTAAACTCGGGCAGAATGATAAACCCCCCCCTTGATCTCTTGCCAAAACTCAGACCAAAGGTCCTTTACATAAACTCGGACAAGGCAGCCTCATTAAACTCGGACCCATTGATATCAAAATGAAGCTCGGACTAGGTTGTCCATTAAACTCGGACACACATGAGTGGGAAACTCAGGCACATGAATAAACTCGGACATGGGGGCATCATGATAAACTCGGACAAGAGTAAGAGTTTCTTGGATGAAACTCGGGCCATGCATGATGAATTAAACTCGGGCATCTTAACCCTTTGAACATGGTCGGACATGGTTTAATATCATCAAACTCGGTCTTGTGATATTATACTAAACTCGGTCCACAAAACACTCAATAAACTCAGACATTTAATTCAAGGTTGCAAACTCAGACAACATATGCATATGAAATTCGGATAAAACACAAATCGTGAAACTCAGACAGTAATCAAATCATACATCCCTAAACTCAATGTAACAGTTACGTTTTCTTGTTCATACGTTCTGGAAACCTAAATTTTTCATGGCATTGCAATCATCAAATCAATATCCAACCATTCTATCATTCACAGGCAATCGATTAAACAACTATTCAACATCATTATCATCATAATCCGAATCAATCAAGAATCGCAGAATGTTATATGAAGAACTAGGGTTTCATGAACACCTAATCATGAATCAAGAATTGATAATAGTCAAGCAATCAATTAGGGTTTACAAGTATTACAATGATCAATAAACAATTAATCACAAACAATGATTAAACAATTACCTTGAATGATTCTAGAGACACAATGATGGTGGTGATGATTGCTAGAGAGCCAAAGGAATGAAAGTACGTGCTTGGATTCTTGTGAGAGGTTTTGTGAATGATTTAGGGTTAAGTATAGTTTTAAGTTCACTAATGGCCCTCTACACCCTTAACTAATATATTTTACAATAGTACACCATCTCAAATAGTTTCACAGTTTCACCACCAAGTTTATGCATTTGACAAGTTTATCACAATTAACACATAATCGTGCATAATCACATAATCACACAACACACTTCATTGAATCAAAACATATACAAATTCCATAACAACTAATTGTGATATCCATCGACTAAATAATACAAGAACGCGCATTAAATGCGAAATAGAAATCTTGAAATTTCGAGTTGTCACATTAACTATAGGTACATGCTTTCTTCGAAGCTTTTTCACCTGTCGGTCTTCGATCGACAAAGGTTTCTCCACAAACTTCAAGCTCTCATCTATATGAACATCTGTGTGTGGGATCACCAATGATTCATCAGCGAAGCACTTCTTTAGATTGCAGATGTGGAACACATTGTGAATTCCATTGAGCTCTTCTAGTAAATTCAACTTATAGGCAACTGACCCGACACGTTCGATAACCTCAAAAGGTCCTATGTATCTCGGGCTCAGTTTGCCCTTCTTACCGAAGCGCATCACCCCCTTCCAGGGTGATACTTTTAGTAACACTTTTTCACCTACCTCGAAGTGAAAATCCTTACGCTTTGGATCAGCGTAACTTTTCTGCCTATCTCGGGCAGCTTTGAGACGCTCTCGAATCTGGACAATCTTGTCCGTTGTTTCGAAGACTATCTCCGGTCCTGATAATTGTACCTCTCCCACTTCCGCCCAACAAACAGGAGATCTACACTTGCTACCGTATAATGCCTCGAAAGGCGCAGCCTTTATGCTGGTATGGTAGCTGTTGTTGTAGGAGAATTCGATTAGTGGTTGGTTCTTATCCCAACTACCACCTAAATCGATAGCACATGCGCGCAGCATGTCTTCTAACGTTTGAATAGTACGCTCACTCTGACCGTCTGTCTGAGGATGGTAAGCCGTACAAAAATTCAAACGTGTGCCCAAAGATTGCTGGAAGCTTTTCCAGAAATGAGACGTGTACCTAGTATCTCGATCAGAGATAATAGATACAGGTATGCCATGTAAGGCTACAATCTTATCAACATACAGCTGGGCTAAAGTGTCGGAGCTATAAGTTTCCTTGATGGGTAAGAAATGAGCCGACTTACTCAGTCTATCGACTATAACCCATATTGTGTCATTTCCTTTCCTTGTTTTGGGTAACTTGGTAATAAAATCCATAGTTACACATTCCCATTTCCATTCAGGAAGTTCAGGCTGTTGTAGCAAGCCAGATGGCTTTTGATGCTCAGCCTTGACTTGCGCACAAGTCAAGCATTTGGCTACATAAGCGGCTACAGACTTTTTCAAGCCTATCCACCAATAATTTGCCTTTAGATCCTGATACATTTTATCTGCTCCAGGATGGACAGAATATTTGGAACTATGGGCTTCCTGGAGGATAACATCTCGTAGTCCTCCATAAATAGGAACTCATATTCGCCCGTTCAATAGTAAAATTCCATCCTTGTGAAGAGTTAACTGCTCCTCAGTTACTCCCAGCTTCTCCTTAGGACAGTTAGCTTCCAACACAGCTTCTCTCTGTGCAGCTAACACCCTTTCAATCAGATTATTCTTTACTTCAATGCTCTTAGCATTGATTCGGATGGGTTTCACCCTTTCTTTCCGCCTCAGGGCATCAACGACTACATTCGCCTTGCCGGGATGATATCTGATTTCACAATCATAATCATTTAAGGTTTCCATCCAGCGGCGTTGCCTCATGTTTAATTCCTTCTGATTAAACAGATGTTGAAGGCTCTTGTGATCTGAATAGATCACAAACTTGATTCCGTACAGATAATGCCTCCACAGTTTTAGTGTGAATACAACGGCACCTAACTCCAAGTCATGGGTGGTGTAATTCTTTTTGTGCACCTTCAACTGTCTCGACGCATAGGCAATAACCTTGCTTTTTTGCATGAGCACACACCCCATGCCAGTGTGTGACGCGTCGCAGTAAACTACGAACTCTTCTGTACCTTCCGGTAGTGTCAACACAGGGGCGTTGCTTAGCTTTTGCTTTAAAACATCAAAGGACTCTTGCTGCTTAGGGCCCCAAACAAATTTTTCTTTCTTCTTGGTCAAGGAGGTTAGGGGCGCAGCAATCCTTGAAAAATTTTCAATAAATCTCCTGTAGTATCCTGCCAATCCCAGGAAACTACGAATTTCGGTAGGCATCTTTGGCTCTTGCCAATTCATGACCGCCTCTACCTTAGCGGGATCCACCTGGATGCCACGCTCGCTGACGACATGTCCAAGAAATTGGACTTCTCGAAGCTAGAATTCGCACTGGAGAATTTGGCAGAGAGTTTCTCGCGATGCAGCAATTTGAGAATACAACGGAGGTGTTTCTCATGGTCAGCTTTGTTCTTTGAGTAGAAGAGAATGTCGTCGATGAACACGATGACGAATTTGCCTAAGTACGGCTTGCAGACGCGATTCATGAGATCCATGAACGCAGCCGGTGCATTTGTGAGCCCGAAAGGCTTCACTAGGAACTCATAGTGACCGTATCGAGTCCTAAATGCGGTTTTATGTACGTCTTCATCTCTGACTTTTAGCTGACGGTAGCCTGACCTCAAGTCGATCTTTGAGAAATAACTTGCCCCTTGTAATTGATCAAACAAATCGTCGATCCTTGGCAAAGGATATCTATTCTTTATCGTGACCTTATTAAGTTCACGATAGTCGATGCACAGACGCATTGATCCGTCCTTCTTCTTAACAAACAAGACAGGTGCTCCCCAGGGAGATGAACTAGGTTTGATGAAACCTTTAGCCAGTAGTTCATCTAGCTGGGTCCTTAATTCCTTCATTTCAGTTGGTGCTAGCCTGTAGAGTGCTCTAGCAATGGCAGCCGCACCAGGAATGATATCGATCCTGAATTCCACTTGCCTATCTGGTGGCAACCCAGGTAGATCTTCGGGGAAAACTTCTGGATACTCCGAAATGACAGGAATGTCTTCTATCTTTGGTTTGGGCTCTTCTATAATCACCTGTGCCATGTAGATGACACAGCCCCTTTTTAAACACCTTGAAGCCTTAAGCATAGTTACGTTCTCGGGCAATCCATACTGCGTATCTCCTCGAATGGTAAGCGATTCACCACTCGGAGTCTTTAGCACTATATGTTTTCTGTTGCAGACGATCTGGACCTGGTTGTGGGATAACCAGTCCATGCCCAGAACGATGTCGAAACCAGCCAGTTTGAAGGGAAGTAGAGATAGAGGAAAAGAGTGGTTCTTAATGGATATCTCACATCCATTTAGTATAGTGGAGACGGTTTCTACTGTGCCATCTGCTAGCTCTACTTCGTATTTCACATTTAGGGTTTTGATAGGCATATTCAGCAATTTGCAAAATTTTTGGTCTACGAAGGACTTATCAGCGCCTGAATCGGAAAGTACTCTTGCAAAGATATTATTTACGAGAAAAGTACATGTGATTACGTTGTCGTCTTGCAAAGCTTCCTTCACATCCATCTTGAAGACTCTAGCGTTATTCTTTTTGGTTTCTTCTGTCTTCTTGGCGAATTTGGGGCAGTTGCTTTTAATGTGCCCCTTCTCACTGCAGTTATAGCAGGTTGCATCCTTTATTTTCTTGCAGTCCACAATCTTGTGGTCCTTGGACTTGCACAGTCCACAAGTATACGACCTCGACTGAGACTGTGAGTTTGACCCGAGCCTACACTTACCAAAGTGATGCTTCTGGCAGTTTTTGCACTTGGGCTTCTCTCCAGATTGTTGCCCATCTTTCTTCGACTTTGTCCCTCTCTTGCCATCACCGTTCCCACGGTGTTTCTTACCCGACCTTCGTGAGGTATCGTCCTCACGCTTCCTCTTCTCGGCCTCTTTGTTCCTCAGCGATCTCAGTCGGACCCCGTCCATTGTGAGGGACAAAGAGAGGTCAGTTACAGACCTGAAGGTCGTTGGCCGAGAGGCCTTCACACTTGCCTTTATTGCGGGTTCTAACCCCCCGATAAAACGAGCGATTCTCCTTGGCTCCGGGGTTACCAGATATGGAACCAACCGAGACATCGTGTTGAAGCTCGTTAAGTAGGCTTGGCCGTCCAGGTTTGTCATCACTAATGATACAAAATCGGACTCTATCTTTTCCACCTCATGTTGATGGCAGTAATTTTCTTTGATGAGAGAAATGAATTCCTCCCATGTCATGCTGTAAATCACAGTCTTTCCCGAGGCATGAACCAACGCCCTCCACCAAGCCAGGGCCTCGCCCTTAAACGATTACGACACAAACTTTACCACATCCCTTTCCACACAGCCACTGATGTCCACTACGGTGTCCATCTCATCCAGCCACGTCATACAATCGACAGCACCTTTCTCCCCCGTGAAGTCTCGGGGTTTACCAGACACAAAGTACTTGTAGGTGCAGCCCCTGGCACGAGATGCATCAGTATACTCCCTTTCGCGACGAACACTGTTTTCAATGGACGAGTGATTATCGTCGTCCTTTTTGGGCTTGGAGAGTGGTTTGGATAATGGTTTGCTGTGGGATTTTGAGTGTGTCTTTGGCTTGGAGAGTGGTTTAGATACGGTTCTGCTCCGAGATTCAGTATATTGTCGATCTAGAGCTGCTTGAACAGCGTTGTCAACAATTGCTTTTAATTGAGCGCCCGTTAAATGTACTTGGGCGTTATCATAATCATCTTCACTCGTATGGCTATTTTCTCCATTGGGATCCGCCATTGTAACTTGAATCTGTTACAGAAGATAACGAAAATTTTATTTAGGAGTTTATTATTGAATTGTCTTTTATGACAATTCATTAACCATGGTAACAGAGACCATATCTGGTTAATTTGTTACTCAATTTTTTTATTTAGGATTTGAATATACTTATCCTAATTACAATTAATATTGCTAGTGGCATAAAAGCCTAGTCACGAGGACATTATTATAATATTAGCCGAGATTACAGAGAATCAAGGTATGAGGGTTTGAACCGTAGTTCTTTTACCCTTTCTGACAGGGAGTCATAGACCACCACCATCTTTTGTCTTATTACGACAGTGATTATGGCCCATAGGCGCTACATCTCTAACGGATGTTTAATATGGTTGGCCCATAGGCACTACATCGCTAATGGATGTTTAACAAGTGATCACCTTTATTGGTGATTTAACCCATGATTTACGAATCATTAATTTGGGCTTTGGAATCCTTTTAGAGGACTCTTGCATAAGAATGGCGCGTGCAATTTTAACGAATCACATCTGCCATGAATGTTAACATGTTTACAGAGGTTAACAGGGAATCTGAATCTTTTAATTAGGTCTTACCATCTTGGCCGGATCTTAAAAGACACCTGGCTAGGTTTCACTCTTAAGATTCTTTATTTAGGCAGATCAGATTAAAAAGAATGATTTTGATTTATTTCATATACAGAAAAAAAATGAAACTCATAACATAACATTCCATAACTCCAAATACGATTACACGCTGCCCTAAACGGGACTTTTAAACAAGTACATACCTATATAGAGGTTAATAAAGAGACAAGTCCACGCAGGGACTAATACAAGATAGATGTCCGCACAGGGACTAAAAGATAAGTCCACGTAGGGACTGAAATATGATAAATGTCCACGCAGGGACTTATTTAAAATAGACATTACATTAGAACATATATAAGGACTAATGGTCACGTTTCTTCTTCTTGCCTTTCAACAGGTTTGCTAGGCCCTTAAGGAATCCCCTGTTGTTCTTTCGTTCTTCCTCGAAATCCCGTTCCACACGAGTTAAGCGGTGGAGGATTTCTTCTTGTTCGGCGGAGAAAAACGTGGTTGTGGCACCGGTTGCGGAACTGGAGGTCTAGGAGGTGTTGGATACCCATGAGCTGAGTAGTCCGGTATTCCCATGTTTCCAAAAGCTCCGTCGGGATAACGGGCATTATACCTAGCCGCTACCACATATGGGTCACGTTCATAGTTGTAATTGTAATGTGCGTGCGACGACGGTTCGAACGGGTTGTATGCCGTTGGACCCGTGTATGCAGGTATTGGGTGGTCATACCCAAATGGTGGCGAAGATGGTGCAACTGGTGCGGAGTTCGCCTCCTGTACTGGACTTGAAGGTCCTTCTTCTTGTAGTGGCGGGTAGTGGCTACTACTAGAGTGTCGAGGGGTGCTGAAGTGGAATTCCCCTCCTCGGGTGGACATACAAGCACCCGATCTTCTACGCCTCGGCGGATCAGGCATTACTGGTTGAACCGGTGGCGGAGGTGGTGGCGTAACTGCCATGAAGCGCGGATCCTCGGAGGGATATTGCTGTTGTTGCTGTGGTGTCTGATGAGATGGCGTGAAGTACCACTCATGTTGGTTGAACAACGCCTGGAAGCTATCTGGGCCCTGATAAGGTGTGCCATGGAAAGAAGATCCATCTGAGATCTCGATAGGATGTGTGGGCGTACCATGAGCAGGTTCGATTGGATCAGTGTCCTCATCCATATGGTCTTCTGAGAAGTGATCCTATGGTCCTAACGGGACAAAGCCTGCAGGTTCCTAAATGTAATCTGCTGGGTTAAACTGGCTTCTGAAGTAAGGAGTGGGATCGTCAAAAGCACGGTGCGATACCGAACGCTGTAGAGGTATGTAGGAGGGTTGAGGGTTATTGGGATCATTTTCGGAATCTGGTCCGAACGAGTGACGGTACGATGGCGTCGAGCTGTGCGAGGTAGAATGTCTCGCAGGTTCGAACAGGTTTCTCCGTCTTTGGGGTTCTTCACTCCTTGTGCTGGAAGGAGCTCGCGTATTCGAAGGTCCAGCTTCGTGATCATTGTGAGTAATGTCCGTTCCTCTGCCTCTCCTTCCTCTTCCTCTTCCTCGGAATATTACAGGTGCCATATTTCCTGCTTTTAAAACTTTTAAATAATAATAATAATAATAAAAAGATAATTTGGAATAACAATTCGAATTTGTCCTATGTTCTTGTCTAGACTCAAGTATGTGCAATTGTGTCACTGAGATTAAACACATTGGGATAGTGTTTAATTCACTCAATGTTGGCTCTGATACCAACCTGTCACACCCCAATTTCCACGTGTCTCACCGGTGGGCCCGGTGGGGGATTATCGTGACGTAGTTGGCAACATTATAGTCAAACCACAAATATATGAATGCACAGCGGAAGCATAAAGATAAATATAATTCAACCACTGATTGTAATATCGAATGTATCACAAATAGTTGAAATGGTATCCACAGGAGGATCAAAATAATAAAAGTATTGTTCAACAGACAAGGCATCAAAGCTTGCGAGACTCTTTAAGACGCTAAGGAGCTAAAGCCAGCCGATTTCGTTTAGTACCTGTAGTTAATCTTTTTGGGAAAATACGTCAGTTTACACTGGTAAATACATTCAACCGACACTTTTGTAAAATGTTTGTTAAAATTTATTTGAATGCACAAGGCACAAACTTTTTTATAACTTGGGATAATCTATAATTAAATCTTGTAAAGAATTACATGTTTGCTATGCGTTCGGTCGTCCGGGTCGTGCCGGGTTAAAGTTTAATAGACACACCACATAGCGTAAAACCGAGGTGGGTAAACCAACGGTTACGTCTTTAATTAATATAGACATAATGCCGGGTGTACGCCTACACCCGGATGTCGAGGTCGTGGCCATTTCGTAAAATGATGCCAAGGATATCCGGGACATGGTCATTAAGCCCCAAAAGGCGTTAAGCCAACAAAACAAGTTTTTAAACGGGTCACATAGATAATACCCAACTACAAATGAGTTGGGGTCAATTGCCCGACCAAGCGGTATTTTAGATACCGTAACCCAAGCCCGTAATACAGAAAATGAGTTAAAAGTATTTACCTTTGCAAGTACAGTCCTTAATTGATTAAATCACAGATATCTTTTACTGGGCTCCTATTCTGGAACGAAGGTTTTAAAATAACCTATTAGAATCCTAACGGGTCTTTATATTATCCGTGGCCTAGACCGGTCAGTTTCAAAGGATAGATACGGTTTAATCGCGTGAAAGGCGAAAACCGGGAATGGAATGTGATTCTGACCCAACAAGTTTGAAGGCTTGTTTTATATGGGTTTAATATTCACACTCTGGATTTTGGGGTCAAAATAATATGGTTTGACCCGTATCGGCTTATTTATGTAAACTAGTTACATAAGCCGAACCGTGCGCGCGAAAGGCGCAACGGGTAACCGTAAGAGTCCTACACTTGTTTCCTAAGTCAATATGCCTTAAAGAGGTTGTGGTATCAGTAGGATACCTTCCGTGATGCCCGTAACGAGTTTAAATTGATATTATGGCCCGTAGGGGTATTTCGGTCTTTTTAAAGATTATTAAAGAGGTTTTAGAGTTCTACAGGGAATCTGAGCTTCCTGATCGGTTTATAAAGTCTAAAATACTTTATTTATTATTTAAAATCAGTAGCAATTGGAATCGGGTCAAAAGACCTTGTAGAACTCAAGTTTTGGCCGAAAAGGGCATATTCGGTATTTACCGAACTGTAGCCATAACCGCAGGTTATGAGCAGGTTAAAATTAATTAAAAATCCTTAAAAATCCCAAAATATTATTTTACAATAGTGAGTAAAAGGTTTGGTGTCGAAATCTTGGTTTAGGTAGGCGTTATGCTAATCGCGCCGTTTATTACAAAAGTTTCCTTTAATTGCGCTATTTAGCATAACTCCTATTCTAGACCTCGGATTGGCGTGAAACTTTAGGGACATGCTTAGAATTTAGTAAGCAAGGTTATGGTCCCTTCATGTGTCCGAAATACTCGTTTTATTTTGAAAAGGGCGTTACGGTCAACTTTTAAGCAATTAACGGTAGTGCGTAAAAGACTCGGACAAACAACGAACCGGTCACAGAGGGTGATACCATCACGTGACCTGGTCCTAAGAGAGTCCTAAGGCATATCTACATTGCACTAAAACGGGTCAGAACTGAAGTCAAAGCAAAAGTCAAACTTTTGCGACATTCGGCTCCGAACCAGGTCAATATAGCAAATGGCCGGATCAAACAAGCTTAGACGTGTTAATACACTTATTATCATGTTTTATGAGTGTTCAAACTACATTACAGATTATATGTAAAATTGCAAAATAGTTTTCCGTTGACTTTTTCTAAGCATGTTTGACTCGTTATTTGAACTAGCTAGAGTGGTAATCAGAGGGAACCCTTTCAGGGGTTTATTACCCACATAGATACCAACTTGTAGCTACTTTCAATTCAAGATATGACTGAGCCATTGTAGACTAATCTCGAAGTCAAACCGTAATTACGACGGTTTGATTTCTATCTAAATAACTAAGCTAAAATCAATTTAGAAAGGACTTGAATACTTACTGAAGTCTTAAGCTTGATAGAGAACACTTGAGAGGAATGTTGAGCTCTAAAAATGATCAATGAAGGCAGAACAAGGTGTGAGGAACATGGTTGTGCAATGAGGCCTTTATATAGCACTCTTATGGCCTTAGATTATTGACAAACATGTCTACCCATGCTCCTTGATCAACAACATGTGTCCTCTAGTGCTAGGGAGTGATTAGGGGTCGCCCATACCTCTGGGAAACCCATACATTAATGTTTTACCGCTTTAAACAGCCAACATCCAACTTTCTATCGCTGGGCATCGCTTACGGACCGTATGGCTTGGGCCTTGCGGTCCGTAAGCCTGTGGCGGAGACAAGCTAAATCTTTCACCCCCTTACGGTCCGTAAGGTAGGAACTTTGCGATCCATAAGGGTTGTTTTTAAATCTTTTTAAATCTTTTGTAATGATTAACGAAATCTTCGGTAATTAATAACCTGACCTTTCGGGTTTGAAGGGGTAACTTTGCGATTTGGCCCTCGGTTAATTACAATTAAGGGCCTCGTGCCTTTTACCCGTACTGTTAAGCCCCAGGTTAGTTTAATTATTATCCGAAAAGCCTTAACTTTCATTGTTGACGCTTTTAACCCCTCTCGTACGAATTTGATCATAACTTTCTCGTTTTAAAACGGAACTTCGCGGAATTTATATAGTACATTCTAGTGAGCGTATTTTACTGTTACAAAGCCTCGGGTTCGTCAAAGGGTCACTCAGAGGTATAATTAAACATGTTGACACAGTTAACCCCTGCAGCTTGTAATCTCTCACTTTCTTCCGCGTTTCGTTTCCGTACGATCCATGATTTATTCGTTTGAAGGTACGAGCAACGTTTAGAGTTACTATACAGTATATTTACCCTTTGTTGGCATTTATAACCCTCGAATTTACATACTTTCATGGTTTGTCAACTTTAGTCCTTTATTTCATATCTAATGCCACGTGTAAACTAATGACACGTGTTAACACATTATTGGACACAAAATTTCGAGGTGTTACATATGCGTACCGGGTTCGTATCAACATATTGACCCATTTTAATACCTTGACTCAATAATCATTAATTCATAGCATCACTAATTCATAAGCCGATTTATCCTGTGTGCATAAAACTCCACAAACACTTATTAGTCGTTAATTGTCAAATGGTATCAACATTACCATTTGACCCGTTTGGTCTAAACGACCAAACATTTTGCGCTTATATTTGACTAGATCACCATTTTACCCTTTTTATTCATCTAAGCTTACTTAGAAAGTAGCCATTCAAAAACTCATTTTTTTATTTATGTCATCCCATGACCAAATTACCATTTCACCCATTTTTACCATTAAACATGGTTTTTCGTCTTTTGATACGTTCCGATCCGTATCTTTTCATGTCAAAATCATATTTTGAATATAACCTTGTCGTATTTATAATCTATAAATAAATACATATCTTACGATAAAGGTGTAAGCTTTACTCACCTCGCATCCAAACTATGCCTTACTTTTCCTTATTGATTTGTTTGACCCGCTTCGTCCTCAAGCTTCCACCTAACTCGTTTAGCGTCAAACTAACATCATCATTCACAAGGTGGTTAGATTAGTCATTAACTAATACAACTATTCCACCTTACGTATTTTCTATGTCGAAATCATTATTCGACTTCGTCATTGGTTAATTTTAACTTTCTACCAGTTAACTACCTCTAATCATATGATACGTGAAATTAACTAAAATCTACATTATGATTAGATTCCTTATTATCACGTATCACCCCTAATTAAATCAATTAGGAAATTACGCGTTTCATTCATAGTTTCAACATATGAACATTGTGGGCATAATTTATAACATCAACAATCAAGTTTCGTATCACTGAAAATAGGCTGTATTTGTTGACCTGTTTAACCTGTTTACAAGTCTTCAAAAATTATGATTTTTTATGTGGTGTACCACTCGGAGGGTTAGACCTTTTATTAAAATTTCAAGATCTAACTCTTTACCAAAAATTCGTAAAAATTCATTAACTAAGCTGCAATCAGACTCGTCACTTCTGACTGCAGCTTACGGAAAAATTCATTTAAAATTCCTCATTTATCCAATTGACGAAATTCCAATTGGCGATTTTTTTAATCACTTAAAAATTTCTACAGTACAAACTTGAGATCGTAACTCAATTTCTAAATTTAGTTATGACATTCGTAATGGGCTGCAAATTCTGCCAGAAAACGCAGCTTGAACCTTTGATACGGAAAAATTTATATAACGCTCAATTTTCGTCGAAAAAATGCGATTCTAGTGAGGTTTTAAAGATATTTCCTGGAATTACATTTTAGAGTCAAGAAACACATGATTTTATCGGGTTTTGTCCAGGTTACAGCCAATACAAATCGGCTGTAAATTCTGATCAAGAATCGTTTGAATTCAGCTTTCAATTTAAGCATGTTCTTGACATCATAACACTATTTTTTTTGCAATCAAAACCCTAAAAACATCTCATACATGAATTTAGTATCAACAAAAACTTGAGCTAAGCATGATTTCAACATATACTTGTCTAGGGTTTACTCCTAGACATTACTATGTTCCTATTTTATCCATATAACAAACAGGCAACCATCAATTTCGAATTTTCTAAGATCACCCAGAAATTCAACAAGAGATTTCTCATGAAATTCACATACCTTATGACTCCTTTTTCAGTGGAGATCACTATTTCGTGCTCGGATTTCGTTTTGAAACAAAATTTGGCCTTCAATTTGGACAATTTGCATGAACTAGGGTTTGGTGGGGGATGTTTGGTCCCCCCCCCCCTGCGTTCTTGATCGAACCTAACACAAGTTTGGTGTTTTAAATTTTGTTTTAAGAATAATAGTTTCAAACTTAACACCTTTGGTCCCCAACTATTATTAGGTTCTTATTTTAGGTGCTTTTACCTTCTAACATATTACTACAAGGCTTCTTTATAACTAGGTTATTTTTATTCCTAGTTATTTTAATGGGTTCGGGAAATTATAACCCGTTCTATTTTAAGTCCTGTTAACTCGGGCCTTATATATATATACTTTGTTTCCTCCACAGCCTTTATTCCTTTTTATTTAATATTAGGTTTCTTTATTTAATCCCTAATATTTACCGGGTTAACTTCACCACTAACGGCAATTTACCCGTTCATAAATATTAACGTGGTTTGATTACCAAACTCGTTTTCAGGGTGTTACACGAGGCGTATAGGGTTACATCAAATTCAGTGTCTGACTGATGTCAGTTCTGGTTTGACTGCTCCTATATGCCTCGTATAGGCCTATACTAGGCGTATAGGACCCCTCGTATATGGCTCATATATGACCCATGCCTCATATATGCCACGTACAGGCCTATATGGGGCGTATATAAGTTTTTTTTTTTTAACAAACATTTTATACAATATTAATCGTTTTAGGCCTATACGTATTATTATAATTAATATGAGTTTTTTTATAATTAATATTAGAGTTATTATAATTAATATGAGGTTTTTATAATTAATATTGGTGTTATTGACATTAATATGAGTTTTTTATATTTAATATTAGTGTTATTATAATTAGTATGAGTTTTTCATAATTAATATTAGTATTATTGATACTAATATGAGTTTTTTTATAATTAATATGAGTGTTATTATTGATATTAATACAAGCCTATACTAAACATAGAAGAGAGGCAAAAAAAAACCAATTTACTCTCAGTCTAAGCCTAACTCGGGGGTAAAATGGTCTTTTTCGTCTATACGCCCCATATAGACCTATACGAGGCATATAAGACAAAATATGACATAATCAGAGATTCTCTTGAAATTGAAAAAGGTTATACGCGACGTACAGACCTATACGAGGCGTATACGAGGGTGTCTAAATAGGGACTAGGGTGTGTGAATATGTAGACCATACATTAAATGCACACCACCCGTTTGATAAAAGGTATGTGTCACCTTTTACCTTATTTTCTATAGCAATGGGGTAATTTGACTTGGGTACTGTAGATGAATACCCAAGTTATGAAAAATATAGAGATACGAAATTAAGAATGAAACGTGATAAGTTGTTAAGTTGTTAAGAGACTTAAAAGGAGTATAATAACTGCTGCATGTTTGTAGCTCTCAAGACACATCTGTTCGTGATGATTTATATTATTACATTATTTCAGTAGCAATATGATATTTTAACTACAATGGATTTGAAGGCTTTATGGTTTAAAAAATATATATATTTTGGTAGACTTTGACCCATATGATGGTGTCTCCTTTTTAGCTACTTTTTTTATTTTATAACTACACATGAAACATAATACAAAATGACTTGTTCATAATTAAAAAAGACGCAAAAATGACCGAGACTGATATTTAACTCTCAAGTTCATGTCATGTGTGTCATTATAACATGTCATCCTTCTTTTTAAAACTTAAAAGGCACCAGATGTACTGATGTATTAGCTCGAAAAAACTGAGGCACAAGTTTCATGTACATGAGACGCTCTATATTCATATGGTATTTATAAAATAATAAATTGTATTTTTTACTAATTTATCAACTCTTGAACACTAAAAACAATATAATGAAAGAAAACGCTTCATGTATAATCTAAGATGCTTTACGTACAACCTAACGAGCTTTATCTAGATTCTTATAAACACATGTACATCACCATGAATGGTCAACATGAAAAATCAAAGGTCAACTTTAGTGTAACTGACAAAATTCTATGGTCGCTTGTTTCTTACTCCAGATGATTACGTGGTCCATTGGTTTTGATTTGCAAGAGTGTTGGTCAATTACCGTGAATCATCCTAACACAATTAACATTTTTTCATGGCAAGCTAGTTTGGATCGTATACCGACTAGGGAGGGGCTCGCACATAGGAATGTTCATTTGGATTCGGTTCTATGTGGGTTATGTAACTTCGATACTGAATCATCCTCGCATCTTCTTATTTCATGTTCTTTGGCAACGTATAGTTGGCAAGCAATATCAAATTGGTGTAAGGTAACCCCCATTTATGTTTTTCAGTTCCAGCAATATCAAATTGGTGAAAGGCAAAGTTCTTCAAGGGATTATTATGATAGCTTGCTGGTGCATCTGGAAGGCAGTTTTCTCGGGCACACAGGTTACAGGCCTAAAAGTGATGGAAGACCTTAAGTCCTCTAGGATTGTTGTGGATTAAAAATAGGTCGCCTTTTAATGCTTTAAGGTAGAGACAGTGATATAATTTCTCTTTTTGGTTGTATATGCTTGTCTTTTCACTACTAGTATCTTGTTAGTATGCCGTTTTTTAAAAGTTTGCCATTCGAAAAAAATAACGTGAATCAGTGATTGATTGGTTCTAATTTTGCAAAAACACTAGTCGATTTTGGTGAATTTAAGTGATTTTGATTTACAACCCTTTATATACTCATGCAAATACTTATTACACCCACATGATGGCTCATGGCGTTATAGCCTAGTGATATTTTGGTGGTGGGATAACACTTTGAGACCAATAGGTCTTGGGTTCGATCCCCACAAGGGGTTTTCCCATATTTATTGGATTTCCTTCTGATTTGGTGTATATACATTATGCCTAGTAGAGATGGATATGATCTAATGGTTCCGTTGGTGGTATGGTGATACTTCAGTGGTCCATCAGTGATCCAAATTTGCCATTAAAAAAATTACACCCACATTAACCATAAGAAAAACCAAATTTGTTTGCTTATTCGTTTCTACACCCCTTGGATTCATGTCTTATTTTTATGATCACCAATGGATATTATAATTTTTTTTTTTGTACAATAAAAATAAGTTTCTAGTTTTAACCATATTATAAGGATGTGACAAAATATTGCCACCCTCATTGTAATAATTTATCCATCAAATATTATGTAAATATACAAATGGGGTTTTTTTTAATGATACCTACTCCTTCTATAATGGCTGCCAGCCAGATCATGCTGCACAATAATAGACAAAAAGAAAAAAAGTTTGACCATAACAATTTGTAGAAATCACTACAAACAATGGTTGTAGTCGTAGTTTAGTTTAATTTTATACTAAGTGATATTTCCCCGCGCTTCACGGCGGGGTTTAAGTCAGTATCAATTTGGTTCGTTACAGTACTTGCACTCGATATAGTAATCGAAAGAGAAAACATTACATTGATTGAAAACAAAAAAACACATATTGATATGGTACCTATATATGTTGTTCAGTTGATATCGATTCGCTTGCATTTTATGTTTATTTTATTTCAAAATTACGATAATTTTTTATAACGGATATTCTGTCGCTATCGTACCAAGCCCAATCGAAACCAATTGAATAACATTTGTATCGGCACAACTATTTTTTTCTTTTAGTTTTTTGCTTTCAATAAATTGATACTGTATCGCTATCATATTGTACCGAACATCATCGGTACCGGTATACATTCCGTTTTATTGTTTCCTATTTGATAACGGGTACTATGATCGTATATTAAAAGATATATGAGAGAACAAAATATACTTAAATCAAATAAAGTAAAATAATAAAACATTAGAAAAACAATATTGAAAAAAATTAAAAACAATTGTTCACCTCTTTTTATTTCAACATTACGATATATATTTTTTAAACGGATATTGTGTCGCTATCGTACCAAATTCAATTAAAACTGATTGGATAACATTTGTATCCGTATTTATTTTTAGTGTTTTTGCTTTCGATGAATTAATATCGTATCACTACCATACCGTACTGAACAACATCTGTACCAGTATGTATTCATTTTTATAATTTCTTGTTTGATAACTGGTACTTTGATCATATCTTAAAAGCTATATAAAAATATATGTTTAAATCAATTAAACGAATAGAACAATATAATACTAATAAAAATCTAGAAAAAACAATATTAATAAAAAAGCAAAACCACTGTTCATGAGGTCTTCATATTAATATGTATAATATGTATAATTAAGGTAATTTTTGTGAATGTAGAAGAGCCATTAATTTTAGAGTAAATTATAAGTTTTGTCCTTTATGTTTACACCAAATTGCAGACGTTGTTCTTTGTCTTTAAATTTGACGAGTTTTTTCCTTAATGTTTAAAAATCATGCACATTATGTCCTTTATGCAAAACTCAGTTAGATTTTTTGATTAAATCACATTATACAAGGATAATTTGGTCATTTAACTTTGTTTTTTTTAATATTGTTTAATAAAATAAAGCCAAATGATATCTCTTCATTTCTCCAAGATGTTGTACCAACTGATTGAAGCCCTAAATATCATTCCTCTGATCTTCTTCTAGCTTCCAAAACATCATCTAGGTCTAGAGGCACTGCTCCTGCAAAGAGTAGCTCCAAGAAACCACTGCACCCAAATCACCACCATCGACCACCATCACCGCCACACCCACCATCACCACCATAACCCAAATCACCACTGCAAGAGTGATGCTCCGGTGATATTCCGATCGTATCTCAGTCGATGCCGTTGAAGTTTCAGCAATCGGCGGCATGTTGAATGTACCGGTCTTCACGAGAAAATCGACGTTTGGACGAAACTTGCTGAGGTCGACATCGAAGATGATGACGAAGAAGAGATGATAAATTTTGCAGTCTACATTATATGAATATGTAAGGTAGGGCATATGTTTTTGGTTGAGCAAATCATCTCATTAATCTTTTTTATCTTTTTTTTTATAAGCTTTGAAGTTATTGCTTCAAATTGAGGTACCGGACAAAATTCTTCAAATGCCCCTTGGTGGTTTTTGCTTCTTCTTTTAGTTGTTTGGGGAATTAGTTTTGATTCCAATCTAAACAATATAACAAACACATTAGCATCATGTGCAAATCGAATTCGACAAAACAAAGGAGCTCATCTTTCATGGTGCCCACCTTTTATCAAATGCATTCTGAGGAGCTCATCCATGTCTTCTGATGGTGGGTGCGGGGCTAAAGGAAATCGGGTGTAAAACAAGACCTATGTTTTATTTGTTTTCTAAAATTCATTAATAAATTAGGATGTGAAAAAACAATACTACCCTCATGTGATGACATAACTTAACTGAAAATTATAACTGGGTTTGCCCTACAGGACATAATGTGCAACATTTTCAAACATTAAATACAAAATTCATCAATTTTAAAGGTAAAGGACAACGCCTGAAATTTAGGACAAACATAAAGGACAAAACTTGTAATTTACTCTTAATTTTTTAAGTGCTTTGTATGTTTTATATGTTTTACCGTAAACCTGGATAGAAGTTTCAAGTTTTAACCAAAATCCATTATGATCAAGTCCATTTTCTTAAGAGTCCTACTACATATACACCAGGTGATGGGCAGTGTGTAAGGGTAAAAGTGTATATTCATGATGATATTCATGCCATAATTCATAAATAAGTATTAATTCATCACATTCTGATGAATAGTTGATGACTGTCGTAAGAGTCATACAAAAACCTAATTAAACTAAGTGGATAACGTAAGTAGAATATCATATCCACGAGTAATTTGTGATTAGTGTAGAGATTTAAACTAAAATTATTTAATTGGGGGTTTGATTAATTGATTTAAAAAACACAAAAAGTAATTAAGAAAGTTGTGATTAAGATGAGAAAAAGTAACCTCCACCGGGAATCCCGATTGCCCGTTTTAACATAAAAACTTGTTTCAGATTCATAACATCACATAGGCATGGCCTTGGAATTAATGATTTTGATTAATTATTAGGGATAGTTTTTAAAACTCACCATACAACCTAATAACCTGTTTAATTATATCAATTACCTACCAATGTACTAATCCGCTAGCAATGCAAGGAAATTGTCAATACGCTTGATAAACAACAAACAATTCATATATAATAAACGTTTCACAAAATCAACACAAGTGATCAAGATTTACCAGCTAAAAAGAATTTGAAAAACAAAGTTTCAATGTAAAACGAGACAATCCTTCATCCGGGCGGAAGCCACAACCGTTTAGCCGCGCATAGAAGTCATCACAGCTTCAGTTGTCATCAGGAATTGATCGAACATGAAAGAACATCTTGAAAGATGGAAGAATACTACCCGAATCACCTAAAATCGCCTTTGAATTCGTCTCTGACGGTTGGGAATAAGATTAGCTCCTCAAAATGCGAATTAGGTCGATATTTATACTTTCCCGTAAATGACCTCTCCCGCGCGTCGCAGGAGAGTCCTTGCCTTCTCTCACATGGCATGTGGGTTATTTAAACCGACTCACCAGATTACATCCCTAGCGTGTCGCGAAGATGATGAAGGTATCCCTCGCATGGCGCGGGGGCTTCTCTCTTTGACTTTTCCTGCTACAGGTCCCATTCGGACCCGTCACTCTCATTTTCCTGCTCGTATGCTCTTTTTACCATATTTTGCACAAAAACCCTTTATATAATAAGCACGTATACCATTACTAATAAACATATTAACATCCTTAAACTACTGACGCAAAGTATACAAAATACAACGTGTTTTCACACACACATCACAACGGTTCTCAATATATGCAATTAAATTATAAACAAATCGAAACACACATTAACCAAGATTATGGGTATATGATCCACCTAAATCCAACCACCGGTTTCCTAATCACAATTCATTAAGTTCAAGTGAATTATTCATCTTTGGATCTCACACTCAAAAGACCACAATGCTACCTAATCCCGCTTTGAGCTTATGAGATTGCCATCTTATATAAAAAACTTTTATATATTTCCGATTAAACTTATAATGGATAATGAATGATGTTTATGAGCTTCGACATGCTTTTGCTTATGATTAACTTAGCAAACATACCCCATCCGAGTCACAATCCCATAATGCCATAAGCTTCACATATTTATCATTTTTTTTCTAACTTCACCTAGAGGGTATGTACCACCCGAGTCACATATTTATCGGTTCTTGAGTTAGAAGGAAATGAAAAGAAAAGTTAGGATTTAATGTATTAAAAATCATTTTCTTTCAATCTCTCCAATTTGAAAGGATTTACAATGAATGAAATAAAAATAAGTTTTTCTTTCATTGCTCTCCATTTCCTTCCTTAAAAAAATTATGTAACACGACTTTTTTGACATCCTTTCAAAAAATCAGGAACAAAACATAAGAGTACAATAAGTCATGCATGTTTAGCTCTTAACACATCTGTTTAGGATGGTGTTATTTCACTAGCAATGTGATATTTTAACTACAACTAATTTGAAGGCTTTGTACTTTAAAAGATATAAATTTGGCCACTTTTGAACCATATGACTTGTTTATTTATAGCTACTTTGTTATATTATGGTTAAAAATACAATACAATGCAACTTGGCCTATCCATAAGTAATGTGAAATTGACCCTTTTTCCAAGTTGGCGTCTTAATTTTTTAATCACCAATAGATATTATAAAAATTATTTACAGTAAAATACATTTTAAATTTTAACCTTATTATTAATAGGATGTGATAAAATATTGCCATCGTCATTGTAATAATGCAATCCATCAAATATTATGAAAATATACAAGTGGCATTCTTTTAATGACTACCTACTCTTTTTTTCTAATAGTTGCCGGCCAGGACATGCAGAATAATACAAACCAAAAAAGGATTTGACATGGCAATTGCAGCAATCACTAAAAACAAGTTGTAGTCGTTATTTAGCTTCATTTTGTATTATGGTAATATGGTGGTTTTTGTGAAGTTTAAAGAAAAGTCGATTTTATAAGTGCTCGATCTGTATTTTTATATGGTGTTTTACCCGTCCGTTTTAAACCCAGATAGAAAGATATTATAGTTTCAGCTTTTATCCAAAATCCATTATGATCATGTCTTATTTTCCTATGGGTCCTACACCATATACACCGGGTGATGTTATCATATGGGCGGTATGTGAAGGTAAAAATGTCTATACGGCCCTATAACTTTCGTAGAGGTCAATGTAAATCACTTTTGTGTCACTGCACCACATCATACAATCTACATGACTCTGTCTCAGTCACTATTGTGTTAGTGAACCACATCACACAAGCTATATGATAGGGAGAAAATGGTCATATTTTTCGTATGATTTTGTCAATGATCACATTAGTCATCTGGTGTCATATAATACGACCCATATGACCAACTTTCCCTTCTGATACGACCCATACGACCATTTTTGCCTTCTCATATGGCTCGTATGACATCTCAGTAGTATCGTGTGAGTGTGTTTAGACCGACCCTTTTTCTTAATCAAGAAACTCTTAAATTGTTGTTGTATATAACCAATTTATAAGGATAAATCCAAATATTGCCTTAGCCATTGTCATCAATGTGGATTTTTTTATGACTACCAACTCCTCTTGGCTGCCGCCCTATATTATTTAAAAGAAAGGAACATTGACTATAACAATTGCAGAAATTATTGTTTAGTTTTTGACTGTGCAATTGGTCATCTTTTGGTGACATGTGAATAAGAAAAGCTTCAAATTTTGAATTCCCTTTTTGCCCTTCTTCCATTCTGGTATATACTGACTGCATCTAAAAATGATTTCCACCCATTTAGTTGCAAATAAACTGATTTTGTATTGTCTTTTTACCATAAATGGGTCATTCCTGAAAGTAAAGATAAAAAGGTTAATGGGTAAACTAGCATGAAAGCCGTCCAAAGTTTTTTGAAAAATGGACAAAACCTTTACTCTTTGAGTAAATTTCAAAGTTCGTCCTTTATGTATGTCTAATATATCAAAGTATGTCCTTTATCTTTAATAACCTCAGAAAACATCATTAATGTTTGAAAAACCAATCAGGTTATGTCCTTTACCCTAAACCTTGTTTGTTTTCCCAGTTAAATCAGGTCATGTGAGAAGCACATGAGGGTATATTGGTCTTTACCTTAATACTAGAAAAATAAAATTATAAAAAATTCAAATCTTCTTTCTCTTAACTATAAGCTTCATAATCTGCACATTATATCTTCAAAACTTCAAACAAAACCCAGATCTTCAAAACACAAAGAAAAAAATATTCAAAACTTCAAAACCCGGATATTCAAAACTTCAAAACCCAGATTATCATCAACATTATCATCAATAACCCATGAACAAAAAAACCCTCAATTTCTTACAACTCACCAAAATTAGGGCAACAAAGTGGTTTATTGAGATCTAACAATCCTACCACCACCACCACAACCTACCTACCGCCACCACCACCACCACGACCCACCTGTCGCCGCCATCACCACCGCCACCACGATCCACCCGTGTTGACTGTTTGACTGATGTTAACCCGACACCGAATCTGAACCGAAAATGAAACTGAGTCGGTTGGCTACTTTGACTGGACCCGAACCCAAACTGAAACTGGGTTGTAATGAATCTAAAAATAAATCCAAACAGAATCCGATTTTGAAGTGAAACTGGAACTTAACCGAAAAATACTCAAAACCCTTACCGGAATAGAGACGGCCATGTTAACCCGGTGTCGACTGAACTCGAACTGAACCGAGTCTGACCCGTGCCGTGACACCCAAACTCAGAATGATTCCCGACCCCATCAACCATCAAACCTGAAACGCAAACAAAACGGACTTGAGAGATAGCTCGTTACAGATCTGAGAGTAAAAGAGGTGAAGATGACGAGTTGGATAAGTTTATCGGAGAAAATTCCTGAACCCACGACTGCTGTGACTCGAGAGGGTCGCTGGAACCACCGCCGCCGTAGACGACGGCACCGGCTCCGCCGGTTTTCTCTCTCTTTCCTGCCTCCTCTTCTGCTCGATCTCTCTCACTCTCACTCTCTCTTGAATATGCCAGGTTGTGGTGGTGGTAGGATTGTTAGATAGAGAGAAGAAGGGGGTATGTTGATGTGCAGGTGATTGAAAGATGGAGAAGATGATGGTGGAGTTTATGGTTTTTATTAAGGTAAAGACCAATATACCCTCATGTGCTTCTCACATGACTTGATTTAACTGGGAAAACAAACAAGGTTTAGGGTAAAGGACATAACCTGATTGGTTTTTCAAACATTAAGGATGTTTTCTGAAGTTATTAAAGATAAAGGACATACTTTGATATATTAGACATACATAAAGGACGAACTTTGAAATTTACGCTTGCTCTTTTGTATTCCTGATTAACGCATTGTCTAAACCTTAGTCTTTTGTATTCCCACCTAACGTATTATATTATTAATAAAAGTTTTTTGAAAAATGGACAAAACAGTTTTTTTTTTTTAGTCAACTCAACCTGATGCTCTATTCTAACCATTCTAGAGCTATTAGTATACCCGTCCGGTGGATGGGTTTTTTAGCGTCATAATGACAGAAGTATTTTTTATTTACATTTATATGTATAATAGGAACTCATCACTTGAGTTCACACTGACATGTAGGGGGGGGGGGATAGAGCACGGTCCTCCCAACCGCCGGAGTGATCTCACTCCGGGAGCTTACCCGACCAAGCTAGCTCCACGGTGAATTCCCCTTGCCGAGTTCTTATCCTGGGCGACATGTGCCACTCCCAAGACTCGAACCCGATACCTCTGGGAAGAGGTGGGTGTCGGTGGCCAACTGGGCTACCCAAGTTGGTTAGTTCACATTGACATGTATAATATGCCTAAAATCGAAAAAGCAAGGTCGAAAACAATTTCAATAATTCAGTTTGCATTGAGTCTTAAGTGGACTATGGACTTTTAAAACATAAAAACATAGATAATCCGTTAAAGTAAAACACCAAGTAACAATTATATATGGGAGGCAACCACGTAAAGTTGGCCATGTGTAAACATGACTGAATATTTGATTTGTGTTTATTCGCTTCTTCTTTTCCAAAATAAAAATGTCTTCTTTTAAGTTTCCAATGCTATTCATGTGATGTTTCTCTCTTCTTGCATTCGTTTTTGTTAATTGTGAATCGTTCAACCTAGTTGTGTGTGGGTCACATGATGACCCATAAAAGTTAATGTTGTGTGATATTATATAAGTCACTAGAGCAGGGACTTAGTAGAGTTTTGACCTTGGTCAACGTTCGGATGTTGGTTTAACATCAGCTGACTTTTTAAGGCGTTGTACAAGCTCTAGCTTGTTCATGTTGTAATAAGACAATCTACATGAATGTAAATACAAACCAGTTGTGTTTTATGAGTGTTTTTTTGTCACTGTCCGGCATGTACTTATGCACACGTGATATTATCAAGCATACATACATTAGACAGTTGATTAAATAGCATGCTACACACTAAAACAATAATCTTGTTAAATGTGATTGCTGCAATTACTACTACTTCAGAGAGATTTTAAAAATAATACAACACCATTTCAAACAATATTACACATGAGACAACTAAACCTTATATCATCAGTTAGACACAAGGTCGATACTATAATCAACAAACTTAAAAAAAAAAAAAAAAAAAAAAAAGATCAATTAATCCAATCAATTCAAAAGATGAGAATCTCTAAGCTTTTCAAACAAAATTGATTGAAACAATAAATCAACAATAAAGAGGCAAAAAAAAAAAAACAACATAATCCTATCCAAAATCACAACACAAACACAGAGCACGTACCATTCTCATTCTTCGACATGATTTACTGCTCAATTAGCTTTGATTGAACGATTCCACAAAGAAAACTATTGAATTCAAGCTTGAATCTTCTATTAACTTGTGAATGGTGATCGAATTAGGGCGAGAATCACGTACTATAGCATATCCGATCGTAAATCCCTATTTTATTGGAGCCCTTAAATAGTTTCCGAAACTACCCATCCCTCTAATCTATGCCTGATTAAAGATTAAAAGATTTTTTTGCCAGGTGTCACCTCTCTATTGCTTCTTACCCTTCTTACTTGGTATTTGATCCTTTCTCTATAAAATATTATATAATATAATATATATATATATATATATATATACATATATAATAATATAATATATGAGGAAGGTTCATTTGAGAAGAAATTTAATGTGAGAAGAAAAAGAAGAAATGGCATATTAGTAAAATACTATTTTATTTATAACTCATATTATTAATTTTTAACTCTTTAATTAATTAGTCAACTAATCATTAATCATCCTACATATAATCTACAAAACCTACACATATAAAAATTTTCCTACATATACCCTACACATTATAGAATTTTATCCTACACAGTCGAAATTTATCCTACACACCTCGAAATATATCATACACAACTCGTAATTTATCCTACACAATTAGTAATTTATTCTACACTTTAAATTAAGTTGTTTTTTTAATTTGAAAAAAATATATATTTTGAAAAGGAGTTACAAATTAATTTAGTTAGTTATTAAAGGGGAAGAATACAAATTAATGATTTTTGTAAGTTTACCAATATACCCTTATATTAAAATTAAATGCAAAGATTAAATGAAGTAAAATGAAGTATTCTTATTGGTTGAAACTTGTTCTTTTTTCTTCTTCAAAAAAATTCTTCTCATTTGAACCTTCCACTATAATATATAATACATTAAAAGGAAACATAGGTGAATAGTGTCACTACCAATTAGGGGACTGGGGTGGTCCGTGATGGCCCCTCCATCACGCGTGGCCAAGACAAGCATACCGCCGCCACCTATTAGTTCCACGCGTGGAATTTGTAACGCGTGGAAATCTTCACGCGTTGTAATGTTGCAAAATTTGAATGTTGGGCTGCATTTTTGTCCGTTTTTTAACAGTAAACTTTAATAAAAAAACCTTTAAACCTTTTATATATATACTTCTCAATTTTAAACTATTTCACCCACACCAAAACACAAACACATTTCACACAATCTACATCTTTCTTAAATGGACTTTCCTACGGATTCGACGTTTCCGATGGACAGCGATGGCAATACCCAGTCGTCTTCCGACAATGAGACGCTTAAATATTTTGTGTCGGTGTATAATGAACTTGAATCTAGTTCGTCCCGCCCAAAGAAGAAGATGGCAGATCGTGATTGTATACATGCCAACGAAGTGTTAATGAACGATTATTTTGTGGAGAATCCGCTCTACAATGCCGAAACATTTAGAGATTGGTTTCGTTTACCAAAACAATTATTTTTAAAGATTGTTGGAGACATCGAAGGAAGCGAGGAATGGTTTCAAGAACGTTACGATGCGAGGGGCGAACCAAGTTTCACGCGGATACAAAAATGCACGTCCGCCATTCGCCAACTAGCGACAGGTAACCCTCCCGATCAATTTGATGAATACCTAGCTATGGCGTCCAGAACTTCCTGCAAATGTCTGCAATTTTTTTGCAACGCGGTCATTAAGTTGTATGGTAAAGAGTTTTTACGTAAATCGACGAGCCACGACATCTCACGTATTGACGCCGCACATGAGGCTAGATAGCATTTTCCAGGGATGCTCGGTAGCATCGATTGTACACATATTGAGTGGAAAAATTGTCCAACAGAGTTGCGAGGGGCGTATGTTAGGGGTGACATCAAGAGACCAACCATCATACTAGAAGCGGTGTGTCACACCCCCAGAATACCAACTACGGAAACCCCGCTAGGCGTGTGACGTACCAAGAACGAGCCACTAATCATGTTGAACTCACAACATGTTTTCAAATAAATTTGCCAATTATAAATAAAATGCACCAACAATAAGTTTAATAAAAATCCAACAAGTTCAGCGGAAGCAATAAGTAAACCATAGTTTAAATGTTTCAAAGCAAATGTATGAAATCAATAAATCCATCATGTGTATCCAAGCAGTACGACCCATGACCACTCTAGCCACTCCAGACAGCAAGTTCCAAATCCAAGACATCTAACGACCTGCGAGCATGCAACAAGTGTATCAGACAAAGCTGGCGAGTTCATAGTTTGTGAAAACGTTAGTTACCAAGTGTTTAGTTCAGTTCAGTTCATAAATAATAATAATGTTGATAATAACCCAAGTACCGTACAAGATGGCTACCAGATTGTTTTGCCCGTCCCCAATGCCCTTATCCAAACATTGGTCATGATTTAAGGTCATTAGTTCACGCCCGTCCTCTCAGGTACGGTGTGAGGTTACCAAGCCTAATAGCGCTATCAACTAATACCCCGTTACCTCTCAGGTAACTATTCGGTATATGGTGGGACTTAAAATGATAGGAAAGATTGGATTATCTAACATTCTAGTTTTACCCAAAAGATTTATCCCTCTCAGGGATACCCAATTGACTGTCCCAACCACCGGGATGCATGCTCAAGAGAAAGGAACTCACCTTTGGTTTGCTCGGTAAGTTTAGTTACCTTGCTCAAAGTTGGTTAACCAAGTCCTAATATGGTTACCAATAGCAATCAGTTTTGCGTACTAGTAGTCATGTATTTTATACACACATTAAACAAGTAGCGTATAAGAAATGCACGTATCGACATTCACACGAGTCTTAACAGTTAATCACACAACATAACGGTATACTAACATCATATAGTCAATATAAATGCGCGGCCCATTGTCCTATGGCCCATTTAGGGAGTATATGGTCTGCACCCAAGTGTGCGACCCGTTTATGGTGTGCGGCCCAGTTTACCATATGAACACGTGTGGCCCAATTTAACGTGTTATATGGTAGATGTGTGTGTGTATGATCCATTTCGTCTCACAACCCAAACTGCCATGAACCCGAAGGAAATGACAGACCCATCAGGGCCCAACCCAATTCGGATGTGCGGCCCAGCTGTCCCCGAGTCAGTTATGCGGCCCGGCTCATGTTTGGGTATGGCTTGTTTGGTTAAAGTGGCCCGGTTAATAGGTGAGGCCCAATCACTTCCCTAATCTCTTCCAATTCATTTAGTTCTTTTAGCCCACTTCATTATAGGTTATCATATATTACTAACAACAACTATTTAGATGTAACCAACAACAATTGTTCAACATGCTATCACAATATCAATCACTTACATATCAAATAAATTTTGAGCCCACTTCATTATAGGTTATCATATATTACTGACAACAACTATTTAGATGTGACCAACAACAATTGTTCAACATGCTATCACAATATCAATCACTTACATATCAAATTAATCGAACAATGTGGTCATGCAACACAAATCCATGAACTCATCTTTATTACCAGTTTTCATATGTGATCACATTCAATCCATTCAATCCATATGTAACATTAACATAAACTAGTCAATCCATTCAATCCATACGTAACAGAAATCGAACAATATGTGATCACATTCAATCCATACGTAAACATTAACATAAACTAGTCATTACTTTATCAATTAACAATAACTACCAAGATTTCCCCTAGTAATGATAATCAACAGTTTCATCATGCTTCATACTAGAATTTAACCTACCAATATAATCAACCTAACAATCCATCACAACCAAACACCAAGAACCCTTATCAATCAATTATGTTAATTGTTATACATCAACTAATGTTCGCCCCCTCCCCCATCCCCCCATCAACACAGTTTATAACCAACACTCAATCCATGTTTTCATTCTTACACATACACATGCAACTTAACAAGTGATCACATGAACTAACACAATCAAAACTAACAATTACACATACCGAATACTAAAACGAGGGAGATGAGGGCCCAAGATGTGTTTCCGTCGATCAAGAAAGAAGAGTATGCGTTAGGGTTTGCTACTTGATTCCCCAATAATACGTAACATAATACCTTCCTATCATGTATACGCATAACACAGGGGCTGGGGGTTTTGGGTTCGGGCCTGATTTAGCATGTGGGCCAAGACGAGAGGAGCCCAATTAGTCAAGAAGTGTGTGTGTGTGTGTGTGTGTCTCGAGTAGGTTTGCGGCCCGGTTTAATTGACTAAACAATAAACATTTAATGGTTTCATGTATAATTACCCAACACACACACATAAATATTTAATGATCAAACGTAAAGACACACACCAAGGGTTGTGGAATTTAAGTAGTGCTAACCTGTAACACCTCGAAATTTTGCGTCCAATAAAGTATTGACACGTGTCTTGAGTTTACACATGGTACACTGAATAAAGGACTAAGGTTAACAAACATGGAAAGTATGTAAATTCGAGGGTTAAAAATGTCAAAGAGGGATAAATATACTGTACAGTAACCCTAAATGATGCTCGTACCTTCAAACGAATAAATCATGGATCGTACGGAACGAAATACGGAAGAAAGTGAGAAATTACAAACCACAGGGGTTAATTGTGTCAACATGTTTAAGTTATACCTCTGAGTGACCCTTTAACATACCCGAGGCTTTGTAACAAGTAAATTACGCTCAATAGAATATACGATATAAATTTCACTAAGTTCCATTTTAAAACGAGAAAGTTATGATCAATTTCGTATGCGAGGGGTTGGAAGCGTCAACAATGAAAGTTAAGGCTTTTCGGATAGTAATTAAACTAACCGGGGACTTAACGACGTGGGTAAAAGCCATGAGGCCCTTATTCGTAAATAACCGAGGCCCAAATCACAAAGTTACCCCTTCGAAACCGAAAGGTCAGGCTAATCATGGCAAAAGATTTGAAAATCTTGATTTACAGGCCTCAGGCGGGCTGCGTTAGAGAAACAAGAAAGCTAATGCGGGCCGCGAGCCATATGAAGATTTGATGCCTGACATAAGGATTCAGGCGGCCCGCGTGAGCCTAGCCTAATCCTTAATGCCGGCCGCGTCAAGTTGCCAGATGCAGAAAACATCACAGATTCACTGTTTGAACTTGTAACCGACCTTGGATGCATTAATAGTCATTCAAAAGAAGATGGCAATGATAACGCCCAGATTCATTTGACGGGCGCTGAACTAAAAGCTCTAGTAGACAACGCTGTTAAGGCAGCCATGGATCGGTAGTATGAAGAATACACCGAGTCCCGAAGCAGAACCCTAACTACACCACACTAAAGCCAAAAACCCACTCGAAATCTCACAGCAAACCACCTTCAACTCTGTCTAAGCCTAAGAAGGACGATGATGGACACTCATCCAATGAGAATAGCGTCCACTCTAAGAAGAAAGTGGTCGATGATACACCTTGCGCCAGGGGTTGCACGTATAAATATTTCGTATCTTGCAAACCCCGAGATTTCACTGGGAAAAGGGCGCAGTGGACTGTATGACCTGGTTAGACGAGATGGACACTGTTGTGGACATCAGTGGTTGTGCTGAGAGGGATTTGGTGAAGTTTGTTTCACAGTCATTCAAGGGTGAAGCCCTAGTGTGGTGGAGATCTCTGGTTCAAGCCTCTGGGAAGGCTGTTTTGTATAGCATGACATGGGAGGAATTCATGGCTCTCATCAAGGAAAATTACTGCCCTCAGCACGAGGTTGAAAAGATCGAATCTGACTTCCTATCATTGGTCATGAAAAACCTGGATTGCCAGGCATACCTCACGACTTTCAACACTCTGTCAAGGTTGGTTCCGTATCTTGTAACACCGGAACCCAAACGGATTGCGCGCTTCATTTGGGGTTTGGCCCCAGAAATAAAAGCTAGCGTAAAGGCTTCTAGGCCTGCTACCTTCAGATCCGTGGCAGGTATATCTCTGTCTCTCACGCTTGATGCAGTGAGGCAGAGATCCTTGAGGAATGCCGACAGTGAGAAGAGGAAACGTGAGGATGATGATTCACGTAGATCCAACAAGAAGCATCGAGGCAATCGTGACCACAAGAGGGGGTCAAAGAACAAGAGAAATGACCGTCAATCAGGTGACAAGCCCTTGTGCAAGGTTTGTCAGAAGCACCACTTTGGAAGGTGCAGGTTTGAGAAGAAATCCCCACCGAAGCCGTGTGGGATATGCAAGTCCTCGGAACATAGGACTCTTGAGTGCAAGAAACTCAAGGATGCAACTTGTTACAGTTGCAATGAGAAGGGGCATATCAAGACGAACTGCCCGAAGAATGTGAAAAGGGCTGAAGATGGGAAGAAGACCAATGCGAGGGTCTTTAAGATGGATGTTAAAGAGGCTATCCAAGACGACAATGTCATAACCGGTACGTTCCTTATCAATGATGTTTTTGCAAGAGTCTTATTTGATTCTGGAGCAGATAAATCCTTTGTGGATGATAAGTTCTGCGAATTGTTAAAATTGCCTGTTAAAACATTGAATGTAAAATACGAAGTAGAACTAGCTGATGGGACTTTGGGGACAGTTTCAACTGTTTTTAGAAGGATGTGTTATATCCATTAGGAACCACTCATTTCCTTTGTCCCTGTTACCCTTTAAACTCGCTGGTTTCGACGTAGTATTGGGTATGGATTGGTTATCGCATAACCAAGCCCAAATCGTGTGCAACCAGAAACAAGTGGTAATCAAGACTCCGTCTGGAGAACCACTTATCATCCAAGGAGATACTCGACATGGATTGCCCGCAAAAGTATCTATGCTAAAGGCATCCAGATGTTTGAAGAAAGGATGTGTCATTTATATGGCACAGGTAATCATCGGTGAGGAGAAACCCAGAATTGAAGACATTCCAGTCATACCCGACTATCCTGAAGTTTTTCCAGAAGAACTGCCTGGTTTGCCACCAGACAGACAAGTGGAGTTCAGTATCGATATCATCCCAGGAGCCGCACCTATCGCGAGAGCGCCTTATAGATTGTCACCCACGGAAATGAAGGAATTGAGGACGCAGTGAGATGATCTGCTAGCCAAGGGTTTTGTTAGACCAAGTTCATCTCCCTGGGGAGCGCCAATCCTGTTCGTCAAGAAGAAAGATGGTTCGATGCGTCTGTGCATCGATTACCGTGAGCTGAAAAAAGTTACGATCAAGAATAGGTATCCTTTCCCCAGGATCGACGATCTGTTCGATCAGTTGCAAGGAGCGAGCTACTTCTCCAAGATTGACCTAAGGTCAGGGAACCATCAATTGAGGGTCAAGGATGAAGACGTGTATAAAACTGCATTCAGGACTCAATATGGTCATTTCGAGTTCCTAGTGATGCCTTTTGGGCTCACCAATGCACCTGCCGCATTCATGGATCTCATGAATCGCGTTTGCAAGCCTTATTTGGATAAATTTGTCATTGTCTTCATCGATGACATCCTTATCTACTCGAAGAGTCAAGCTGACCACGAAAAGCATCTTCGATGTATCCTTAAACTGCTTCATCAAGAAAAGCTTTATGCCAAGTTCTCTAAATGCGACTTTTGGCTACGAGAGGTCCAATTCCTTGGACATGTAGTCAGTGAGCATGGTATCCAGGTGGATCCCGCCAAAGTTGAAGCCGTCATTAACTAGCAGGAGCCGAAGACACCTACGGAAATTCGCAGTTTCCTAGGTCTAGCAGGATACTACAGACGCTTCATCGAAAACTTCTCAAGAATTGCTGCACCCCTAACCTCCTTGACTAAAAAGAGTATAAAGTTTAATTGAGGCCCCAAGCAGCAAGAAGCTTTTGATATCCTCAAACAAAGCTGAGCAATGCTCCAGTGTTGACATTGCCAGACGGAATGGAAGAATTTGTCGTGTATTGTGATGCATCGCACACCGGAATGGGTTGTGTGCTTATGCAGAGGGCAAGGTGATTGCCTATGCTTCGCGACAATTGAAAGTGCATGAAAAGAACTACACCACCCATGACTTGGAGTTGGGTGCCACTGTATTTGCACTAAAACTATGGAGGCATTACCTGTGTGGCATTAAATTTGTGATCTATTCTGATCACAAAAACCTTCAGCATCTGTTCAATCAGAAAGATCTAAATATGAGGCAGCGACGTTGGATGGAAACTCTGAAGGACTATGACTGTGAAATAAGATACCATCCAGGCAAGGCCAACGTAGTCACAGATGCCTTGAGCAGGAAGGAAAGAGTAAAGCCGATAAGGATCAATGCCAAGAGCATTGAAATAAAAAACAGTCTGAATGAACGATTGTTAGCTGCACAGAAAGAAGCTGTGTTAGAAGCTAACTATCCAAACGAAAAGCTAGGGGTAACTGAAGAGCAGTTATCTTCTGGCAAAGACAGAATTCTGAGATTGAATGGAAGGATATGGGTTCCTATTTATGGAGGTCTTCGTGACATTATCCTTCGGGAAGCCCATAGTTCCCGATATTCCGTTCAGTGCTGATAAGATGTACCAGGACTTAAAGGCAAATTTCTGGTGGACAGGCTTGAAGAAGTCTATAGCCACCTATGTAGCAAAGTGCTTAACTTGTGCGCAAGTAAAAGTTGAACATCAAAAGCCGCCAGGCTTGCTAAAACAGCCTAAACTTCCCGAATGGAAGTGGGAGATGGTAACGATGGATTTCATCACCAAGTTACCAAAGACAAAGATGGGAAACGATACAATATGGGTGATAGTTGATAGACTGACCAAGTCAGCACATTTCCTACCCATAAAGGAGACTCATAGCTCCGATGTATTAGCCCAGTTGTTTGTAGACAAGATTGTAGCCCTTCATGGCGTGCCTGTGTCTATTATCTCTGATAGAGATACCAGGTACACGTCACACTTTTGGAAAAGCTTCCAGCAATCCTTGGGCACGCAGCTAAACTTCAGCACGGCTTACCACCCTCAGACAGATGGACAGAGTGAGCGTACAATCCAAACACTGGAAGACATGCTCCGTGCATGTGCAATCGACTTAGGTGGCAGCTGGGATAACCACCTACCGTTAGTCGAATTCTCCTATAACAATAGCTACCACACAAGCATTAAGGCTGCACCTTTTGAAGCTTTATATGGTAGAAAATGTAGAACGCCCGTTAGTTGGGCAGAAGTAGGAGATCTCCAAATGACAGGACCTGATATAATATTCGAAACAACGGACAAGATTGTCCAAATTCGCGATCGATTGAAAGCTGCCCGAGACAGGCAGAAAAGCTACGTAGATTTGAAGCGTAAGCCTTTCAATTTCGAGGTAGGCGACAAAGTATTACTTAAGGTATCACCCTGGAAGGGGGTGATGCGATTCGGTAAGAAAGGCAAACTAAGCCCGATATATATAGGACCTTTCGAGGTAATCGAACGTGTCGGATCGGTTGCCAACATATTGAACTTACCGGAAGAGCTCAGTGGTATACACAATGTGTTCCACATCTGTAACCTGAAGAAGTGTTTCGCTGACAAATCACTGGTTATACCGCATACAGATGTACACATCGACGAGAGCTTAAAATTCTTTGAGAAACCTGTGTCGATCGAGGATCGACGGGTTAAGAAACTTCGCAAGAAGTATATACCGATTGTGAAGGTGAAATGGGATGCCCGTAGAGGTCCCGAGTACACGTGGGAGGTTGAGTCCACGATGAAGGAGAAGTACCCTCATCTATTCCAATAAATCTCGAGGTCGAGATTTCTTTTAAGGGGGTGAGGATGTAACACCTTGAAATTTTGTGTCCAATAAAGTATTGACACGTGTCTTGAGTTTACACGTGGTATTAAACACTGAATAAAGGACTAAAGTTAACAAACATGGAAAGTATGTAAATTCGAGGGTTAAAAATGTCAAAGAGGGATAAATATACTGTACAGTAACCCTAAATGATGCTCGAACCTTCAAACGAATAAATCATGGATCGTACGGAACGAAATACGGAAGAAAGTGAGAAATTACAAACCACAGGGGTTAATTGTGTCAACATGTTTAAGTTATACCTCTGAGTGACCCTTTAACATACCCGAGGCTTTGTAACAAGTAAATTACGCTCACTAGAATATACGATATAAATTTCGCGAAGTTCCGTTTTAAAACGAGAAAGTTATGATCAATTTCGTATGCGAGGGGTTAGAAGCGTCAACAATGAAAGTTAAGGCTTTTCGGCTAGTAATTAAACTAACCGGGGACTTAACGGCGCGGGCAAAAGCCACGAGGCCCTTATTCGTAAATAATCGAGGCCCAAATCGCAAAGTTAACCCTTCGAAACTGAAAGGTCAGGCTAATCATGGCAAAAGATTTGAAAATCTTGATTTACAGGCCTCAGGCGGGCGGCGTTAGAGAAACAAGAAAGCCAATGCGGGCCGCGAGCCATATGAAGATTCGATGCCTGACATAAGGATTAAGGCGGCCCGTGTGAGCCTAGCCTAATCCTTAATGCGGGCCGCGTCAAGTTGCCAGATGCAGAAAACATCACAGATTCACTGTTTGAGCTTGTAACCGACCTTGGATGCATTAATTGAAGCATGGGCGCCCCCTACATGTCCCCTAGCACTCAGGGAAACCTGCTGATCATCCATGAGCAATTATAGGTTGAGTTGTAATGATCTTATGCCCAAAATTTCACTATAAAAGGCAATGTAGTGCACCATTGTTCATCACACCTTCAAACAACTCATCTGCTCATTTCTAGAGCTCAAAAGCATTCTTCTAACATCTTTGGTCCTGCACCAAGCTTCTGTAAGTATGCCTAACCCTTTGTGGCTTAGTTTACCATAGTTTTAGCTTAAAAGTCAATCCGTCGTTATTAACGATTGACTTTACGATAAATCACAAATGGTCCAGTGGTTTGTCGAATCAAAGGTAGTTATATGTTGGTAATCATGTGGGCTTTAAACCCCTAAAAGGACACCCTCTGATTCCCATTCTAACTAGTCCGAATGTCGAGTCAAACTTGCTTAGAAAAAGTCAGCAGAATGCTATTTCGCGATCTTATGCATAATCAGTAATGTAGATGGTGTGTAACCTGTTTTAACACTCATAAAACATGATAATAAGTATATTAACTAGTCTAAGCTTGTTTGATCCGACCATTTACTGTTTTGACCCGGTTCGGAGCCGAAAGTCGCAAACCTTTGACTTTTCCTTTGACTTCAGTTCTGACCCGTTATGGTATGATTTAGATATGCCTTAGGACTCTCTTAGTACCAGGTTACATGATGGTATAACCCTCTGTGACCGGTTCGTTGTTTGTCCGAGTCTTTAGCACATTTCCGTTAAATGCTTAAAAGTTGACCGTAACGCCCTTTTTACTTAAAAACGATAATTTTGAATATGTGAAAGGAAAATAACCTTAGTTATTGATTTCTAAGCATGTCCCTAAAATTTCACGTCAATCCGAGGTCCAGAGTAGGAGTTATGCTAAATAGCGCAATTACGGAAACTTTAGTAATTAAATGGCGCAATTAGCATAATGCCTATCTAAACCTAGATTTCGACACCAAACCTTTTACACACTGACGTAAAATAATATTTTGTAGTTTTTAAAGATTTTTAATTATTTTTAACCTGCTCATAACCTGCGGTTATGGCATCGCTTCGGTAAATAAAGAATATACCTTTTTCGAGCATAACTTGAGTTCTACAAGGTCTTTTGACCCGATTCCAGTTGCTACTGATTTTAAATAATAAATAGAGTATTTTGGACTTTATAAACTGTTCGAAAAACTCAGATTTCCTGTAGAACTCAGAAACCTCTTTTATAATCTTTAAAATGACCGAAATACCCCTACGGGGCATATAATGGATTTAAACTCGTTACGGGCATTAAGGAAGGTATCCTACTGATACCACAACCTCTTTAAAGCATATTGAGTTAGGAAATTTGTGTAGGACTCTTACGGTTACCCGTTACGCCTTTTGCGCGCACGGTTCGGCTTATGTAACTAGTTTACATAAACTAGCCGAAACGGGTCAAACCTTATTGTTTTGACCTCAAAATCCAGAGTGTGATTATATTACCTATATGAAACAAGACTTCAAACTTTTCAGGTCTGAATCACATTCCATTCCCGGTTTTCGCCTTTCACGCGATTAAACCGTAAATATCCTTTGAAACTGACCGGTCTAAGCTAAGGCTAAATTAAAGACCCGTTAGGATTCTAATAGGTTGATTTAAACCTTCGTTCCAGAATAGGAGACCAGTAAAAGAAACTTGCATTGTTTATTAAGGATTTATACTTGCTCAGGTAAATACTTTTAACTTATTTTCCGTTATACGGGCTTGGGTTACGGTATATAAAATACCGCTTGGTCGAGCATCAAATCTTCCATCGTTTGGTGGTTAATTGAATAATTTGATCGGCTCGTTTAAACAGTTTTGTTTACTTAAACGCCTTTGGGGGGTTAATGACCATGTCCCGGATATCCTTGGCAGCATTTTACGAAATGGCCACGACCTAAGCGCGGAGTGTAGGCGTACACTCGTCAGTGCATAAATAGTTGACGTGGTGTGTCTATTGATCTTTAACCTGGTACGTCCGGGCTACTTTACGCATAAGGAACATGTAATTCGTTCACAAGATTATAAATTTAAATAATTCTCCCAAGTTATAAAGAGTTTGTGCCTTGTGCATTCAAATCAATTTTATTAAACATTTTACATAAGTGTCGGTTGAATGTATTTACCAATGTAAACTGACGTATTTTCCCTAAAAAGATTAAATGCAGGTTCTAAGCGTAATTGGCTGGATATTTCTCCTTAGCATCAATAAAGAGTCTCGCAAGCTTAAGATGCCTACGTCTGTTGCACAACACTTATATTTTATTTTGATCCTATGTGGATTATATTTCGACAATTGTGATACTTTGATATTACATTCAAAGGTTGAAATATATTTATCTTTATGCTTCCTCTGTGCATTTGTATATTGTGTGGTTTGACTATATTGTTGCCAACTACGTCACGGTAATCCCCCACCGGGACCACCGGTGAAACACGTGGAAATCGGGGTGTGACAGGTTAGTATCAGAGCCAACATTGAGTGAATTAAACACTATCCTTAAGTGTTTAATCTCAATGACACAATTGCACATACTTGAGTCTAGACAAGAACATGGGACAAATTCGAAATTTTTATTCCAGTTTGTCTTTTATTGATATTATGATTTAAAGATTTGTTAAGCAGGAAATATGCCACCAACAATTAGAAGAGGAGGAAGAGGTAAAGGGCCGATCACTACTCATAATGATCACGAGGCCGGACCTTCGAACATGCGAGCTTCTTCCAGTACAAGTAGTGAAGAACCTCAGAGACGTAGAAGAAACTTCTTTGAGCCTGCAAGACATTCTACGTCGCACAGTTCGACACCTTCATACCGTCACTCTTTTGGACCAAATTTGGAGAACGATCCCAGTAACCCTCAACCTTCGTTTATACCTCTCCAGCGATCTGCTTTGCACCGTTCCTATGGCGATCCTACTCCTTTCTTTCAAGGCCGATTTAATCCGGCGGATTATGTCCAAGAACCAATAGGTTATAACCCTTTAGGACCTGAAGACCATTACTCCGAAGATAATGCGGTAGATATGGATGAAGACACGGATCCCATAGAACCTGCAAGAGGTACTCCCAACCATCCTATCGAGATCTCTGATGAGTCATCCTCCCATGGAACACCCTATCAAGGTCCCGACAGTTACCAGGCGAGGTTTAACCAGTGTGATTGGTACTTCACACCTTCTCATCACTTCTCGCCTCAGGAGCAGCAACAGCAACAGGATCCTTCCGAGGATTCGCGTTTCGTGGCAGTTACGCCACCGCCTCCTCCGCCACCAGTTCAACCAGTACTTCCAGATCTGCCAAGGCGCAGGAGATCAGGCGCGCGGATGTCTACCCGAGGAGGGGAATTCCACTTTAGCACCCCTCGATACTCGAGTGCAAGTCACTTTCCGCCAGTACCTGAAGAACCATGGTTAGGGGAACCTTCTGGTCACCCTGTAGAGGTGAATTCTGCACCAGTTGCGCCACCTCCACCACCATTCGGCTATGAAAATCCAATACCAGCATATGGCGGTTCCACCGCGTACAACCCGTTTGAGCAGCTGACTCATACGCACTACAACTATAATTATGATGCCGACCCATACGTGGTAGCGGCTAATTATAATGCCCTTAATCCCGATAGAGCTTATGGGAACCTTTGGGGAACGGATTACTCAGCTCATGGGTATCCAGTACCTCCTAGACCTCCGGTCCAACAACCGTCACAGCAGCCACGTTTTTCTCCACCGGAACAAGAAGAAATCCTCCACCGTCTAAACCGCGTGGAACGAGACTTTGAGCAAGAACGTAAAAGTAATCGTGGATTCCTTAAAGGCCTAGCAAACCTACTAAAAGGGAGGAAGAAACGAGATCATTAGTCTTTTTATGGACTATAGTATTTTCTATTGCAATCAAGTCCCTGCGTAGGCAATTGGATTTCAGTCCCTGCGTGGACTTATCTTTTAGTCCCTGTGTGGACATCTATCTATGTGTTTAGTCCTTCTGTGGACGTCTATCTATGTATTTGGTCCCTTCGTGGACTTGTTATCTGTAAACCTCTGCGTAGGTAATTATTTATTTAAAAAGTCCCGTTTAGGGCAATGTGTAACCATTATTATGATTAATGGAATATATGTTATAAATTTCATTTTTGTTATTATATACAATGAAAAAATGACCATTCCTTTTAAATTAATTTGCCTAACTAAAGAATCTTAATAGTGAAACCTAGCCTGGTGTCATTATAAGACCCGGCCAAGATGGTAAGACTTAATTAAAAGATTCAGATTTCCAGTTAACCTCTGTAAACATGTTAACATCCTTGGCAGATGTGATTCGTTAAAATCACATGCGTCATTCTTATATACGAATCCATCAAGGGATTCCAAAACCCAAATTAATGATTGGAAAATCATGGGTTAAATCGTCAATAAAGATTATCGTTTATTTAAAACATCCATTAGTGATGTAGTGCCCACGGGCCATACTTGTTGTCATATAAGACAAAAGACAGTTATAGTCTATGACTCCCTGTCCGAAAAGGGGTAAAAGAACTATGGTTCAAACCTCCATGCCTTGATTCTCTGTAATCCCGGCTTATATTATAAAAACGTCCTTGTGACTAGGCTTATGTGCCACTAAAAATATTATTTGTAAATAGGATAAGTTATATTCAAATCCTAAATAAACTGTGAGTGACAAATTAACCAAATATGGTCTCTGTTTACCATGGTTAATGAATTGCCATAAAAGACAATTCCATAATAAACTCCTAAATAAAACTATGTCATTATCTTCTGTAACAGATTCAAGTTACAATGGCTGAACCAAGTGGAGTTAATAGTCATTCAAAAGAAGATGACAATGATAACGCCCAGATTCATTTGACGGGCGCTGAACTAAAAGCTCTAGTAGACAACGCTGTTAAGGCAGCCATGGATCGGCCGTATGAAGAATACACCGAGTCCCGAAGCAGAATCCTAACTACACCACACTCAAAGCCAAAAACCCACTCGAAATCTCACAGCAAACCACCTTCAACTCCGTCTAAGCCTAAGAAGGACGACGATGGACACTCATCCAATGAGAATAGCGTCCACCCTAAGAAGAAAGTGGTCGATGATACACCTCGCACCAGGGGTTGCACGTATAAATATTTCGTATCTTGCAAACCCCGAGATTTCACTGGGGAAAAGGGCGCAGTGGACTGTATGACCTGGTTAGACGAGATGGACACTGTTTTGGACATCAGTGGTTGTGCTGAGAGGGATTTGGTGAAGTTTGTTTCACAGTCATTCAAGGGTGAAGCCCTAGTGTGGTGAAGATCTCTGGTTCAAGCCTCTGGGAAGGCTGTTTTGTATAGCATGACATGGGAGGAATTCATGGCTCTCATCAAGGAAAATTACTGCCCTCAGCACGAGGTTGAAAAGATCGAATCTGACTTCCTATCATTGGTCATGAAAAACCTGGATTGCCAGGCATACCTCACGACTTTCAACACTCTGTCAAGGTTGGTTCCGTATCTTGTAACACCGGAACCCAAACGGATTGCGCGCTTCATTTGGGGTTTGGCCCCAGAAATAAAAGCTAGCGTAAAGGCTTCTAGGCCTGCTACCTTCAGATCCGTGGCAGGTATATCTCTGTCTCTCACGCTTGATGCAGTGAGGCAGAGATCCTTGAGGAATGCCGACAGTGAGAAGAGGAAACGTGAGGATGATGATTCACGTAGATCCAACAAGAAGCATCGAGGCAATCGTGACCACAAGAGGGGGTCAAAGAACAAGAGAAATGACCGTCAATCAGGTGACAAGCCCTTGTGCAAGGTTTGTCAGAAGCACCACTTTGGAAGGTGCAGGTTTGAGAAGAAATCCCCACCGAAGCCGTGTGGGATATGCAAGTCCTCGGAACATAGGACTCTTGAGTGCAAGAAACTCAAGGATGCAACTTGTTACAGTTGCAATGAGAAGGGGCATATCAAGACGAACTGCCCGAAGAATGTGAAAAGGGCTGAAGATGGGAAGAAGACCAATGCGAGGGTCTTTAAGATGGATGTTAAAGAGGCTATCCAAGACGACAATGTCATAACCGGTACGTTCCTTATCAATGATGTTTTTGCAAGAGTCTTATTTGATTCTGGAGCAGATAAATCCTTTGTGGATGATAAGTTCTGCGAATTGTTAAAATTGCCTGTTAAAACATTGAATGTAAAATACGAAGTAGAACTAGCTGATGGTACTTTGGGGACAGTTTCAACTGTTTTTAGAAGGATGTGTTATATCCATTAGGAACCACTCATTTCCTTTGTCCCTGTTACCCTTTAAACTCGCTGGTTTCGACGTAGTATTGGGTATGGATTGGTTATCGCATAACCAAGCCCAAATCGTGTGCAACCAGAAACAAGTGGTAATCAAGACTCCGTCTGGAGAACCACTTATCATCCAAGGAGATACTCGACATGGATTGCCCGCAAAAGTATCTATGCTAAAGGCATCCAGATGTTTGAAGAAAGGATGTGTCATTTATATGGCACAGGTAATCATCGGTGAGGAGAAACCCAGAATTGAAGACATTCCAGTCATATCCGACTATCCTGAAGTTTTTCCAGAAGAACTGCTTGGTTTGCCACCAGACAGACAAGTGGAGTTCAGTATCGATATCATCCCAGGAGCCGCACCTATCGCGAGAGCGCCTTATAGATTGTCACCCACGGAAATGAAGGAACTGAGGACGCAGTTAGATGATCTGCTAGCCAAGGGTTTTGTTAGACCAAGTTTATCTCCCTGGGGAGCGCCAATCCTGTTCGTCAAGAAGAAAGATGGTTCGATGCGTCTGTGCATCGATTACCATGAGCTGAAAAAAGTTACGATCAAGAATAGGTATCCTTTCCCCAGGATCGACGATCTGTTCGATCAGTTGCAAGGAGCGAGCTACTTCTCCAAGATTGACCTAAGGTCAGGGAACCATCAATTGAGGGTCAAGGATGAAGACGTGTATAAAACTGCATTCAGGACTCAATATGGTCATTTCGAGTTCCTAGTGATGCCTTTTGGGCTCACCAATGCACCTGCCGCATTCATGGATCTCATGAATCGCGTTTGCAAGCCTTATCTGGATAAATTTGTCATTGTCTTCATCGATGACATCCTTATCTACTCGAAGAGTCAAGCTAACCACGAAAAGCATCTTCGATGTATCCTTAAACTGCTTCATCAAGAAAAGCTTTATGCCAAGTTCTCTAAATGCGACTTTTGGCTACGAGAGGTCCAATTCCTTGGACATGTAGTCAGTGAGCGTGGTATCCTGGTGGATCCCGCCAAATTTGAAGCCGTCATGAACTGGCAGGAGCCGAAGACACCTACGGAAATTCGCAGTTTCCTAGGTCTAGCAGGATACTACAGACGCTTCATCGAAAACTTCTCAAGAATTGCTGCACCCCTAACCTCCTTGACTAAAAAGAGTATAAAGTTTAATTGGGGCCCCAAGAAGCAAGAAGCTTTTGATATCCTCAAATAAAGCTGAGCAATGCTCCAGTGTTGACATTGCCAGACGGAATGGAAGAATTTGTCGTGTATTGTGATGCATCGCACACCGGAATGGGTTGTGTGCTTATGCAGAGGGGCAAGGTGATTGCCTATGCTGCGCGACAATTGAAAGTGCATGAAAAGAACTACACCACCCATGACTTGGAGTTGGGTGCCATTGTATTTGCACTAAAACTATGGAGGCATTACCTGTGTGGCATTAAATTTGTGATCTATTCTGATCACAAAAGCCTTCAGCATCTGTTCAATCAGAAAGATCTAAATATGAGGCAGCGACGTTGGATGGAAACTCTGAAGGACTATGACTATGAAATAAGATACCATCCAGGCAAGGCCAACGTAGTCACAGATGCCTTGAGCAGGAAGGAAAGAGTAAAGCCGATAAGGATCAATGCCAAGAGCATTGAAATAAAAAACAGTCTGAATGAACGATTGTTAGCTGCACAGAAAGAAGCTGTGTTAGAAGCCAACTATCCAAATGAAAAGCTAGGGGTAACTGAAGAACAGTTATCTTCTGGCAAAGACGGAATTCTGAGATTGAATGGAAGGATATGGGTTCCTATTTATGGAGGTCTTCGTGACGTTATCCTTCGGGAAGCCCATAGTTCCCGATATTCCGTTCATCCTGGTGCTGATAAGATGTACCAGGACTTAAAGGCAAATTTTAGGTGGACAGGCTTGAAGAAGTCTATAGCCACCTATGTAGCAAAGTGCTTAACTTGTGCGCAAGTAAAAGCTGAACATCAAAAGCCGTCAGGCTTGCTACAACAGCCTAAACTTCCCGAATGGAAGTGGGAGATGGTAACGATGGATTTCATCACCAAGTTACCAAAGACAAAGAAGGGAAACGATACAATATGGGTGATAGTTGATAGACTGACCAAGTCAGCACATTTCCTACCCATAAGGGAGACTCATAGCTCCGATGTATTAGCCCAGTTGTTTGTAGACAAGATTGTAGCCCTTCATGGTGTGCCTGTGTCTATTATCTCTGATAGAGATACCAGGTACACGTCACACTTTTGGAAAAGCTTCTAGCAATCCTTGGGCACGCAGCTAAACTTCATTACGGCTTACCACCCTCAGACAGATGGACAGAGTGAGCGTACAATCCAAACACTGGAAGACATGCTCCGTGCATGTGCAATCGACTTAGGTGGCAGCTGGGATAACCACCTACCGTTAGTCGAATTCTCCTATAACAATAGCTACCACACAAGCATTAAGGCTGCACCTTTTGAAGCTTTATATGGTAGAAAATGTAGAACGCCCGTTTGTTGGGCAGAAGTAGGAGATGTCCAAATGACAGGACCTGATATAATATTCGAAACAACGGACAAGATTGTCCAAATTCGCGATCGATTGAAAGCTGCCCGAGACAGGCAGAAAAGCTACGTAGATTTGAAGCGTAAGCCTTTCAATTTCGAGGTAGGCGACAAAGTATTACTTAAGGTATCACCCTGGAAGGGGGTGATGTGATTCGGTAAGAAAGGTAAACTAAGCCCGAGATATATAGGACCTTTCGAGGTAATCGAACGTGTCGGATCGGTTGCCTACATATTGAACTTACCGGAAGAGCTCAGTGGTATACACAATGTGTTCCACATCTGTAACCTGAAGAAGTGTTTCACTGACGAATCACTGGTTATACCGCATACAGATGTACACATCGACTAGAGCTTAAAATTCGTTGAGAAACCTGTGTCGATCGAGGATCGACAGGTTAAGAAACTTCGCAAGAAGTATATACCGATTGTGAAGGTGAAATGGGATGCCCGTAGAGGTCCCGAGTACACGTGGGAGGTTGAGTCCACGATGAAGGAGAAGTACCCTCATCTATTCCAATAAATCTCGAGGTCGAGATTTCTTTTAAGGGGGTGAGGATGTAACACCTCGAAATTTTGCGTCCAATAAAGAATTGACACATGTCTTGAGTTAACACGTGGTATTAAACACTGAATAAAGGACTAAAGTTAACAAACATGGAAAGTATGTAAACTCGAGGGTTAAAAATGTCAAAGAGGGATAAATATACTGTACAGTAACCCTAAATGATGCTCGTACCTTCAAACGAATAAATCATGGATCGTACGGAATGAAATACGGAAGAAAGTGAGAAATTAGAAACCACATGGGTTAATTGTGTCAACATGTTTAAGTTATACCTCTGAGTAACCCTTTAACATACCCGAGGCTTTAGTAAATTACGCTCACTAGAATATACGATATAAATTTCGCGAAGTTCCGTTTTAAAACAAGAAAGTTATGATCAATTTCGTATGCGAGGGGTTGGAAGCCTCAACAATGAAAGTTAAGGCTTTTCGGATAGTAATTAAACTAACCGGGAATTAACGGCACAGGTAAAAGCCACGAGGCCCTTATTCGTAAATAATCGAGGCCCAAATCACAAAGTTACCCCTTCGAAACCGAAAGGCAAGGCTAATCATGGCAAAAGATTTGAAAATCTTGATTTACAGGCCTCAGGCGAGCCGCGTTAGAGAAACAAGAAAGCCAATGTGAGCCGCGAGCCATATGAAGATTCGATGCCTGACATAAGGATTCAGGCGGCCCGCGTGAGCCTAGACTAATCCTTAATGCGGGCCGCATCAAGTTGCCAGATGCAGAAAACATCAAAGATTCACTGTTTGAGCTTGTAACCGACCTTGGATGCATTAATTGAAGCATGGGCGCCCCCTACATGTCCCCTAGCACTCAGGGACACCTGCTGATCATCCATGAGCAATTATAGGTTGAGTTGTAATGATCTTGTGCCCAAAATTTCACTATAAAAGGCAATGTAGTGCACCATTGTTCATCACACCTTCAAACAACTCATCTGCTCATTTCTGGAGCTCAAAAGCATTCTTCTAACATCTCTGGTCGTGCACCAAGCTTCTGTAAGTATGCCTAACTGTCACACCCCGATTTCCACGTGTATCACCGGTGGGCCCGGTGGGGGATTACCGTGACGTAGTTGGCAACAATATAGTCAAACTACACAATTATATGAATGCACAGCGGAAGCTTAAAGATAAATATATACTTCAACCTCTGGTTGTAATATCAAATGTATTACAGAAGTCGAATTGTATCCACAGCGGATCAAAATAATAATAAAATATTGTTCAGTCAGATACGGCATCGAGTTTGCGAGACTATTCGTGATGCTTAGGAAGCTATTACCAGCCAATTTCGTATAGTACCTGCACTTAATCTTTTTTGGGGAAAAATACGTCAGTTTACACTGGTAAATACGTTCAACTAACACATTTGAAAATGTTTATTAAAATTGATTTGAATACACAAGGCACAAACTCTTTTATAATTTGGGAAAATTATAATAATCTTGTGAACGTATTACATGTCCTTTTATGCGTTCAGTAGCCCGGATCCTGTCCGGGTTAAAGATTAATAGACACACCACATTTGCGTAAAACCGTAGTATAAAAACCAACGGCTACGTCTTTTAAATAAAGTCGACATAATATACCGGGTGTACGCCTACACCGGGATGTCGAGGTCGTGGCCATTTCGTAAAATGATGCCAAGGATATCCGGGACAACGGTCATTAACCCCCCAAAGGCTTTTAAGAAACAAAAGTGTTTAAATGAGCCGATCACATTATTCAATTAACCACCTAAGCGATGGAAGATATGATGCTCAATCAAGCGGTAAATATTATACCGTATCCCAAGCCCGTATAGGGAAAATAAGTTAAAAGTATTTACCTTTGCAAGTATATTCCTTTAATAGATTACGTCATAGGTAGCTTTTACTGGGGCTCCTATTCTGGAACGAAGGTTTTAGTTAACCTATTAGAATCCTAACGAGTCTTTATATTGGCCGTAGCCTAGACCGGTTAGTTCCTAAATGTGAATATGGTTTAATCGCGCGAAAAGGCGAAAACCGAGAACGGAGTGTGATTCTGACCCAACAAGTTCAGAGACTTGTTTTATATAGGTTTAAGGTTCACACTCTGGATTTTGGGGTCAAAATAATATAGTTTGACCCGTATCGGCTAATTTATGAAAACTAGTTTCATAAGCCGAACCGTGCGCGCAAAGTTTTGGTGACGAAATCTTGGTTTAGATCGGCGTTATGCTAATTGCGCCGTTTATTACAAAAGTTTTACTTTAATTGCGCTTTTTAGCATAACTCTCATTCTAGACCTAGGATTGATGTGAAACTTTAAGGACATGCTTATAATTTAGTAAGCAAGGTTATGGTCCGTTCACGTGTCCGAAATACTCGTTTTTATTTTTAAAAGGCCGTTACGGTCAACTTTTAGGCGATTAACGGAAATGCGTAAAAGACTCGGACAACAATGAACCGGTCACAGAGGGTTATACCATCATGTAACCTGGTCCTAAGAGAGTCCTAAGGCATATCTATACCTCACTAAAACGGGTCAGAACTGAAGTCAAAGCAAAAGTCAAACTTTTGCGACATTCGGCTCCGAACCGGTTAAATATGGCAAATGGTCGATTCAAACGAGCATAAATGAGTTTATATACTTAATATCATGTTTTAGGAATGTCTAAACAGGTTGCATATCATTTATATCACAGATTATGCAAGAATCGCAAAAATCGCTTTCTGTTGACTTTTTAAGCATTCGTTTGACTCGACATTTGAGCTAGTTAGAGTGGTGATCAGAGGGAACCCTTTTAGAGGTTTATTACCCACATAAATACCAACTCATAACTACTTTTGATCCGTCATAAGACTGAGCCATTACGGATTTATTTTGAAGTCAAACCGTAGTTACGACGGTTTGGTTTTTAGCTATATTACTAAGTAAAACTGAACTACAAAGGATGTAAACGACTTACAGAAACTTAGGCTTGCTTAGAGAACAAAGAAGAACACTTGAGAGCTTTAGAAGTGATCAGATGAGTGTGTTTGAAGTGTGATGAACTTATGTGCACTAGGAGCTTATTTATAGTGAAGAAATGGCCTTAAGATCATCACAACACATCCTACTAGTGACCATTGGATGAATGGCAGGTGGGCTAGAGAGTTATGGGTCGAGTAGGGGGCGCCCATGCTCCATTAATTGATGGTTTGATCGTTCACACGCTCAAAAGGCATAAAAATCCAAGTTTTCTGCATCTGGGCGTCCCACGCGGCCCGCATGGGAGTTTCCATGCATTTGTACGCGGGCCGCCTGGTGTTCAAACATCAGGCACGTTTAAGAGGTGGCTCGCGGCCCGCCACAACTTAATCCAAAACACAACGCGAGTCGCGAGAGGCTTGATTTTCAGGTTTTTAAAATCTTTTATAATCATTACGAAATCCTGGTAATTAATAATGAAATCTTTCGTAATTATTAACCTGACCTTTCGGGTTTGATGGGGTAACTTTGCGGTTTGGCCCTCGGTTATTTACAATTAAGGGCCTTGTGTTATTTACCCGCATTATTAAGTCCCCGGTTAATTTATTAATTATTCGGAAAGCCTTAACTTTCATTGTTGACGCTTTTAACCCTTCTTATACGAATTTGATCATAACTTTCTCGTTTTAAATCGGAACTTCGCGAAATTTATATATTGCATTCTAGTGAGCGTATTATACTGTTACAAAGCCTTGGGAACATTAAAGGGTCACTCAGAGGTATAATTAAACATGTTGACACAGTTAACCCCTGTAGCTTGTAATCTCTCACTTTCTTCCGCGTTTCGCTTCCGTACGATCCATGATTTATTCGTTTGAAGGTACAAGCACCACTTAGGGTTACTATACAGTATATTTACCCTTGTTTGACATTTATAACCCTCGAATTTATATACTTTCAAGGTTTGTCAATATTAGTCCTTTATTTAATATCAATGCCACGTGTAAACAAATGACACGTGTTAACACATCATTGGACACAAAAATTCGAGGTGTTACATCCTCACCCCCTTAAAATAAATCTCGACCCGAGATTTACTCGAATAAATAGGGGTATTTTTCTTTCATTGTGGCTTCGACTTCCCACGTATATTCGGGACCTCTACGAGCATCCCATTTGACCTTTACAATCGGCACGTGCTTTCTTCGAAGCTTCTTCACCTGTCGATCTTCAATCGCCAAAGGCTTTTCTACAAACTTTAAGCTCTCATCTATATGCACATCTGTGTGTGGGATCACCAATGATTCATCGGCGAAGCACTTCTTGAGATTGCAGATGTGGAACACATTGTGAATTCCATTGAGCTCTTCAGGCAAGTTCAACTTATAGGTAACTGACCGACACGTTCAATGACCTTAAAAGGTCCTATGTATCTCGGACTCAGCTTACCCTTCTTGCCGAAACGCATCACCCCCTTCCAGGGTAACACCTTAAGCAACACTTTTTCACCTACTTCGAAGTGAAAATCTTTACGCTTCGGATCAGCGTAGCTTTTCTGCCTATCTCGGGCAGCCTTGAGACGTTCCCGAATCTGGACAATCTTGTCCGTTGTCTGGAAAACTATCTCCGGTCCTGATAATTGGACCTCTCCTACTTCCGCCCAACAAACAGGCGATCTACATTTCCTACCGTATAATGCCTCGAAAGGCGCAGCCTTTATGCTGGTATGGTAGCTATTATTGTAGGAGAATTCGATTAGGGGTAGGTTCTTATCCCAGTTACCACCTAAATCGATCGCACATGCACGAAGCATGTCTTCTAATGTTTGGATGGTACGCTCACTCTGTCCGTCCATCTGTGGATGGTAAGCCGTACTGAAATTCAAACGTGTGCCCAAAGATTGTTGGAAACTTTTCCAGAAATGTGACGTGTATCTAGTATCCCTGTCAGAGATAACAGACACAGGTATGCCGTGTAAGGCTACAATCTTATCAACATAAAGTTGGGCTAACATATCGGAGCTATATGTCTCCTTGATGGGTAGGAAATGAGCTGATTTAGTCAGCCTATCGACTATGACCCATATCGTGTCGTTTCCTTTCCTGGTTTTTGGTAACTTGGTAATAAAATCCATAGTTACACATTCCCACTTCCACTCGGGAAGCTCAGGCTGTTGTAGCAAGCCAGACGGCTTTTGGTGCTCGGCTTTGACTTGAGCACAAGTCAAGCACTTTGCTACGTGGGCGGCTACAAACTTTTTCAAGCCTATCCACCAATAGTTTGCCTTTAAGTCTTGGTACATTTTATCTGCACCAGGATGGACAGAATATTTGGAACTATGGGCTTCCTGAAGGATAACATCTCGTAGTCCTCCATAAATCGGAACCCATATCCGTCCATTCAATCTTAAGATTCCATCCTTGCTAAGAGTCAACTTCTCTTCAGTTACTCCTAACTTTTCCTTGGGATAATTAGCTTCCAACACAGCCTCTCGCTGTGCAGCTAATATCCTCTCAATCAAATTGTTCTTGACCTCAATGCTTTTGGCATTGATTCGAATAGGTTTTATCCTTTCTTTTCTGCTTAGGGCATCAACGACTACATTCGCCTTGCCGGGATGGTACCTGATCTCACAATCATAGTCATTCAAGGTTTCCATCCAACGGCGCTGCCTCATGTTCAACTCCTTCTGGTTGAACAGGTGCTGGAGGCTTTTGTGATCAGAATAAATCACAAATTTAATACCATAGAGGTAATGCCTCCATAATTTTAATGCAAATACAACGGCACCCAATTCCAAGTCGTGGGTGGTGTAATTCTTTTCGTGCACCTTTAATTGCCTTGAAGCATAGGCAATCACTTTGCCCTTCTGCATAAGCACACACCCCATGCCTGTGTGTGATGCATCGCAGTATACTACGAATTCATCTGTACCTTTAGGTAATGTCAACACAGGTGCGTTGCTTAGCTTCTGCTTCAGAACTTCGAAGGATTCTTGCTGCTTTGGGCCCCAAATGAACTTTTCTTTCTTCTTGGTTAGGGAAGTCAAGGGCGCAGCAATCCTTGAAAAATTCTCAATGAATCTCCGGTAGTATCCTGCCAATCCCAGGAAACTACGGATCTCTGTGGGCGTCTTTGGCTCTTGCCAATTCATGATCGCCTCTACCTTAGCGGGATCCACTTGGATACCACGCTCACTTACAACGTGACCCAAAATTGAACCTCTCGTAGCCAGAATTCGCATTTAGAGAATTTGGCGTAGAGTTTCTCACACTGTAGCAATTCGAGAATACAACGGAGGTGTTTCTCGTGGTCAGCTTGGCTTTTGGAATATATAAGGATGTCGTCGATGAATACGATGACAAATTTGTCTAAGTACGGCTTGCAGACGCGATTCATGAGATCCATGAACGCAGCCGGTGCATTTGTGAGCCCAAAAGGCATCACTAGGAACTCGTAATGACCGTAGCGAGTCCTAAATGCTGTCTTGTGCACGTCTCCATCTCTGACCTTTAGTTGATGATAGCCCGACCTTAAGTCGATCTTCGAAAAGTAGCTCGCTCCTTGCAGCTGATCGAACAGATCGTCGATCCGTGGCAAAGGATATCTATTCTTTATGGTAACTTTGTTCAGCTCACGGTAATCGATGCACAACCACATCGATTTGTCCTTCTTCTTTACAAATAGGACAGGTGCTCCCCAGGGAGATGAACTAGGTCTGATATAACCTTTTGCCAACAGTTCATCCAACTGGGTCCTTAATTCCTTCATTTCCATCGGAGCAAGCCTGTAAGGTGCTCTAGCTATAGGAGCTGCTCCTGGTATGATATCTATTCTGAATTCCACTTGTCTATCTGGTGGTAAACCAGGTAGTTCTTCGGGGAAAACCTCGGAATATTCAGAAATAACTGGAAGATCCTCTATCTTTGGCTTGGGCTCTTCAATTATCACCTGAGCCATGTAAATGACACAGCCTCTATTCAAACATCTAGAAGCTTTGAGCATGGCTACGTCCCCGGGTAATCCATACTGCGTGTCTCCTCGAATGGTAAGCGATTCACCACTCGGAGTCTTTAACACTATATGCCTTCTGTTGCAAATGATTTGGGCCTGGTTACGGGATAACCAGTCCATGCCTAGAACTATGTCGAAACCCGCTAGTTTGAAAGGAAGTAGAGATAGAGGAAAAGAATGGTTCTTAATGGACATTTCACATCCCTCTAGAACAGTGGAGACGGTTTCTATCGTGCCGTCTGCTAACTCTACCTCGTATTTCACATCTAGGGCTTTGATCGGCATATTCAATAGTTAGCAAAATTTTTGGTCTACAAAGGATTTATCAGCGCCTGAATCGAAAAGTACTCTTGCAAATATATTATTTATGAGAAAAGTACCTGTAAGAACATTGTCGTTCAGCACTGCCTCCTTTGCATCCATGCGGAAGACTCTCGCATTCGTCTTCTTGTTCTCTTCCGGTTTCCTGGTATTCTTAGGGCAGTTGCTCTTGATATGCCCCTTTTCATTGCAACCATAGCATGTTGCATCCTTGATTTTCTTGCAGTCCACCGTCTTATGGTCCTTGGACTTGCATAGTCCACAGGCAAAAGACTTTGGCTGGGACTGTGAATTTGACCCAAACCTACACTTCCCAGAGTGGGGTTTCTGGCAGATTTTGCATTTGGGCCTTTCTCCAGCTTGGCCATCTTTCTTCGCTTCCATCCCTCTCTTGCCTTCACCGTTTCCTCGGTGTTTCTTTCCCGACCTACGTGAGGTGTCTTCCTCACGTTTCCTCTTTTCCGCCTCCTTGCTCCTTAGCGTCCTCAGACGAACAGCATCCAATGTGAGAGACAAGGAGAGGTCAGTCACTGATCTGAAGGTCGTCGGCCGAGAGGCCTTCACACTGGCCTTTATCGCAGGCTCTAAGCCCCCAATGAAACGGGCGATTCTTCTGGACTCTGGTGTCACAAGGTATGGGACCAGGCGAGACATCGTATTGAAGCTCGTCAAATAGGCCTGGCAGTCCAGGTTTGTCATTACCAGTGACACAAAATCAGACTCGATCTTCTCTACCTCATGCTGAGGACAGTAGTTTTCCTTAATGAGAGCAATAAATTCCTCCCATGTCATCTTGTATAGAGCAGACTTACCTGATGCCTGTACCAACGCTCTCCACCATGCCAGGGCCTCGCCCTTAAATGACTGGGACACAAACTTTACCACATCCTTCTCCGCGCACCCACTGATGTCCACAATAGTGTCCATTTCATCCAGCCAGGTGATACAATCTACAGCACCCTTCTCCCCTGTGAATTCCCGGGGCTTACAAGACACGAAGTACTTGTAGGTGCAACCCTTGGCACCGGATGCATCAGTGTATTCTCGTTCACGACGAATACTATTCTCGGCTGATGAGTGATTGTCGTCATCTTTCTTGGGTTTGGAGAGTGGTTTGGATTGTGACATTGGTTTGGAGAGTGGTTTTGATATAGTTCTGCTATGAGACTCAGTGTATTGACGATCAAGAGCTGCCTGAACAGCGTTGTCAATCAGAGCCTTTAGTTGTGCGCCTGTCAGATGCACTTGCGCATTGTCGTAGTCATCTTCGTTTGTATGGCTGTTTTCTCCGCTGGGATCCGCCATTGTAACTTGTATCTGTTATAGAAGATAACAAAATTTTATTTAGGAGTTTATCATGGAATTGTCTTTTGTGACAATTTGTTAACCATGGTAACAGAGACCATATCTGGTTAACTTATTACTCACTTAGTTTTAGGATTTGAATATATCCTATTTTAGCTATAACAATAATATTGGCGGCATAAAGCCTAATCACGAGGATGTTTTATAATATTAGCCGAGATTCCAGAGAATCAAAGGCATAGAGATTTGAACCGTGGTTCTTTCATCTCATTCCGACAAGGAGTCATAAACCACCACTGTCTTTTGTCTTTATAAGACAATTATTACGGCCCATAGGCATTACACCACTAATGGATGTATTATTAAGGTTGGCCCGTAGGCACTACATCTCTAATGGATGTATTATTAAGGTTGGCCCGCAGGCACTACATCGCTAATGGATGTATTATTAAGGTTGGCCTGTAAGCACTACATCGCTAATGGATGTTTTATTAAGGTTGGCCCGTAGGCACTACATCGCTAATGGATGTATTATTAAGGTTGGCCCGTAGGCACTACATCGCTAATGGATGTTTTAATAAATGATCATCTTTATTGATGACTTAACCCATGATTTATAAATCATTTATTTGGGTTTTGAAATCCTTAAAGGATTATTGTATAAGAATGACGTGTGTGATTTTAACGAATCACACCTGCCATGATTGTCAACATGCTTACAGAGGTTAACCGGGAATCTGAATCTTTTAATTAGGTCGTACCATCTTGACCGGATCATAAAAGACACCAGGCTAGGTTTCAGCTTTTAAGATTCTTTATTTAGGCAGATCAATGTAAAAGGAATGGTTTTGATTTATTTCTTATATATTAAAAACAAGACTCATAACATACATTCCACAGATTCAAATACGGTCACATATTGCCCTAAACGGGACTTTAAAACAAGTACGTACCCTTATAAAGGTAAACTAAAAGATAGGTCCATACAGGGACTAGTACATGACATGTGTCCTTGTAAGGATTAACGGATAAGTCCATGTAAGGACTAAAATACGATAAATGTCCACGCAGGGACTTATTTTAAAATAGAAATTACATTAGTACAACTATTAAGGGCTAGTGGTCACATTTCTTCTTTTTGCCCTTTAGTAGGTTTGCTAAGCCTTTGAGAAATCCTCGGTGGCTCTTTTTCTCTTCCTCGAACTCTCTCTCCACACGATCCAATCGTTGGAGTATCTCTTCCTGCTCAGGAGGAGAGAAACGTGGTTGAGGTGTTGGTTGCGGAACTGGAGGTCTAGGTGGTGCTGGATACCCATGAGCTGAGTAATCTGGCCTTCCTCTATTTCCATCTGGATAGCGGGCGTTATACCTTGCCGCTACCACATATGGGTCGCGCTCGTAATTGTAGTTATAATGAGCTTGTGACGTTGGCTCAAACGGGTTATATGCCGTTGCGTAAGGAGGTAATGGATGGTCATCCCCAAATGGTGGCGATGACGGCGCAACTGGTGCGGAGTTCGCCTCTTGTGCTGGGCTAGATGGCCTTTCTTCAGGCAGCGACGGATAGTGACTAGCACTTGAGTGACGAGGGGTGCTGAAGTGGAAATCCCCTCCTCGGGTAGACATCCGTGCGCCTGATCTTCTATGCCTTGGCGGATCTGGCATTACTGGTTGAGCCGGTGGCGGAGGCGGTGGCGTGACTGCCTCGAACTGTGGATCCTCAGAGGGATCTCGCGGATGCTGCTGCTGCTGCGATGCCTGCTGAGATGGCGTGTAATACCACTCATGCTGATCAAATAAGGCCATGAAGCTATCTGGGCCTTGGTAAGTTGGTCCATGATATGAAGATCCGTTAGAGATCTCTATTGGGTGCGTGGGCGTACCATGAGCCGGTTCTGTAGGATCCGTATCTTCGTCCATGTGATCCTCCAAGAAATGGTCTTGTGGCCCTAGAGGAACAAATCCAGCAGGTTCCTGTATGTAGTCAGCTGGATTAAACTGACCTCGGAAGTATGGGGTAGGATCGCCAAAGGTACGGTGAGACACCGAGCGCTGTAGAGGTATGTAAGATGGCTGAGGGTTGTTCGGATCATTTTCGGAATCTGGTCCGAAAGAGTGACGATAAGATGGCGTTGAACTGTGAGAGGTCGAATGCCTTGCTGGCTCGAAAAGGTCTCTTCGTCGTTGTGGTTCTTTGCTCCTTGTCATTGAAGGAGGTCTTGTACCTGACGGTCCAGCTTCGTGATCGTGATGAGTAACGATCTCTCCTCTGCCTCTTCTTCCCCTTCTTCGTCCTCGGAATATTACAGGTGGCATTTTCCTGCTCCAAAACTTATTAAAAATTCATAATGAAAATAAAGACAAAAATGGAGCATAAATCCGAATTTGTCGTAAGTTATTGTCTAGACTCAAGTATGTGCAATTGTGTCATTGAGATTAAACACATTAGGATAGTGTTTAATTCACTCAATGTTGGCTCTGATACCAACCTGTCACACCCCGATTTCCACGTGTATCACCGGTGGACCCGGTGGGGGATTACCGTGACGTAGTTGGCAACAATATAGTCAAACCACACAATTATATGAATGCACATCGGAAGCTTAAAGATAAATATATACTTCAACCTCTGGTTGTAATATCAAATGTATTACAGAAGTCGAATTGTATCCACAGCGGATCAAAATAATAATAAAATATTGCTCAGTCAGATACGGCATCGAGTTTGCGAGACTATTCGTGATGCTTAGGAAGCTATTACCAGCCAATTTCGTATAGTACCTGCACTTAATCTTTTTTGGGGAAAAATACGTCAGTTTACACTGGTAAATACGTTCAACTGACACATTTGAAAATGTTTATTAAAATTGATTTGAATGCACAAGGCACAAACTCTTTTATAACTTGGGAAAATTATAATAATCTTGTGAACGTATTACATGTCCTTTTATGCGTTCAGTAGCCCGGATCCTGTCCGGGTTAAAGATTAATAGACACACCACATTTACGTAAAACCGTAGTATAAAAACCAACGGCTACGTCTTTTAAATAATGTCGACATAATATACCGGGTGTACGCCTACACCGGGATGTCGAGGTCGTGGCCATTTCGTAAAATGATGCCAAGGATATCCGGGACAACGGTCATTAACCCCCCAAAGGCTTTTAAGAAACAAAAGTGTTTAAATGAGCCGATCACATTATTCAATTAACCACCTAAGCGATGGAAGATATGATGCTCAATCAAGCGGTAAATATTATACCGTATCCCAAGCCCGTATAGGGAAAATAAGTTAAAAGTATTTACCTTTGCAAGTATATTCCTTTAATAGATTACGTCATAGGTAGCTTTTACTGGGGCTCCTATTCTGGAACGAAGGTTTTAGTTAACCTATTAGAATCCTAACGAGTCTTTATATTGGCCGTAGCCTAGACCGGTTAGTTCCTAAATGTGAATATGGTTTAATCGCGCGAAAAGGCGAAAACCGAGAACGGAGTGTGATTCTGACCCAACAAGTTCAGAGACTTGTTTTATATAGGTTTAAGGTTCACACTCTGGATTTTGGGGTCAAAATAATATAGTTTGACCCGTATCAGCTAATTTATGAGAACTAGTTTCATAAGCCGAACCGTTCGCGCAATAGCGAAACGGCTAACCATGAGAGTCCTACGCTTACTTCCTAAGTCAATATGCCTTAAAGAGGTTGTGGTATCAGTAGGATACCTTCCGTGATGCCCGTAACGAGTTTAAGTTAACATTATGCCCCGTAGGGGTTTTTCGGTCATTTTAAAGACTTTTAAAGAGCTTTTCGAGTTCTACAAGAAATCTGAGTTTCCCGAATAGTTTGTAAAGTCTAAAATACTTTATTTATTATTTAAAATCAGTAGCAACTGGAATCGGGTCAAAAGACCTTGTAGAACTCAAGTTTTGGCCGAAAAGGGCATATTCGGTATTTACCGAACCGTAGCCATAACCGCCGGTTATGAGCAAGGTAAAAATTATTAAAAATCTTTAAAATTCCAAAAATATTATTTTACAACAGTGGGTAAAAGTTTTGGTGACGAAATCTTGGTTTAGATCGGCGTTATGCTAATTGCGCCGTTTATTACAAAAGTTTTACTTTAATTGCGCTTTTTAGCATAACTCTCATTCTAGACCTAGGATTGACGTGAAACTTTAAGGACATGCTTATAATTTAGTAAGCAAGGGTATGGTCCGTTCACGTGTCCGAAATACTCGTTTTTATTTTTAAAAGGCCGTTACGGTCAACTTTTAGGCGATTAACGGAAATGCGTAAAAGACTCGGACAGCAATGAACCGGTCACAGAGGGTTATACCATCATGTAACCTGGTCCTAAGACAGTCCTAAGGCATATCTATACCTCACTAAAACGGGTCAGAACTGAAGTCAAAGCAAAAGTCAAACTTTTGCGACATTCGGCTCCGAACCGGTTAAATATGGCAAATGGTCGATTCAAACGAGCGTAAATAAGTTTATATACTTAATATCATGTTTTAGGAATGTCTAAACAGGTTGCATATCATTTATATCACAGATTATGCAAGAATCGCAAAAATCGCTTTCTGTTGACTTTTTAAGCATTCATTTGACTCGACATTTGAGCTAGTTAGAGTGGTGATCAGAGGGAACCCTTTTAGAGGTTTATTACCCACATAAATACCAACTCATAACTACTTTTGATCCATCATAAGACTGAGCCATTATGGATTTATTTTGAAGTCAAACCGTAGTTACGACGGTTTGGTTTTTAGCTATATTACTAAGTAAAACTGAAATACAAAGGATGTAAACGACTTACAGAAACTTAGGCTTGCTTAGAGAACAAAGAAGAACACTTGAGAGCCTTAGAAGTGATAAGATGAGTGTGTTTGAAGTGTGATGAACTTATGTGCACTAGGAGCTTATTTATAGTGAAGAAATGGCCTTAAGATCATCACAACACATCCTACTAGTGACCATGGATGAATGGCAGGTGGCCTAGAGAGTTATGGGTCGAGTAGGGGGCGCCCATGCTCCATTAATTGATGGTTTGATCGTTCACACGCTCAAAAGGCATAAAAATCCAAGTTTTCTGCATCTGGGCGTCCCACGCGGCCCGCATGGGAGTTTCCATGCATTTGTACGCGGGCCGCCTGGTGTTCAAACATCAGGCGCGTTTAAGAGGTGGCTCGCGACCCGCCTCAACTTAATCCAAAACATAACGCGAGTCGCGAGAGGCTTGATTTTTAGGTTTTTAAAATCTTTTATAATCATTACGAAATCCTGGTAATTAATAACGAAATCTTTCGTAATTATTAACCTGACCTTTCGGGTTTGAAGGGGTAACTTTGCGGTTTGGCCCTCGGTTATTTACAATTAAGGGCCTTGTGTTATTTACCCGCATTATTAAGTCCCCGGTTAATTTATTAATTATTCGGAAAGCCTTAACTTTCATTGTTGACGCTTTTAACCCTTCTTATACGAATTCGATCATAACTTTCTTGTTTTAAATCGGAACTTCGCGAAATTTATATATTGCATTCTAGTGAGCGTATTATACTGTTACAAAGCCTTGGGAACATTAAAGGATCACTCAGAGGTATAATTAAACATGTTGACACAATTAACCCCTGTAGCTTGTAATCTCTCACTTTCTTCCGCGTTTCGCTTCCGTACGATCCATGATTTATTCGTTTGAAGGTACAAGCACCACTGAGGGTTACTATACAGTATATTTACCCTTGTTTGACATTTATAACCCTCGAATTTGTATACTTTCAAGGTTTGTCAATATTAGTCCTTTATTTAATATCAATGCCACATGTAAACAAATGACACGTGTTAACACATCATTGGACACAAAAATTCGAGGTGTTACACTAACCCTTTGTGGCTTAGTTTACCATAGTTTTAGCTTAAAAGTCAATCCGTCGTAATTAACGATTGACTTTACGATAAATCACAAATGGTCCAGTGGTTTGTCGATCAAAGGTAGTTATATGTTGGTAATCATGTGGGCTTTAAACCCCTAAAAGGACACCCTCTGATTCCCATTCTAACTAGTCCGAATGTCGAGTCAAACTTGCTTAGAAAAAGTCAACAGAATGCTATTTCACGATCTTATGCATAATCAGTAATGTAGATGGTGTGTAACCTGTTTTAACACTCATAAAACATGATAATAAGTATATTAACTAGTCTAAGCTTGTTTGATCCGACCATTTACTGTTTTGACCCTGTTCGGAGCAGAAAGTCGCAAAACTTTGACTTTTTCTTTGACTTCAGTTCTGACCCGTTATGGTATAATTTAGATATGCCTTAGGACTCTCTTAGGACCAGGTTACATGATGGTACAACCCTCTGTGACCGGTTCGTTGTTTGTCCGAGTCTTTAGCACATTTCCGTTAAATGCTTAAAAGTTGACCGTAACACCCTTTTTACTTAAAAACGAGAATTTTGAATATGTGAAAGGAAAATAACCTTAGTTACTGATTTCTAAGCATGTCCCTAAAATTTCACGTCAATCCGAGGTCCAGAGTAGGAGTTATGCTAAATAGCGCAATTACGGAAACTTTAGTAATTAAATGGCGCAATTAGCATAACGCCTATCTAAACCTAGATTTCGACACCAAACCTTTTACACACTGACGTAAAATAATATTTTGGACTTTTTAAAGATTTTTAATTATTTTTAACCTGCTCATAACCTGCGGTTATGGCATCGGTTCGGTAAATACCGAATATACCTTTTTCGAGCATAACTTGAGTTCTACAAGGTCTTTTGACCCGATTCCAGTTGCTACTGATTTTAAATAATAAATAGAGTATTTTGGACTTTATAAACTGTTCGGAATACTCAGATTTCCTGTAGAACTCAGAAACCTCTTTTATAATCTTTAAAATGACCGAAATACCCCTACGGGGCATATAATGGATTTAAACTCGTTACGGGCATTACGGAAGGTATCCTACTGATACCACAACCTCTTTAAAGCATATTGACTTGGGAAATTTGTGTAGGACTCTTACGGTTACCCGTTACGCCTTTTGCGCGCACGGTTCGGCTTATGTAACTAGTTTACATAAACTAGCCGAAACGGGTCAAACCTTATTGTTTTGACCTCAAAATCCAGAGTGTGATTATATTACCCATATAAAATTAGTCTTCAAAATTTTCAGGTCTGAATCACATTCCATTCACGGTTTCGCCTTTCACGCGATTAAACCGTAAATATCCTTTGAAACTGACCGGTCTAAGCTAAGGCTAAATTAAAAACCCGTTAGGATTCTAATAAGTTGATTTAAACCTTCGTTCCAGAATAGGAGACCAGTAAAAGAAACTTCCATTGTTTATTAAGGATTTATACTTGCTCACGTAAATACTTTTAACTTATTTTCCGTTATACGGGCTTGGGTTACGGTATATAAAATACCGCTTGGTCGAGCATCAAATCTTCCATCGTTTGGTGGTTAATTGAATAATTTGATCGGCTCGTTTAAACATTTTTGTTTACTTAAACGCCTTTGGTGGGTTAATGACCATGTCCCGGATATCCTTGGCAGCATTTTACGAAATGGCCACGACCTAAGCACGGAGTGTAGGCGTACACTCGTCAGTGCATAAATAGTTGACGTGGTGTGTCTATTGATCTTTAACCTGGTACGTCTGGGCTACTGAACGCATAAGGAACATGTAATTCGTTCACAAGATTATAAATTTAAATAATTCTCCCAAGTTATAAAGAGTTTGTGCCTTGTGCATTCAAATCAATTTTATTAAACATTTTACAAAAGTGTCGGTTGAATGTATTTACCAGTGTAAACTGACGTATTTTCCCTAAAAAGATTAAATGCAGGTTCTAAGCGTAATTGGCTGGATATTTCTCCTTAGCATCAATAAAGAGTCTCGCAAGCTTAAGATGCCTACGTTTGTTGAACAACACTTATATTTTATTTTGATCCTCTGTGGATTATATTTCGACAATTGTGATACTTTGATATTACATTCAAAGGTTGAAATATATTTATCTTTATTCTTCCACTGTGCATTTATATATTGTGTGATTCGATTATATTGTTGCCAACTACGTCACGGTAATCCCCCACCGGGCCCACCGGTGAAACACGTGGAAATTGGGGTGTGACATAACCTTGAATATTCGGGTTGTCACATCATTCCCAACTTGTAAGGAATTTCGTCCCGAAATTCGATAAGTAAGCACAAAGGAGTGAAGTGATAAATCAAGATTGTTACAGATTTCCCTCAGGTGCCACATCCTTCCCAACTTGAGGTGGAATTTCGTCCTGAGATTCACTAGTGATATCAGAATTTGATTTGTCATTGGGAAAAAGTTGAGGGTATTTGAGCTTCATTTGATCCTCGTACTCCCACGTGAACTCCGGTCCGCGTCTTGAGTTCTAACGAACCATCACGATAGGAATTCGACTATGCTTACGAACCTTGACCTCCCGGTCCATAATCTCGATAGGTTCTTCGACAAACTGCAACTTGTCGTCAATCTTGAGTTTTTGAAATGGCACTACCAGAGTTTCATCAGACAAACACTTCTTCAGTTGCGAAACATGGAAGATATCATGGACATTACCCAACTCAGCAGGTAACTCGAGCTTGTTAGCCACTTTACCGATCCGCTCCAAGATTTTAAATGGCCCAACGTAATGTGGATTAAGCTTGCCGCGCTTCCCAAAGCGTACAACACCCTTCCACGGCGAAACTTTCAACATAACACGATCTCCTACATCGAACTCCAACGGTTTCCTACGCTTGTCAGCGTAGCTTTTCTGACAGTCACGCGCTGCCGCCATATGGTTTCTGATTTACACAATCTTTTCCGAAGTTTCGAGTACAAATTCTGGACCTGTGATCTGGCTGTCACCTATCTCAGCTCAACAGAGAGGAGAACGACACTTTCGTCCGTACAATGCTTTAAATGGAGCTGCCTGAATACTAGTATGGTAGTTGTTGTTGTATGAGAACTCTATCAACGGCAAATGTTTCTCTCAGCCTTTGCCAAAATCAATCACACATGCACGCAGCATGTCTTCAAGTGTCTGGATGGTTCGTTTGCTTTGACCATCCATTTGTGGGTGATAAGCAGTACTCATATCGAGACGTGAACCAAACGGCTTATGCATCGACTGCCATAAATCGGATATGAAACGCGGATCTCGATCTGAGATAATGGAGGTTGGCACCCCATGCCTAGAAACCACTTCCTTAAGATAAACCACTGCAAGCTGTGTGAACTTATCTATTTCCTTGATTGCTAGAAAATGTGCTAACTTTGTGAGACGGTCAACGATCACCGAGATGGTATCATTTCCGCTTTGAGTTCTCAGAAAACCTGTGACGAAATCCATAGCGATTTGCTCCCATTTCCACATGGGTTTTTCCAGTTACTGAAGTAGGCCCGAGGGTTTCTTGTACTCCACTTTGACTTTAGCACAGGTCAAACACTTACTCATATATGTCGCTATGTGAGCTTTCGTCTTTGGCCACAAATACATGACTTTCAGATCTTGATACATTTTATCTGAACCCGGGTGAACTGAATACTGAGACTTATGCGCTTCGTCCATTACAAGCTCTCTAAGATTACCATACAAAGGAACCCATACCCGTTCCATAAAACAGCGAATACCATCAGATCTTTCCACAAGTTGTTTCTCCATACACCGCAAGTATTCAGGCTCAAGGTTTTCTTCTTTCAATGCTTTGATCTAAGCGGAACGAATCTCATAAGGTAAGCTAGAGTGGATAATAAGTTGTAGAGCGCGAACACACTTAGGCTTCGACTCCGTTCGGCTAAGTGCATCAGCTACAACGTTAGCTTTACCTTGGTGATACTTAATGGCACATTCGTAGTCATTCAAAAGTTCTATCCATCGACGCTGTCGCATATTCAATTCCTTCTGGTCGAAGATATGCTGGAGGCTCATGTGATCGGTGTATAAACTTGTAAAAGAATTATATGTCTATTATACGTTCAGTAGCCCGGGCTGCAAAGCGGGTTAAAGATTAATAGACACACCACATAATATATCCCAAGGTGAGTTATTCTCAAACAAGCGGGTACATTATTTTTACATACGCACCGGCAGGTGTATACCTACACCCCGCGCTTAAGTCGTGGCCTTTTCAATGAATGAGCCGAGGATATCCAGGACATGGTCATTAACCCCCCAAAGGCTTAAAACAAATAAAACAGATTAAACGGGTTATCTCAATGATTTAACCTTCATATGATTAAAAATTCAATACCCGACCAAGCGGTATTTATAGATACCGTACCCCAAGCCCGTATAAGGGAAAATAAGTTAAAAGTATTTACTTGAGCAAATTATACAAATTTATCCCAGTCGTATACAATCAGCAAGTGCAAATATCTTTTACTGGGCTCCTAATCTGGAACGAAGGTTTCAATAACCTATTAGATTCCTAACGGGTCTTACTTAAGTTTAAACTTAGACCGATTAGTTTTAAAGGAAGATATACGGTTCAAAACGCAAGATTAAGCGAAGATCAGATTAGAATTTGGTTTAGACCCGAAAAGTTTGAAGACTTGTATAATATGGGTAAACTGAACACATTCTGGATTTTAAGGTAAAAATGACAAGGTTTGATCCGTGTCGGGTAATTTATGCAAACTAGTTACATAAACCGTACTAAAAGCGAAAATGCATAACGGGTAACCAATTGAGTCATGTATAGGTTTCACAAGTTAATATACCTTAAATATGTTGTGATATCAATAGGATACCTTCCATTATGCCCGAAACGAATTTAAAGTCAATTTATGCCCTGTAGGGGTATTTTGGTCATTTTAAAGGTTATAAAAGAGTTTAAATATTAATCTAAGGTTCTGGTCTAATATGATCAGTAAAAATATTTATTTTTTAAGTCATAACAGTAGGGTATTGCATATATGTGAAATTTATCATTTTTAACCACACTATGCACCGTAGGGGCATTTTGGTCATTTCACATAAGCTTTAAAGGTCAAATTTGAAAATCTGAGTTCAAAACTTTTTCTTACTGTTAAAGTATAAAAATTTACTTAAAACAGCAGTAGGTATCAAGTTTGATATGTCAAAAATAGTTTTAATCCATACTATGTGTTTAAATGCGTAAAAAGTCGGTTTTAAGCGATTTTCAGGTTATATAAGGAACGCTAAGATTTTTATCAGTCCAAAAGGCTTAAAATATTTTATTTAACATATAAAATCAGTAGCAAAAAGTTTGGTATCAAAATGTTATGTAAAACCCATTTTATTAGCAAAAAGGGTATAACCGTCAATTACCGAATCAAAGCAAGAACCCTATGTTATGATCAGTTTAAAAATAAATAAAAATCTTCAAAAATCCCAAAATATTATATTACATCAGTGGGTAAAAGTTTGGTGTCAAAATTCGGGTTTAAATAGGCTTCATGATAAATATGCCGTTTAATTAATAAAAAGCTTTCAAATTACGATATTGAGCATAACTCCTAATTTAGACCTCAAACTGATGTCAAATTTTTAGGACAAGTTTATAAATTAGTAATAAAGGTTTTTGTCCTCTCACATTTTAAAAAAATCTCGTTTTAAAGTCAAAAGGGCATAATGGTCAATTTTAGGCGTTTAACGGAAACACGCAATGAACTAGGATTACAAAAGAACCACATTGTATAAACTCAGAGGGTTATACTAACATGTAATATGGTCCTAATGGAACCCTAAGGCATTTCTAAAACAAGTTAATCGGGTCAGAACTGAAAGTCAATGCAAAAGTCTACTTTTGCGACTTTCGGTTCCGAACCGAGCCTAAACTCGGAATTGTCGGGTTGAACATGCTTAGACATGTTCTTACATCATTTACCAAGTTATTTTAGTTGTTAAAACAGGTTCCATAACTTCTATATTACTAATTATGAATTTATTTGCAAAAATAGCTTCTGTTGACTTTTTAATATAAAGTTTGACCCGACAATTGACCAAGTTTGAGTGATAATCAGGGGGTGCCCTTTTAAGGGTTTATTCCTTACATGATTACCAACTCATAGCCACTTTCAATTCGAAAAATGACTAGACCATTAGTGATTAATCACTAAGTCAAAGCTTAATTACGACGGCTTTGACTTTTGGTCGTTAAGCTAATAAATCTTGAACTAGGGAGGCTAAGAATGCTTAGAAAGGCTCTTAGCACGAATTAGGAACTTGAGGAAACTTGCTTGAAGACCAGAGAGCTTCAGAGAGTAAGTTTTGAATGATTTTCGAAAGTGATCACATGAACTATCAAACAAGAACTCTTATATAGGAAATTTAAACTCACAAGATCAATCCAATAAAGTCTACAAGTGATTCCTGATCATCCCAGGTGTCCCCTATGCATGTAAAACCATTGGTTCAGTCAACCACCATGCAAAGGCAGTGGAACTAGCTGGATAGGCATCTGTCATCTTTTTCTGCATCTGATGGTTCTACGCGGCCCACGTAAGGTTTGGCAGAGGGTCTACGCGGCCCACGTGGAGGTCAGGTCCGGTCAACAAGTTTCCATACTTTGCATTTTTGGTCCCTGGTCCTTCAAAACTTATTTTAACTTGTGTTTATTGCACTTTTAACCCCCAAACTTTACTTTTAAGGACTCTAAGTCATAAACAAACTCTGTTAAGCTCCCGACTAGTTATACGTTCACCCGAAAAGTCCTAAATTTCAACGTTGACGCTTTTGACCCTTATTTCTTGGAATTAACACTTTAATTATTTATGTGCGTCGAAACTCCATGAATTAATATCCAATATTCTTGCGGGCAAAATATAATCGTTACAATGTTTTTGAGATCGTTAAAAGGTCACTCAGAGGTTACTTTCAACATGTTGACACTTTTAACCCCTATGTTTCATAAGATCCTTATAATGAGCATAAACGACTTTTTAAGTTCGATAAATTATTCTTTAAAGCATACGAACGTCATGTGAGGTCATTCTGAGGCACAAGAATGGCATGTTGACACTTTGGATCCCTCTATTAACATATTTACATTGTTTGACAACTTCGGTCCCTTAGAAATAATTCCTTACACGTTTAAAGTCCATGACACGTGTCTTCATTATATTGGTCATGATTTTACGAGGTGTTACAGAGAGGTTGAGCGATCTTTGAGAAATCCTTAATAAACCGGCGATAATACCCAGCGAGGCTAAGAAATCGTCGCACCTCCGAAGGGTTCTTCGGTGCCGCCCAATTTCTAATAGCATCGATCTTGGCCGGATCCACGTGTATCCCCATTTCGTTAACAATGTGACCAAGAAAGTGTACTTCCCGAATCTAGAAATAACACTTAGAGAACTTCGTGTAGAGTTGCTCCTTCCGCATGAGCTCCAAGATAAGACGTAAGTGTCGCTCATGGTCTTCCTTGCTCTTGGAGTAGATCAAGATATCGTCGATGAACACAATAACAAAATCATCGAGGTACGGTTTGCACGCGCGGTTCATGAGATCCATGAAGACCGCTGGTGCATTAGTCAACCCAAATGGCATAACCAAAAACTCATAGTGGCCATATCACGTTCGAAAAGCCGTTCTGGGAACATCCTCCTCTGGGACTCGCACCTGGTGATAGCCGGATCTTAAGTCTATCTTTGAATAAAAACTTGACCCTCGCAACTGGTCAAACAGATCACCGATGCGTGGTAAAGGGTAACGATTCTTGACGGTCACCTTGTTGAGTTCATGATAATCTATACACATTCGAAAGGACCCATCCTTCTTCTTCACAAACAGAACCGGGGCTCCCCAAGGCGAAGAACTGGGTCGGATAAAGCCTCTATCCAATAGCTCTTGGAGTTCATTTGACAACTCCTGTAACTCTCCTGGCGCAAGACGATAAGGAGCACGAGAAATTGGGGATGCTCCTGGCGTGAGGTCAATCTGAAATTCCACCTGCCGATGTGGAGGTAAACCAGGAAGCTCTTCAGGAAACACATCAGGAAACTCACGAACAACTGGAAGGTCTTCGATCCTTCTCTCATCAGGTTGTGAATCAGTAACAAGAGCTAAAATAGCAGGGTAGCCCTTACGCAGACACTTTTGAGCCTTCATAGCTGAGATGATGCCAACCGTTGCACCACTATGAAGGCCTTGAATTGTCACACCCAGATATTTCCATGTATTACCGGTGGGCCCGGTGAGGAGTATCGTGACGTAGTTGATATCGTCATAGTCAAATAATAACAGTTTAATGCACAACGGAAGTCTAAAAGTAATTATACAAACTGAGTTGAAAGTAAAATAAAATATTACACAACGGATTGTAAGTGGATCCACAGGCGGATCTAAAACAGAAAGAAATATTGTTCAACAGATTTAAAGTATTAAATGCTTGCAAGACTCTTTATTTAATACTCGGAGTTTCCAGCCCATTACGCATAGTACCTGCACTTAATCTTTTTGAAAAATACGTTAGTTTACACTGGTAAATACAATTAACTGACTCTTTTGAAAAGTGTTTACAAAAATTGATTTAAATGCGCAAGGCACAAATATTCTTTTATAACTTGGGATAATTATTTAAAAATAATCTTGTATACAGATTTATATTTTTGTCATCCATTCAGTGCTCGATTAGAAGAGCCGAGTCAAGGTTAATAGACACACCACTTGGTATGATACCCACAAGAAGTTTCCTCACGAGTGGACTACCGTTTTACATACGCAACTGTCAGGTGTATGCCTACACCTCGCGCTTAAGTCGTGGCCATTTCAAATGAATGAGCCAAGGATATCCAGGACACGGTCATTAACCCCCCAAAGGCATTGCATCAAACAAGACAGATTAAAACAGGGTTATGCAACTTAATTATCAATATCCGATTAAATGATTTCATACCCGAACAAGCGGTATTATTATAATACCGTATCCCAAGCCCGTATAAGGGAAAATAAGTTAAAAGTATTTACCTGAGCTTAAAATATAATTTTATTCTCAGTCGTATATCAATCAACAAGTATAAGTAGCTTTTACCGGGCTCCTAATCTGGAATGAAGGTTTTAATAACCTATTAGATTCCTAACGGGTCTTATTTAAGTTTAAACTTAGACCAGTTAGTTTTAAGGAAAGGTTTACGGTTCAAAACACAAGATTAAGCAAAAACCGGATTAGAACATGGTTTAGGCCCAACAAGTACGAAGACTTGTATAAAATGGGTAAACGAAACACATTCTGAATTTTGAAGTAAAAAATTATAAGGTTTGACCCGTTTCGGTTAATTTATGCAAACTAGTTACATAAATTGTACCGAACGCATATATGCATAACGGGTAACCGGACGAGTCATGTACAAGTTCCACAACTTAATATGCTTAAATTATGATGTGATATCAGTAGGATACCTTCCATTATGCCCAAAATGAATTAAAAACCAAATTAAGCCCCGTAAGGGTATATTGGTCATTTTATAGTTTATAAAAGAGGTTAGATAATAAACTGAGGTTCTGGTCTAAAACATTTAGTAAAAACATTTATTTTATGTTATTATATCAGTGAGATATCATACATATGTGTGTTTAATCATTTAGGGCCAAACTATGCACCGTAAGGGCATTTTGGTCATTTCACATATGCTTTAAGGGTCAAATTTGGAAATCTGAGTTCAAGACCTATGCTTACTGTTAAAGTATAAAATTTTATTTATAATATCAGTAGGTAACAAGTCTTAGTTGCCAAATATGATTTTAAACCATACTATGCGCCCAAATCGCATAAAGGTCGGTATTTGACGATAGCTGGGTTAATTAAGGAAATCTGAGATTTTGATCAATCTCAAGTGTTTAAAATACTTTATTTATCATATGATATCAGTAGAAGAAGGTTTGGTATCAATACAATATGTAAAACTCATTTTATTAAAGAAAAGGGCGTTATCGTCAATTACCAAGCCTATGCAAGAACTCTATGCTATGATCAGTTTAAAATTTAACAAAAATTTCCAAAAATCCCTAAATATTATATCTTACAGTGGGTAGCAAGTTTGGTTCCAAAAATTGGGTTAAATTATGATTTATACAAAAAATGTTATTAAATTAACAAAAAGCTTTCATTTTACGATACACACATAACTTCTATTTTAGACCATAAACTAATGTCAAAATTTTTGGACATGCTTATAATTTAGTAATAAAGGTTTTTGTCCACTCACATTATCAAAATCTCGTTTTCATAAAATAAGGGCATAACGGTCAATATTAAGCATTTAACGGAAACATGCAAATGATTTAGATTTCTAAGGGACCATGTAGTATAGCCTCAGAGGATTAGACTTACACATAATATGGTCCTAAAGGAACCCTAAGGCATATCTAAACTAAGCTAAATCGGGTCAGAACTGAAAGTCAAAGCAAAAGTCTACTTTCGCGACTTTCGGTTGCGAACCGTGCCTAAACTCAGAATTGTTGGGTTGAACATGCCTAAACATGTTCTTATATTATTTACTAAGTTATTTAAGTGTTAAAACATGTTCCATACCTTCTGTATTATTAGTTATGAATTATTTTGTAAAAACTGACTAGTTTGACTTTTTGTTAAGTAGTTTGACCCGATAATTGACCAAGTAAAAGTGATAATCGGTAGGTGCCCTTTTAAGGGTTTATTACCTAAATAATTACCAACTGATAGCCACTTTCAATTCGAATAATGGCTGGACCGTTAGTGATTATTCACCAAGTCAAAGCTTAATTACGATAGCTTTGACTTTCGGTCATTAAGCTAATAAAACTTAAACTTAGGAAGCTAAGAACACTCACTGGAGTCCTTAGCACGAATTTGGAACTTGAGAAAGCTTCCTTTAGCTCCAGGAGGCTTCCAAGAGTAAGCTTTGAGTGAAAAAAATGAAAGGGTGCAAATGAACTCAAGAACAACAAGTCCTTTATATAGGAAAATAGATGCCCCAAGATCAATCCATATGTCCCTATGTTGTTTCCAGATGTCCCCAAGTGTCCCTAATGCATGAAAAACCATTTGCTCAGTCCTTGGTACCGAAATCAGCCATGCAATGGTGGTGTAACAGGCTGCAACATGCAGCTGTCATCTTTTTGGTTGTTGGCACTTCTCTCGAGGGACGCGTAAGACTCAAAGGGAGTCTATGCGGGCCGTGATAATGGGCTGCTCCAGTAAAAACTTTCCAAACTTTGCATTTTCAGTCCCTGGTCCATTTTAAGTTTAAATAACTTCATTTTATTACACTAAGGACCCCTATAGTTAACCTTCAAGTATCTTGGGTCACAATTTAACTCCGTTAAGCTTCCGGTTAGTTGTGCGATCACCCGAAACGTCTTATTTCCATTGAAACTTTATGAGATTACTATCCAATATTCTCGAGAGAAAAATATACAGATATTACAATGCTTTTGGGATCGTTAAAAGGTCACTCAGAGGTAACATTAAACTTGTTGACACGTTTAACCCCTGTGCTTTGTAAGTTTTATAATTTATGCGCAAACGACATTCTAACTTCGACAATTTATTCATTAAAGAATATGTGCATCGTATAAGGTTATTTAATAGTGTAGTCTTCATTCATTGGCACGTGTTTTTATTTCATTGGTCATGATTTTGCGAGGTATTACATGAACCGACAAAGATTCTCCGCTAGGGAGAGGGATACGCACGATTTTCTCTTTGTAGAGAATTTCCGCCTGATGCTTAGAAAATCAATCCATACCAACTACCACATCAAAACTTCCAAGAGTAACGGGGAGTAGGTCAATGTCGAACACTTGACCCATAAGATTGAGTTTGCACCCCACGAGGACATGTAAAGCTTCAATCGATTTACCATCAGCCAGTTCTACTACATGTTTGGTTACAAGAGGTGTAGGACTCAACCCTAACTAATGACTGAACTCCAAAGATACATAACTCCAGTCTGCACCAGAGTCGAATAATACCGAAGCAAATAGATTGTTTACTGAAAACGTACCAGTCACCACGTTTCCATCATTCCTAGCTTCCCTAGCACCAATGGTAAACATTCTCCCGCGTGCAGCATTCCCACCATTGTTTCCATTTTTGTTATTCCCAGTGTTGTTGTTATTATTCCCCGTATTCTTATTCAACTGAGGGCAATTCTGCCTGAAATGACCCTCGCCACCACACTGAAAACAACCGCTACGATTACCCTGATTCTACTGAGGTTGCTGCCTATCCTGTTGCTGTGGCTGTTGTTGCTGTGGGGGTTGCTGCTGCTGCTGTCTCGGGAGTGGAGCCCTACAATCTCTAGCCTTATGACCCACTTTGTTGCACCTGTGACAGACTCGGGTACATGGCCCATGGTGATGAAAGTTGCACTTGTTACACTTTGGCTGCTTTCCCGCATAGGTACTCTGATTCGAATTGCTGCCCTGCTTCTGATTAACAGAAGATGACTGACTGAAACTATGATTGCTACCGGTGTCTGGTTTCTTCTGTGACAGTATCGAATTGGACGCCTTGTCTACATCATTCCACTTACGCTTGTTGTCAGTAGCAGGATTAGTAGCTGTAGCAGTAGTAGCAGAAGCACGTGGTGGCAGCGAGCCACGCTCCACCTCCTGATCCGTGATCTTGTGGGCTAATCGGTTGATTCGAGGCAAGTTTTGAAGGTTTGTTGCAGTGACTAAACCCTTGACGCGTGGTGCTAACGCGTTGATATATAGCACAATCCTACGCGGTGGCGGTCGTGATAAGTTAGGACACATATTCGCGAGCTCATGCGACCATTTCTTGTACGCTTCGATCTCGGATCCTGACATCTTCAGATTGTAGTACTCATTTTCCAACTTTTGAATCTCATCACGAGGACAATACTCCTCACGCATTAGTTCCTTGAAATCATCCCAAGTAGTCGCGTTTGCCATCTCAACACCTAGCATTTGGACTTGGGAATTCCACCAAGTCAAGGCACCATCCTCAAGCGTGCCTGAAGCATACTTCACTCGGTCTGCAGTAGGACAGTTACTGTAACATACCAATTTTTATCATATAAAGGTTTGGTTAAATCTATTAAACACTAGTAACTAATAACTAATTCATTTTTTTTTATATAAATACTCAACCCAAATAGTTCTAAACACTATTCTATACAGTTGGTTGAAATATTATTCTAAATTAATTGACCTGTATCTGGGTGACCTTTATAATAAAATAAAAGTATATAAAAATTTATATTATTAGACAGGTAACTTACGGGTAACTTGACCGTAAGAAATATGAAGTTTCTAGATGGGCCTAGGAACCATATAATAATTAGATTATAAAAATACATCGTATTTTGAACATACTCTATTTTTAATAAAACTTAGACCCAAATGTAGACAAAAATATTCTGGTTCCAATAACATATGTATTATTTTCTAAAAACATCATACTGTACAAGTTACACGCGCCAAATAAATGAAGCAGTTAAATTAATTATAATATATATAATTTAAATTAAATACATATAAATTAAATACATTACAAGTAAACTTACGTTTACATTTAATATTAAAAATAATAACTAAATTAAAGTCATACTTATCCATAAATTTGGATGCCTGTCATTTTCCACAGGTATAATAAAATAATATTAAAAGTAAAACTAAAATCTAACTAACTTCTTTTCTATAGACATTGGTGTACATGTTATCAAATTAAAATGATTACACGTGCAACTCAAAAGAATAATTAAAATTCAAAGTGTATACGTGTAGGCATATTATGAAAGATAGAATTTAAAGAAACTATATACGTGTCATATAATTTCGTAGTCCCCAAGATACAATTCCACTATAAAAGGAAGCAAGTAGCACAGCATTTCATAATTGCTCAATTCGCCATCTCTCTCTAAAAACCAATATTTCTTATTTATTATTTTTATTTTAAACTCCCAATCACCGCTACCCTTTTCCGATTGATCTAAGTCCCATAACGCATGTCAAGGCTCTGCCCGACTAAGTTCGTTTGGATTTTATCTCAGAACATCGGGACAAGATTGATTTAAGGGTACTATACTTAAACACAAGTGCAAATTATATTTTTAATAGCCAAAAGTTATACCCAAAAGTTATACCAGGAGTTCTTCTAGTCGAACCCTAAAGTTACACAGTAGGTCCATTCCTTTTTCCCACCATTCTACTCTCTTTTTATAAAGTACCCAAAACTATTTATTTATTAGTTCTATTTTATAAACAAACTTTCATCAAAAGTCCTGCCTATTATTTTATTTACCCAATAGGGAACCATAGTTGAGACACCCAAGTAAACCTGCACAAATCCTAAAATTTTCATAGCAATCAGAATCAGGATCAGAACCCCTAAAACTCAAGGGGGGCAAAACCTAGTTGACGATTATCTTCAAGAAAACGTTGTCTAAATACTATTGGCCGAATTATTGACTCAGCTAGCCTACTCCTAAGCGTGGCAACCCTATGGCGAAAGGCGACCTGTCGCGCCACACGACAGGAATAAGGGGACCCCTCGCGTGGCGCGAGGGGGACTAGATTCCAGCTATAAATAGTAGAGGTTGGGACTGGCTTCTGTGCGTTTGAACGACGAAGAAATTCGTCTGAGGCACGGAGTTATGCTCTGTTTACCACAATTAACACACACACCTCGAAATTCTGCCGCAGTAACAGGGTAATAACTCGATCGCTATTACGATTCATTTTCCGAGCAATCAATATATCCAAAGAATGCCTAAGTGCCGCCCACATTGGGCTATGCTTTATCGTTTGTCGGTAATCCGATAAATGAGCCGAAGCATTGTACTTTGTCGTTGTCGATAATTCGATATACGAGTTGAAGTACTATACTTTGTCGTTTGTCATTTTGATAAATGAGTTGAAGTATTGCACTTGGTCATTCATTGTGAGAATTTGATCTCGGGGAATTATCGTAACTGCTGTATTGATCATTAACCTGGTTCTTGTAAAATTCGTTAAGAGTTGATTTAGGTTTTTCACCAATACGTATTCCATTCTGTTAAACTACCAAGAATACTCCCAACTACACCCTTACAATCAAACAAACTATTAAATCATCAGAAGATCCAGAATAATAAAGTACATGCTTAATTATCGGGAAAAGTAGAATCAAGAAGTTTGTTAACTCAATCCTGCATGATGATTTGTGAGTTATTCTTCTTTTATAAACTCTTTTCTCACAGTTTGTGAGTTATTCTCTTTTTATAAATTCTTTTATCACAGTTTGTGATTGTTTACAATACTCCAAATTATTTTCCGAATTATAACTTACAGTGATTAAGTTTATGTGAATCACCAAGTTACAGCCGGTATGTGGGGTATTGTATACATTACTTGATAATCGTCACCATTGGGGCAGCCATTGGGTGATATGACCATAATCACAGATACCATTGGACGTATGGGCCAATGGATCGAGTGGTAAAGTACTGTGGGTAGTTGGTTGATATCAGGATACATTGTAAAAGATCTTATCACTGTGAATTATAACAAATGTGTCATTTTCAGAAACTAGAATAATTCACTCAGTATTTCCCGCTGACAAAACCTTTTTAAAACGCGTTTCAGGTAATTACAATAGATTGGAGCAAGGATTGGATCCGACACTAAAGGACTTCAAGAAGTGGCTTATTTTCAAATTAAGAAATATTATTTTTATTAAAAGCTACCTTTGTAAAACATGGAATTTATTCCATCTTTTTAAATAAAATCCGGTGTTTCTAAACTCTGATATTTTTCCTAACTCACGGTCCTGATGAAATTCCGCTGCAATGTTTTTCAAAATAATCACCGGTACCACTGGACTGCTCACGGCACCGATTCCGGCCAGATGGGGTCGGGGGTCGTGACAGAAGGTGGTATCAGAGCTAAGCCACTGCTTTAAGCCTATAAGTGTTGTGATAACAATACTTAAGCTTAAATATAAGAGTTAGGAAATTGCTATTAACTTAACTGGTAGCACATCTGATAGTATTTAGACTTGAACATAAGAAAAGATGCCTTAGTATAAGCTAAGCCACTTGTTTATACAAATAGGTGTTATAATAATACCTAAGCTTAAACGGAAAGTTAGAAACTTAATATTATCTGATAGCACTCTGAATGATATTTAGACTCGAACTTAAAAATTTTGTCTTAATATAAGCTTCAAGATAAAATTACTTATATGAGTATAAAGAAGTATAATTGTTATTCAATAAGAATAACGACTAGCAGGCAATAGCATTTAATTGCTATTTATTCTTGTTTATTGGTATTACTTGGTCAAGAGTAAAAATATATTATGGAAATATAAATTTCCTTAATTCTGGATTAAAGCCCTAATAAAAAGAGGCACTTTTTGAAAAAGATACTATTTATGGGAAATAGGAAATTTTCTCCGGCAAAACTGGGTATAGAGTAGCAGACTCTCCAGCTTGTCCGGATATACTAAAATTACCGCTCCGGCGCGAACCGGATAAGACGGGATAAATGGTATGTTAAACCAGTAACAAGATTTCCCTAAATAGTATCATGACCAAATATCTGACTGGTTGTTGGAAATATGAATCTATTATATACATTTAACCCTATGAAAGGTATGTATATTACAACATGTGAAATATATAATATAGATATGTATATCTATAAGGAATTCCAAAAGTCAATTAAGAATAAAGCACAAGCATATGAATATAGATTTCTTTATCAGAAATCTTTCGCATATATCTTTAATTTTGATATCAAACATTCTTTCGTTTGATCATCTACCTCGTAACTCATGCAACAAAATAATACTGGAAACCCATTAAGTTGGGACACCATCAAAAATATAAGAATTACCAATGCGTTGCCATAAATTGTTAACGCCATAAATTATGAACGCAAGTAAGAACCATCTAAAGTTGTGCTAATGCACAAGAAAACACATGAAACTTAAAATTTTACGTCCACAGACGTCAAAGTTTATCACACACAAACTTCCAAGGCAAGACCTTTGAAAAATATAAATTAGGCACGATAACACCAATATTAATTCCGTCGGTGAAAGTACTACTAATCAAAAAGCGGTATTTTGCCACATGATCTTACAAAACAATCAAAATCTCGCTGAGGTACGTTGGAACAACATTTCACAAACATCGGTGCATAGTCTAACCTGAGTCATAATTATTAGTACTACAAAAGAAGTCATATAGTTTTGCACATTCCCTATTTCATTTCACTTCATTCGACATTCTCTGATAATGTCATTTAACAAATAGTTATCACACGAAACTCCAAATAAGAAGTTCTTATATTTCTTTCGTTACAATTCTGACTTCTGCCTATAATAAGTTGACTTCCGTGTTCTTTCAATGGTCATCATACCATAAAGAATTCTTTTAGCGAATATTGATCCATTTCATTTCTTGGTAAATCCACATGATACACATGCACTATTTGTTGCGCATGTGGTTCATTTATAAGACCCTAGGAAGGCATCATTTCAATTTGTTGTTTTATCAAAAGTTCAAATGACATTCCGCTATACTTCATCTTTGCATTGTAAACCACGTTTTTACAAAGCAATGACTCTTTAATATCGAATCAATGAATTTATTGAAAAACTCGATTTTCTTTTAAAAGGGATACATGGTTTCTTTATGATCATGTTTGAACTTTCTTATTAAAACTCGTTTTATCCAAACCCAGTTAACTTGCTCGCAATACGTACTCAATTCAAAGTCCCATATGATGGATTGAAACCATCATATTCAAAATAGTCCTAACAAGCACTTCAATTCTCTTAAATCATAATATGCTTGTTTAGTCTTTTAATTCATCAAATCATCTATTTGATCACGATCACTTTGTGATGACATTTTCACAAAATTGAAGATTGCGCTAATCTAAGATTTAATTATTTATTTATATTGAATCCTCTTTATTAATTTATTTTATAAAAGCAATCTTAACACAATTATGTGCTAAGATAATAATCCACCATTTCATGTCCTAAATTCCGTAGTCCTTACAACCAATCGAGCCTTTCGTGATATTTCTTACCTTATCATCATTAATCGAAAAACATTGTATAAACTTAATTGATTATATATAGAAACTTACAATATAGTATTTCTGTAATTAAAATTTTTGTTAAAACCATTAAGGTAAAGAAATTATATTTTTGTTTAAAGTATATTCTCATTTAAGTTTATGCATTTGTTATTGGTAATTAATATTAGTTTTATTATTAGTAATAATATATTAATAGTAATAGTGTTAATATTATTTTTAGATACTAGAGTTATTATCAAGGGCATGTATTGAATAGCCTAGCCTTAGTTAGGCATGGACTGGCCACCTATGCTTAAACAAGGCAGCACTAACCAATATCCGCCGTGATAATGACTAGTTAATTAAGTCATCATACTTATTTAGTAAATTTTAATTATATATAAAAATATTTTACTTTGTACTAAAAAGAGAAGACATATTTTTATAAAACAATACCAGAATTAGAGGGACGAATAAAATTATACAAATAATTATGTATCACATATTTTGTGATAACTATGTACTATAACACTCTAGCAAGAAAATAACCATATAAGAATAATATAGTAGTCAGCAACTACATTGGGTTAGAAGAACATTGTAATACATAAAGAATAGTCACCACAACATTTGTAACTACATTTTACAACGCTATATGGTTTCAAAATAAAAATAAGTAATCACATAGAATTGACCCAGTGTTATATAAAATATTTTACAAATACTTTTACCCCTTTTATTCACAACTTTCATTTAAACGTTATAAATAATAGTGATTCTTTTACAAAATCATAATACTAAAATATTTTGTAAATATAATAACTTCACTATAGTATTTTGTAATCTATATTACATAATAAATATAAGTTATTTTACATAGTATAATAAATACTAAAATAATATTTATTTGAAAGTGGTAACCATTTACATATAGTAAAAATGCGAAACAAATAATATATATTACATTGGCTTTACAAATATAATATAATGGTTAGTCATGCCAAAACAACTTGTTCTTATTATATTTCCATCTCTAGGACATAGTATGAAAAATATAGTCACTAATAGTGTACTATCACATTATTTCACCATTTAAAACAACTTGGAACTCTAATACACTAACTCTATTTTCCTTTGGTGTATCTTTGTAATTCACTCATCTTAACACATAGAATTTCTCATATCATAATTTACTATTTGACAAATCATTTTTCATGCTTTTGTTTCATTTTGAACTCATCAATTCTAAGTCTTCCTCAGTTGTCAAATCAAGTAAGATTTCTTTTAATAAAGAATTTTATTGATTCCAAAAGTCCTTCACATTTATTTTAAAATCTATTTATCATATATCTTTTGGCCTGAACCTAGTCACCTTGGAAACTATACCATTTCATCTCATTCGTTTATCATCGAATTCTTACACTAATTCAGTTGAACCATTGAATCCTATCTATTATACAATTCATAGTCACCAAATTTGATATTTTGATTTGGTATCATTTACCTTAATATTATTTTTATTGCCTAAAAAGTAACATAACTCTAAAAGAAATATCGTAGTCCAAATCTCGAGGACAAGATTTAAAACAAGGTGGGGAGGATGTAACATACCAATTTTTATCATATAAAGGTTTGGTTAAATCTATTAAACACTAGTAACTAATAACTAATTCATTTTTTTTTATATAAATACTCAACCCAAATAGTTCTAAACACTATTCTATACAGTTGGTTGAAATATTATTCTAAATTAATTGACCTGTATCTGGGTGACCTTTATAATAAAATAAAAGTATATAAAAATTTATATTATTAGACAGGTAACTTACGGGTAACTTGACCGTAAGAAATATGAAGTTTCTAGATGGGCCTAGGAACCATATAATAATTAGATTATAAAAATACATCGTATTTTGAACATACTCTATTTTTAATAAAACTTAGACCCAAATGTAGACAAAAATATTCTGGTTCCAATAACATATGTATTATTTTCTAAAAACATCATACTGTACAAGTTACACGCGCCAAATAAATGAAGCAGTTAAATTAATTATAATATATATAATTTAAATTAAATACATATAAATTAAATACATTACAAGTAAACTTACGTTTACATTTAATATTAAAAATAATAACTAAATTAAAGTCATACTTGTCCATAAATTTGGATGCCTGTCATTTTCCACAGGTATAATAAAATAATATTAAAAGTAAAACTAAAATCTAACTAACTTCTTTTCTATAGACATTGGTGTACATGTTATCAAATTAAAATGATTACACGTGCAACTCAAAAGAATAATTAAAATTCAAAGTGTATACGTGTAGGCATATTATGAAAGATAGAATTTAAAGAAACTATATACGTGTCATATAATTTCGTAGTCCCCAAGATACAATTCCACTATAAAAGGAAGCAAGTAGCACAGCATTTCATAATTGCTCAATTCGCCATCTCTCTCTAAAAACCAATATTTCTTATTTATTATTTTTATTTTAAACTCCCAATCACCGCTACCCTTTTCCGATTGATCTAAGTCCCATAACGCATGTCAAGGCTCTGTCCGACTAAGTTCGTTTGGATTTTATCTCAGAACATCGGGACAAGATTGATTTAAGGGTACTATACTTAAACACAAGTGCAAATTATATTTTTAATAGCCAAAAGTTATACCCAAAAGTTATACCAGGAGTTCTTCTAGTCGAACCCTAAAGTTACACAGTAGGTCCATTCCTTTTTCCCACCATTCTACTCTCTTTTTATAAAGTACCCAAAACTATTTATTTATTAGTTCTATTTTATAAACAAACTTTCATCAAAAGTCCTGCCTATTATTTTATTTACCCAATAGGGAACCATAGTTGAGACACCCAAGTAAACCTGCACAAATCCTAAAATTTTCATAGCAATCAGAATCAGGATCAGAACCCCTAAAACTCAAGGGGGGCAAAACCTAGTTGACGATTATCTTCAAGAAAACGTTGTCTAAATACTATTGGCCGAATTATTGACTCAGCTAGCCTACTCCTAAGCGTGGCAACCCTATGGCGAAAGGCGACCTGTCGCGCCACACGACAGGAATAAGGGGACCCCTCGCGTGGCGCGAGGGGGACTAGATTCCAGCTATAAATAGTAGAGGTTGGGACTGGCTTCTGTGCGTTTGAACGACGAAGAAATTCGTCTGAGGCACGGAGTTATGCTCTGTTTACCACAATTAACACACACACCTCGAAATTCTGCCGCAGTAACAGGGTAATAACTCGATCGCTATTACGATTCATTTTCCGAGCAATCAATATATCCAAAGAATGCCTAAGTGCCGCCCACATTGGGCTATGCTTTATCGTTTGTCGGTAATCCGATAAATGAGCCGAAGCATTGTACTTTGTCGTTGTCGATAATTCGATATACGAGTTGAAGTACTATACTTTGTCGTTTGTCATTTTGATAAATGAGTTGAAGTATTGCACTTGGTCATTCATTGTGAGAATTTGATCTCGGGGAATTATCGTAACTGCTGTATTGATCATTAACCTGGTTCTTGTAAAATTCGTTAAGAGTTGATTTAGGTTTTTCACCAATACGTATTCCATTCTGTTAAACTACCAAGAATACTCCCAACTACACCCTTACAATCAAACAAACTATTAAATCATCAGAAGATCCAGAATAATAAAGTACATGCTTAATTATCGGGAAAAGTAGAATCAAGAAGTTTGTTAACTCAATCCTGCATGATGATTTGTGAGTTATTCTTCTTTTATAAACTCTTTTCTCACAGTTTGTGAGTTATTCTCTTTTTATAAATTCTTTTATCACAGTTTGTGATTGTTTACAATACTCCAAATTATTTTCCGAATTATAACTTACAGTGATTAAGTTTATGTGAATCACCAAGTTACAGCCGGTATGTGGGGTATTGTATACATTACTTGATAATCGTCACCATTGGGGCAGCCATTGGGTGATATGACCATAATCACAGATACCATTGGACGTATGGGCCAATGGATCGAGTGGTAAAGTACTGTGGGTAGTTGGTTGATATCAGGATACATTGTAAAAGATCTTATCACTGTGAATTATAACAAATGTGTCATTTTCAGAAACTAGAATAATTCACTCAGTATTTCCCGCTGACAAAACCTTTTTAAAACGCGTTTCAGGTAATTACAATAGATTGGAGCAAGGATTGGATCCGACACTAAAGGACTTCAAGAAGTGGCTTATTTTCAAATTAAGAAATATTATTTTTATTAAAAGCTACCTTTGTAAAACATGGAATTTATTCCATCTTTTTAAATAAAATCCGGTGTTTCTAAACTCTGATATTTTTCCTAACTCACGGTCCTGATGAAATTCCGCTGCAATGTTTTTCAAAATAATCACCGGTACCACTGGACTGCTCACGGCACCGATTCCGGCCAGATGGGGTCGGGGGTCGTGACAGTTACACATGGCGAAGACTGATTCATCCTTCTCAAACCAACGTAGTCCCACTGAACGTCTGTGGCTTACAATCCATAAACGTCTTAAACGTGCAAACAGGTGGATTGTTATGATTCAGATGCACCTGTTGACCTATTGACAAAAGAACATACAACACACAAGTAAGATTCGAGTACATGACATAAGGATAAATAGTATTTGGCACATATCGTACCAGCTTGCTGAGCTGCCAGAGCTTCAGCCACACGAGTGTTGATCAAATTAGTTAATTCAGCCTGAGTCATAGCAATGTGTCCACGTCCACCGCCGCGGCCTCTACCAAGTCCACCATGTCCACTCATGATTCTATACAAGAAAAGGGAAAGGTTAAAATGCGAGTTTGAGTGGGAGTCAAACATTACTATGACTTCCATGGACTACCGGGTTCTATCGTTACGTCAAGCAATAGAGCGGAACCCATTTCACACTTGTCAAGTTTCACTGGGACTCACATGCACCCCACATAATTATTATGTGTGCACCCATAATAATAATCCAATTTGCATGTTAATCTCAGCTCCTCACAACTCGTGCTAAAAGTGTCACACCCCAAAATACCACATGCGGAATTACTGCGAGGCGTATGACATACCAGGATCCAAGCCACCAATCACATTGAACTTCGCATAATATAATTAAATAAAACTTTCATTTATGAGTAAACTTCCGTTTTGCTCCCTGTGGTTTGGTCATTTTAACAATTTTGCTCCAATAGTTTAAAAATAGCCATTTTCCTCCCTGATCTTTCGAGTTTGTCGCCAGTTTGCTCCCTAATCTTTCGAGTTTGTCGCCAGTTTCCTCCCTAATGGAGTTAGAGGCTGGGAGCAAAATGAAGATAAGTTAGAAAAATCAGGGAGGAAAATGGCTATTTTTAAACTATTGGAGCAAAACCGTTAAAATGACCAAACCACAGGGAGCAAAACGGAAGTTTACTCTTCATTTATTGACCTTATGTGTTACAACGTTATAAACAATTCACAGTATATAGCAGAAGCATAATTCATTCGTTAAGTATTTATAAGCCACATGTGAAAGCCATTTGTCTTGTGTTGTGTTTCCATGTATCTCGACCCATGACCACTCCAGCTTCCCAGATAGCAAGTTCCAACGATATGCACAAGGCCTGCAAGGCATGTAACAACGAATCAACAACAAAGTTGAGTGAGTTCACAGTTGGGTGTTCGTTTTAAGTTGTTTCCGAAAACATAGTTTGTCTTTAGCTGGCTTACTTGCCGTGGGGGTTACCCCATAGTTGAAAATATGATTAACCGGTTCCTTCTTTCCCAACCATAACCAGTATCTTTATTTCCCAATCCATATCCATAATCAGTGAGGGCTTCCCCATGTGAATCACTAGACCCGTTTACCATATCGACCACTGACTAAAGTAAGTTGGTGCCCTGACGTCAATGTCTATCATCATTGACTAGTGCCCAGATCCATTAGTTCACGCCCGTCCTCTGCGGCACGGTGTGAGGCTTGTCAAACCTAAATAGCGCTATCTAACTAATGACACGCTCGCCATTGGCCCGGCGATTAAGTCGATATAAAAGGAGGGACTTCATGATAGAGAGTTTTGGTCTAGTATCCTTGTTGTCACCCTTCAGTAAAGAGGGTGTGTACGCAATCCCCAAACCAGGAGATTACGCAGGTTCCGATTAAGTTCTTAGTACGTGTTGTCACCCTTCAATAAAGAGGGTGTGTACGTGTTCCAAACCAGGAGATCACGCATTTTCAGTTCAAGTCCTTTACCCATTCCCAACCCCTGGGAATCCCATGCCTTGTAGAAAGTGTGAACTCACCTTGGTTTGCTCAGTATGCTAAATTACGTGCTCACAAATAATCAGTCAAGGCCTATAGTATGCACGTATACACAATCAGTTTACGTTCGTAATGACTCGCATGCAAATCTAATATCACATAGTGGGCTTGGCAGTTAACATCATGTATCACGTAATCAGTTAATCAAAGTCATACAATTCATGCTTCACATATATGTCTTTCTCAGTTTATTCTAACATAGTTATCGGTTAACAGACTTAACAGAGTTAACAGACTTAACAGAGTTAAAAGACTTAACAGAGTTATCAGACTTAACAGAGTTAACATACTTAACAGACATAATTCATGTCAACATAATCATTCATATTCACAGTTTACATGCATGATTCATAACCATGTCTATCAGTTAGGTGTACCAGGTGTGAAAGCTAAATCATGTCATTCGATCACATGTGAACCTCATTTAGTAAATGCCAACAATAATTTCTAACATGCATGCATCATACACAGACATATTAACTACTGCTCCTGATAAGCTTCACGAAGAACCTTAAGGTTCGTCGACATAGGGTCACGACGAAGGATCATGACGAACCTTGAGGTTCGTCATCATGAGGCACGACGAAGGTTATGACGAAGCTTGAAGCTTCGTCGACGTAGAGTTCGCTGAAGGAAGGTTCGTCCAATGAAGCTTCGCTGAGTAAAGGTTCACCGGATAAAAACTTCGTCAGTTTATACGCGATCATCATCAACAGTTGCAGATTCAACATGGGATTAGCAGATTTAATCAGTTACAACATCTCCTACTCTTAGATCCTTAATCATCGTTAACAGTTTCAATCATGGATCAATCAACCATAACATCCCCATGAATCAAGTAATAGTCCGTGCATTCCTTATCATTAGTCCTATAATTGCCATCCAGTTACAATAATCCTTAATGCTATCAATCATCATACCAAAAGCATCACAGTATTTATCGTCTAACATGAACCCTAAATCATCAAATAATCATATATGATCAAGATTGTAACATGAATGAATTGTAACACCCTTGTTATTATTTTAAGGTTTTCGTATAGTTTATGGAAATGAACATGTAATTATAATTACATATACTTTGAATAATACGGTTAATTTAAAACTTTTACAAATGAAGGTTTAGTATTAACGGGGTTTGATTACCAAACCCGTTTTCTGGGTGTTACAAGTCTACCCCCCTTAAAGAGGTTTCGTCCCCGAAACCTTGCTTACGTAGTTCATTGGTTTAAACCAAACGAACTTGGTTTCATTTTTAAAGCATTCATTCTTTTTGGTCACTATTTTATCATTCGTATTGACATGTGTGTCTTTCATGTGTAAGTCCTCATGAACCATAACCTTCGTCTTATATTTCTTATCTTGTCGCATATTTGACCGAGTAATCACTCGACCATTTAGTCGCGTTAGTCTATCAACACGTTTAATCCGTGTTTGTCTTATGTTGACAAGCACTTTATATTGGTCATAACTGTAACACCCCCAAAATTCCACCTACGGAAACCCCGCAAGGCGTGTTACGCATCAGAGTTCGAGCCACCAATCACATTGAACCAATGGTAAATACTTTAAGTAAAACATAATATCAATTCCCAAAGTGTTGTGTAGCGGAAGCATGTAATAAGTCGTTTAACAATTGTTTCATAATAATACTTAAAACCAATGTATCGAATTTAAATTAATCCAAGAGCCTCGATCCATGACCACTCCAGCACTCCCAGATAGCAAGTCCACGTTCCAAGGTTAACGACCTACAAGCATGCAAACAAGTGTGTCAGACTACGCTGGTGAGTTCAAGGTTTTGTTAACGTGTTGTATTACCAGATGTATGTTAATGCGATTCAATGTTATGTTACGATGTTGCTCATGCTAGATACCCTAGGGAATGTGCCCATATGTATCCGAGGAGTGTGCCTCTTAACAACCCCAATGCTCCTAACCGAGCATTGGTAATGATCTATCCCATGTACAATAACCAAGACCCAATTTAATTGTTTACCCAGAGTTTCCCTTCCGAATGTTTACCAGTTGTCCCAAACCACCGGGACGCATGCTAGAGAAATGCAATGAACTCACCTTGGTTTGCTCGGCAGATTATACCAAAGTTACTTGAATTAAGAGTGGTCAATCACGTCCTAACAGGGTTACCATACAAGTCAGGTTGGGTTCAAGTAAAGCACGTACGGTTACACAGAGTTAACACGTTACAACACGTAGAGATCATGGCAATACTTAACAGTTAAGCAATACAAGTTAACAGTCATAACATATCCAAACTTGCACGATTTAATAAGCCCATAGTTCCTGGCCCAACATCATAAGTGATTCAATGGCATATACGGCCCAAATAACAATTAACAGCCTTGTACGATACAAACAGTTGTGCGATTACGATTTGGGCTGCTCGGCCCAAATAGATAAACAGTCCAACATATACGGCCCAAAGGGAAAATGTGTAACTTGTGCGATCGGCTGAATTTGTGCGATCGGACCAGCCCAGCCCAATCACCGTCCGGCCCAAACAGTCACTATATGTGTGACCTTGTGCGATCCAAGCAGACTTGTGCGATCTGCTTGGGTTGTGCGGTCGTACCTGGCCCAACAATTATCATACGGCCCAAACAATGATCAAACAAACATCCTTGTGCGACTGGAGACCCCTTGTGCGATCAGGGCCTCTTGTGCGATCAGATCAGCTTGTGCGACTGATCTAGTTGTGCGAGTAGGCATCTTGTGCTACCGAGATGCCTTATGCGAGTGGACCTCTTGTACGATCAAGAGGTCTTGTGCGACCGGTTCAATCATTCCACGAATCAAGCAATTCAGTTATAACAATTTATCAGTTTCCAATTTAACATACTATCAATTAACATCTAACAGTTAATCGATTTCCAAATCAAATCCATTAACAGTTTTCAAGCCAATCCATCTAGCATGCCATCGATCAAACAAGCATATTTCAATTGTTTCTCAAGAACCCTAATCGAACCATTCATGAATACAACCTATTAACATTCAGTCGGATTAAACATGATAACCTCCTAACCGATCAATACTACCATTCGGATCTATAAAATAACATCCAAAGAGCATACTTCAAAGCACACATATGAACCGATTGCATGTATCCATTTGGTTTTCATACAACATGAACGATAACAATAGTTTAACAATTATCAATCGGTTCTAGCTTATCATCACAAATACATTCTAACATGGAATCATAACATCAATCAACACGAAAACATAAAACAAGACACTAACCGAAAGATAGAGGGGGATCCGATTACAAGAAGGCTTCGGTGAGGAGGAATGCTTGGCTGCCTTAGGTTCGCAAAAGAGAGAGAGAGGAGAGCTATGGTTTTTGTGTGATTTGGTAACAATGTGAGATAAGTGCAAGCACCCCTAGTGTTAATTGGCTAAGGGTATGGGCCGAACCCCAAACTTGGGCTGCCCTATGGTCCGAGTACAAACAATACGGCCCAATGGCCTTGTGCATCGAGTGATGGTTGTGCGGTTGGTTCATGTTGTGCGTTTGAGCCAATATATACATACATACATTACATTACATAAAACACAAAATCATAACGTTTAATAATCGTAATAGTTCACATAAGCACGTATTGTTACACAAAGTAGGTTCGAATTACGTGTTGTCACAGTATCCCCAACTAAAAAGAAATTTCGTCCCGAAATTTGGTATACACTCACTAACGGAAGCTATATTGTTCACTAGTTTTCCTGGGGTGTCACATCATCCCCCACTTGAATGGGAATTTTGTCCCGAAATTCACTAGTTGCATCAACATTAAGTTTGCTAGGTTTTGCCTGATCTTTGGGGAATAAATGTGGATACTTAAGTTTCATCTGGTCCTCGCGTTCCCACGTGAACTCTGGACCACGTCTTGAGTTCCAACGAACCCTCACAATCGGTATGCGGCTGTGTTTACGAACTTTAACTTCCCGATCCATAATCTCAATTGGTTCTTCGACAAACTGCAATTTGTCATCTATCTTTAGCTCTTGAAATGGTACTACTAGTGTTTCATCAACCAAACACTTCTTTAGCTGTGATACGTGGAACACATCATGGACATTACCCAACTCAGCAGGTAATTCCAACCTGTAGGCCACCTTTCCAATTCGTTCCAGAATTTTGAATGGCCCTACATAGCGAGGGTTTAGTTTGCCGTGTTTCCCAAAACGCACCACACCCATCCAGGGTGAGACCTTTAACATTACGCGATCATTAACTTCGAATTCCAACGGTTTACTACGCTTGTCAGCGTAGCTTTTCTGGCGGTCTCGAGCTGCGGCCATACGGTTTCGGATCTGCACAATGCTTTCTGATGCCTCAAGCACAAACTCAGGGCCTGTGATTTGACTGTCACCCACCTCAAGCCAACAGAGGGGTGAACGGCATTTCCGTCCGTACAGTGCTTCGAACGGAGCTGCCTTAATACTTGTATAGTAGCTGTTGTTGTAGGAGAATTCTATCAACGGTAAGTGCTTCTCCCATCCTTTCCCAAAGTCAATTACACATGCCCGTAGCATATCTTCAAGTGTTTGGATGGTGCGCTCGCTTTGACCATCCGTCTGCGGGTGATAAGCAGTACTCATGTCGAGCTGGGAACCGAACGATTAATGCATTGACTGCCATAACTCTGAAGTGAAACGCGGATCTCGGTCTGAAATGACAGAAGTTGGCACCCCATGCCTAGAAACCACCTCCTTAAGATACACTGCTGCCAGCTGAGAAGATTTGTCTGTTTCCTTGATTGCCAGGAAATGTGCTGACTTCGTGAGGCGATCAACAATCACCCAAATAGTGTCATTCCCAGCCTGAGTTCTTGGTAGTCCTGTTACGAAATCCATGGCGATCTGTTCCCACTTCCATGTGGGTATCTCTGGTTGCTGTAGTAGACCCGAGGGCTTTTGATGTTCTGCTTTGACTTTTGCACAAGTCAAACATTTGCTGACGTAGGTTGCTATGTGAGCTTTCATGCTTGGCCACTAGTACATAGTTTTTAAGTCATGGTACATCTTATCTGATCTAGGATGTACGGAGTAACGTGACTTATGTGCCTCTTCCATTACAAGTTCTCGTAAGTTGCCAAAGAATGGGACCCAAATGCGTCTAGTTACGTAGTAAGAACCGTCTCCCTTTCATTCTAGTCGTTGCCTCGAGCCACGTAAAGCTTCAGCTCAAACGTTCTCTGGTTTCAACGCTTCTAACTGAGCGTCTCGTATCTGGGAAGGAAGATTGGACTAGATCGTGAGTTGCAATGCTCGCACACGCTTAGGTGCATTATCCTTTCTACTGAGGGCGTCAGCTACAACGTTCGCCTTGCCCGGATGATACTTGATGGCACATTCATAATCGTTCAATAATTCCACCCATCGTCGTTGTCGCATATTCAACTCTTTCTGGTCGAAGATGTGCTGGAGACTCCTATGGTCGGTGTAGATGGTGCATTTGGTACCGTACAGATAGTGCCTCCAGATCTTCAACGCAAACACCACCGCTCCTAATTCCAAATCGTGAGTCGTATAGTTCTTCTCGTGCACCTTCAGCTGACGAGAAGCATAAGCTATCACCTTCTCGCGTTGCATCAACACGCATCTGAGACCCTGAATCGAAGCATCGCAATAAACTACAAAATCTTCGGTACCCTCTGGTAACGATAAGATCGGTGGACTGCAAAGTTTCGGTTTTAAACACTGGAAGGCCTCTTCCTGCTTCGTTCCCCAAGAGTACGCCGTGTTCTTCTGTGTTAACAAGGTGAGAGGTTGCGCGATTTTTGAGAAATCTCTAATAAACCTTCGATAGTATCCCGCGAGACCAAGAAATTGTTGCACCTCAGACGGAGTCTTTGGTGCCGCCCAATTCTTAACTGCATCCACCTTCGCAGGATCCACATGTATCCCTTTCTCGTTAACAACGTGCCCAAGGAAATGTACTTCTTGAATCCAAAAGTCGCACTTAGAAAATTTCGCATACAGCTGTTCCCTTCTCAAAAGTCCCAAGATGAGACGTAGGTGGCGCTCGTGATCCTCCTTGTTCTTGGAATAGACTAAGATGTCGTCAATAAACACTATAACAAACTCGTCGAGATATGGCTTACATACGCGGTTCATGAGATCCATGAAAACCGCCGGTGTATTGGTCAATCCAAACGGCATGACCAAAAACTCATAGTGTCCGTAGCGCGTTCGAAAAGCCGTCTTGGGAACATCCTCTTCCCTAACCCTTACCTGGTGATACCCCGATCTTAAGTCGATCTTTGAATAGAAACTTGACCCTTGAAACTGGTCAAACAAGTCGTCGATGCGTGGTAATGGATAGCGGTTCTTGATGGTCACCTTGTTGAGCTCTCGGTAATCAATACACATACGGAACGACCCATCTTTCTTCTTTACAAATAGTACTGGGGCTCCCCAAGGCGAAGAACTGGGTCGAATGAAGCCCCTGTCCAACAGCTCTTGCAGTTGGTTAGACAGTTCTTGCAATTCCCCGGGTGCCAAACGGTAAGGAGCACGTGCAATTGGAGCTGCTCCTGGTGCAAGATCAATCTGAAATTCTACTTGACGGTGAGGAGGTACCCTGGTAACTCCTCTGGGAACACATCAGCGAATTCTCGCACCACTGGCAGATCCTCGATCTTACTTTCTTCGGACTGAGCGTTGGTAACTAATGCTAACATTGCAGGATACCCCTTTTGCAGATATTGCTGTGCACGCATGGCCGAGATAATACCAACCATCGTCCCACTACGATGCCCTTGAACTAATAATGTCTCCCCATCAGGGAGAGGGATACGCACGATCTTCTCTTTACACAAAATTTCTGCTTGGTGCTTAGACAACCAATCCATACCTACCACTATGTCGAAACTACCGAGCGTAACGGGAAGGAGATCAATATCAAACACTTGACCCACGAGATCTAGTTTGCACCCGAAAAGGACATTCAAGGCTTCTATCGTCTTATCATCTGCTAGTTCTACTACTTATTTAACTTCTAAAGGTGTTGGGGTTATCCCTAATCGTTGACTAAACTCTAGGGACACATAACTCCAATCGGCACCCGAATCAAATAATACAGAAGCAATACGATTGTTAACAGGAAACGTACCAGTTACAACGTTGCCGTCATTCCTGGCATCCCCTGCTCCAAGCTGGAACACTCTGCCTCGAGCACCATTTCCCCCATTGTTGCCGTTGTTGTTGTTGTTGTTGTTTCCAGCATTGTTGTTATTCGGGCGGTTGTTGTCGTTAGCGTTCTGGTTTAACTGAGGGCAATCCCGCTTAAAGTGGCCCTCGTCACCACACTGATAGCACCCCTTCCTGAAACCCTGGTTCTGCTGGGGTGGTTGTCCTTGTTGTCTCTGATTCTGCTGGTTTTGTTGCTGCTGGTGTTTGGGCTGGGAGGCCCTACAATCCCTGGCCTCATGGCCCGCCTTACCACACCTGTTACATGTTCAACCACATGGCCCGAAATGATGATAGCCACACTTGTTACACTGTGGCTTCCTCCCTGCATACTGACCCTGACTTTGGCTACTTCCCTGGCCTTGATTGACAGAAGACGACTGGCTGATGTGGCGGTTGGTGTTGTTGTCTGGCCTTTTCTGAGTCTGACCAGCACTGGGTGCTTTGTCGTAGTCGCTCCACTTCCATTTGTTATCGTTAGCAGATGTAGTAGCAGTGGGTGCCGCAGCAGCAGTGGCTGAAATGCGCGGGGGTAACGAATTACTCTCTACCCCTTGGTCCACAATCTTATGAGTCAGACGAACAATCTGTGTTAAATCATTGAGATGGGCTGCGGTGACCAAACTCTTCACACGCGGAGGCAACCCTTTGATGAATAACTCAATCCTCCGAGACATAGGCCGGGACAAGTTTGGGCACATGTCGGCCAGTTCATACGATCGCTTCACATACGCTTCGACTTCAGATCCTACCATCTTCAAGTCGTAGTACTCGTTTTCCAACTTCTGGACCTCGTCCCGAGGACAATACGCTTCCCGAATCAGCTCTTTAAAGTCATCCCAAGTTGTAGCATTCGCTACCTCGATGCCCAACAGTTGGACTTGGGCATTCCACCACGTTAAGGCACCATCCGCCAAGGTACCCGCATCATATTTCACCCTGTCCCCAGCGGGACAATTACAGATAGCAAACACAGACTCTGCTTTCTCGAACCATCTTAGAAGTCCCACAGCCCCTTCAATCCCGGTGAAGGTCTGTGGCTTACAGTCCATAAACATTTTGAATGTACAAGCAGGCTGGTTGGGTTGAGGTTGCACTTGCTGACCTAAAGGACGAAAGGGAACACATTAAAGAAGTGAAAAGACGTGTACGCGATATGAGAGTAAGAGTACTTGGTACATTCCGTACCAGCTTGATAGGCTGCTAAGGCCTCAGCCACACGGGTATTGATTAAGTCAGTCAACTCAGCCTGAGTCATGTTGATGTTGCCACGTCCGTGTCCTCGTCCACTCATGATTCTATAGTTGGAAATGAACTGATTTAGGAGTCTATCAAGGTGGAATTCATGTATCACACTAATATCTATTCACTACCAGGTTCGTACACAAAATAAAGCAGAACCCTTCTCACGCTCGATAAGCCTCACTGGGACTTGCATGCACCCCGCGTTATTATTAAGTGTGCACCCATAATAATAAGGCAATTTGCATGCTTAGCTCAGTGCCTCCTAGCTTGCGCTCGAAGTTTCCCCCGTTCAAACAACACAACAGATGGTATCACAGGTCTATGGTTCGCATGAGTCGAAGAGTAGTGTTACACTATCGAGTCACTATGGTGTCAAATATTTCAGTTCATATACGTTGTGAGTGTGTGACTGCTAAGCAGGTAATGTATAAAGTGAGAGAGAGACGAACCTTGCAATCTGGAGCTGAGTGTCATGATCGATTTTCGAAGTTGTTTGGTTATAGTCTGGTTTTACAAAATGTTTTAAAACCTAGTTCACTATAACCAGTGGCTCTGATACCAACTGTAACACCCCCAAAATTCCACCTGCGGAAACCCCGCGAGGCGTGTTACACATCAGAGTTCGAGCCACCAATCACATTGAACCAATGGTAAATACTTTAAATAAAACATAATATCAATTCCCAAAGTGTTATGTAGCGGAAGCATGTAATAAGTCGTTTAACAATTGTTTCATAATAATACTTAAACCAATGTATCGAATTTAAATTAATCCAAGAGCCTCGATCCATGACCACTCCAGCACTCCTAGATAGCAAGTCCACGTTCCAAGGTTAACGACCTACAAGCATGCAAACAAGTGTGTCAGACTACGCTGGTGAGTTCAAGGTTTTGTTAACGTGTTGTATTACCAGATGTATGTTAATGCGATTCAATGTTATGTTACGATGTTGCTCATGCTAGATACCCTAGGGAATGTGCCCATATGTATCCGAGGAGTGTGCCTCTTAACAACCCCAATGCTCCTAACCGAGCATTGGTAATGATCGATCCCATGTACAATAACCAAGACCCAATTTAATTGTTTACCCAGAGTTTCCCTTCCGAATGTTTACCAGTTGTCCCAAACCACCGGGACGCATGCTAGAGAAATGCAATGAACTCACCTTGGTTTGCTCGGCAGATTATACCAAAGTTACTTGAATTAAGAGTGGTCAATCACGTCCTAACAGGGTTACCATACAAGTCAGGTTGGGTTCAAGTAAAGCACGTACGGTTACACAGAGTTAACACGTTACAACACGTAGAGATCATGGCAATACTTAACAGTTAAGCAATACAAGTTAACAGTCATAACATATCCAAACTTGCACGATTTAATAAGCCCATAGTTCCTGGCCCAACATCATAAGTGATTCAATGGCATATACGGCCCAAATAACAATTAACAGCCTTGTACGATACAAACAGTTGTGCGATTACGATTTGGGCTGCTCGGCCCAAATAGATAAACAGTCCAACATATACGGCCCAAAGGGAAAATGTGTAACTTGTGCGATCGGCTGAATTTGTGCGATCGGACCAGCCCAGCCCAATCACCGTCCGGCCCAAACAGTCACTATATGTGTGACCTTGTGCGATCCAAGCAGACTTGTGCGATCTGCTTGGGTTGTGCGGTCGTACCTGGCCCAACAATTATCATACGGCCCAAACAATGATCAAACAAACATCCTTGTGCGACTGGAGACCCCTTGTGCGATCAGGGCCTCTTGTGCGATCAGATCAGCTTGTGCGACTGATCTAGTTGTGCGAGTAGGCATCTTGTGCTACCGAGATGCCTTGTGCGAGTGGACCTCTTGTACGATCAAGAGGTCTTGTGCGACCGGTTCAATCATTCCACGAATCAAGCAATTCGGTTATAACAATTTATCAGTTTCCAATTTAACATACTATCAATTAACATCTAACAGTTAATCGGTTTCCAAATCAAATCCATTAACAGTTTTCAAGCCAATCCATCTAGCATGCCATCGATCAAACAAGCATATTTCAATTGTTTCTCAAGAACCCTAATCGAACCATTCATGAATACAACCTATTAACATTCAGTCGGATTAAACATGATAACCTCCTAACCGATCAATACTACCATTCGGATCTATAAAATAACATCCAAAGAGCATACTTCAAAGCACACATATGAACCGATTGCATGTATCCATTTGGTTTTCATACAACATGAACGATAACAATAGTTTAACAATTATCAATCGGTTCTAGCTTATCATCACAAATACATTCTAACATGGAATCATAACATCAATCAACACGAAAACATAAAACAAGACACTAACCGAAAGATAGAGGGGGATCCGATTACAAGAAGGCTTCGGTGAGGAGGAATGCTTGGCTGCCTTAGGTTCGCAAAAGAGAGAGAGAGGAGAGCTAGGGTTTTTGTGTGATTTGGTAACAATGTGAGATAAGTGCAAGCACCCCTAGTGTTAATCGGCTAAGGGTATGGGCCGAACCCCAAACTTGGGCTGCCCTATGGTCCGAGTACAAACAATACGGCCCAATGGCCTTGTGCATCGAGTGATGGTTGTGCGGTTGGTTCATGTTGTGCGTTTGAGCCAATATATACATACATACATTACATTACATAAAACACAAAATCATAACGTTTAATAATCGTAACAGTTCACATAAGCACGTATTGTTACACAAAGTAGGTTCGAATTACGTGTTGTCACAATAACACTATCTTGACTTTGCATAGTTTTACTGGCTAGACTAATTAGTTACCGTCGCTTCATACCCCGTCACCCGGGTATTCTATACTGCCATAAGTCCTTATGTGTGTTTACGATTTCTTAAACCTCTCCTTAATACTTATGTTTGTTAACACGTTGCTTTTGACTAAAAATTAAATTTTTAGTTTACGTTTTCCCCTTGTCCTACGTCTTTTTCTCGTATCTAGGAATTTTACGTTCGAGGACTTATTCCTTTCTATTGTCATTTTGGCAATGCCTTCGCCCTTTTGTGAAAATAACACAATTTAATAATCATGAATTCTTTTGTCATTTCAGTCCGTTTAGATGATTTAGTGAAATCTTCCATTTTTGCTCACCAAACTTTTCATGATCTCTTCATTTTAACCCGTTCTGTTAACTTAGCGAAACTCATCGCTTTTATACAAATTTTACCTTCCTATATTACTTTACGCGGGGAGTTACAACCAGTTTCCCCGCTTTACATTATTAACCTGTAGGTTCTTTCACTTAGCCTCATAGGTTATTTCTTTATATCTTTAACCTTTTTAAGGTGAGACCCAACAGTTCGTTTCTTTCTATTTATGACCCAATGGTCTTCTTGGTCCAGTAGACCTTATCACTACATTTAATCCCACAGGTTATGATGATCCCATAGATCATCTTTTATTCACGTCTATATTCAAATGTATATTTATACATATATAGCTTCAAGGCATCCCTTGTTATGTCTAGAATCATTTATTTCGCTTTTGAACTTTAGTTGACCTTGATCGTAGTCTAATGTTTCATTTATTTACTTTCGGACTAATCTTCCAACTTTATGACTCCTTACGTCATTTACTCGTCAGTTTGTCCTGTACTTACCGTTTCCCGGTTCGTACTTATACTTCTTTACAACCCATTAACCGAGTTCTTTTATCTTAATGTTTTTTTATCGTTCTTGTTTCGTTAGTAGGCGTTTTCCCTTTCTACACTATCCCATAACCTTTTATATAGATTTGTTAATATCTCGCGCTTTTATTTATTCAGTTCGCGCTTACTTACGTTATTAAGCGTTATTCTTAATTTAACTCGTTTGACTTGTTCGTGTGAAATTTCATCATTTATGGATGTCAACTTCATTCTTTGTTTGACCCGTTCAACTTTAAAATTGTTGAACGTAGTTATCAAAATTTATGTTTGCATATTCTCATCGTCTTTTAGTCATGACTCATATTCCGAGTCTTTTGACTTTCTATTTCGCGTTCCCGTCTCTTGGTTTACGCATTCACCCACAATCCTACTCGTTCATCGGGTATGTTTACCGAAGTCATCATCAAGTAACCATTATTATATGGTTTTAGACATCATCTTAATTTATTTGATCGTCTTAGCAAAATCCATCGCTTTTATTTAATCAGGTCCTTTATTCTTTTATTCTACCCCTTTGACTTGTCTGTGTGAATTTCATCACTTTTGACAGTCAAACTTTATCCCTTATGCCTTAGCATTCACATTAGTTGGTTTGTGTTTTCATTTACTTTAATCCTTGCCCCTTCTCTCGGGCTCGTTATTCTAATGTAATACGCTTCCGTCATCCGACTTGCGTTTACGTTTACCATCAAACATTTTTACTTATTTGACTCATTTAGGTATCTTTTTAATTTGCCCCATTAACCCCGTCTTTACTACACCGGATGTAAGTATGTCCATCATAAAAAGTTCATGGTACCACGTGCTCACCACTTACTTGGCTAGAGTAAGCGATTAATACCTTGTATACATGACCTTTTTATAATTTTCACATTACACCCCATGTAAGTAATGCCTCTATTTATTTCTCTTGGAAATAATATCCTAAATAGGTATTGTATTCAAGTTTTTTCCAAGTTTTCGATCTATATATGCAACTATCAGTTTCTACGTATTTGTTGCATATTTCTATTCATGCAATAATTTAAACGTGCACCTGGTAAATGCTTGCCCTAACGGGCTTTCTTGCCATTACTTATTTGCGATCGCTACGAGATTTAGGTCCTTGATGAGTATGCTCTTCTTGTCATATCTTGGACCGTTCCATCATATCTACAATTCGTTCAACTCTCGTCATCTTCATATGCGAGTGTCCTTCAACTAAGACATTTGCAACAGTTAGTAATTTCAACATTAATGGATGCACGTATTATAATACAAGGCATTTCTACTATACGCATCTACGCGTGTAATTTCATTGACTATATCTACTCTATAATGTTTTTATTGTTATAACGTGTATTACACGATAACCACGTGTGTTGTTCTCGACACTTCACATGCTAGATCATTAATGTATTGAATGCCTTACCAGATTTTGCGATCAAGCCTTGAACCAAACACACTTTACTCTTTAACCATGAGCTCTGATTACCAACTTGTAACACCCTTGTTATTATTTTAAAGTTTTCGTAGTTTACGGAAATGAACATGTAATTATAATTACATGTACTTTGAATAATACGGTTAATTTAAAACTTTTACAAATGAAGGTATATACACATCATAATGAATTGGAGATCGTCATCTAAACGTTACGACGATATATCTTGCGGAAGCTTTTAACTTTATCGTGTTCGGTTCCTCATCGAGCTTGATCTTCATCCGGGTACTCTTGGCATTCACCTATGATCAAAACCAACTTAAGAGTTAGTTTTGATAGTTAAATAATGAGTTTAAACAAGTTCCATGGGTTAAACAAACAAAAAAATAACATTTTTCCGGAACTAGGGGGCGTCGCGTGACGCCTAGCCCTGTTTTCACAGAATGTTGCTTAGACAGTTGCTGTACATTCCCAGCATGACCCTTTTTCACAGAAACGAGCATAACTCTCTCGTTTTTAATCTGTTTTACCCGATTCTTTTTCCTACGCGTCCGTAATTTAATTCTTCATCATATGAAGTTAAAATCCAACATCCAACATAATAAATTTTGAGACTTCTAAGCCTTCGACTCGTTACCTTTTTATCGAATTTTAACCCGTTTATGCACTTTATCAAACAAACATATTTGTTTGATCCCAAATTCTCATGATCTTCATATTTTCGATATATCCTATTATATTAGGTTCTAGTTACGGGCTTCTTATGCAATCTTATCCTATTTTGCATATATACTTGTTTTGACCCGTTAAGGGTGTTTAACATTTGCAAGCTTTAAATCACGCTTCTATTTGTTTACATCCTATCCGCATTTTTATACGTATCCCAAGAACTCCATTTAACAAAACGCTTAACTCTAAACAACTCTTAAAGGTTGTTCGCCCAATTTACCCCTCAAGGGCCTTTTGGTCAATTTTAGTCCTTTTTGTAACGAAGGACTTTCGCTAATAGTTGACTAAAATATCACTTCTAACTACATCCTTATGTTTGCGTACCTGGCTCGGGTCAAGGTATTGACCCGTTTACATAACTTTTGCCTTAAATCTTTCTAGTTAAAGCAACGCATACTTATGTTGTTTCCTGTGATTACAAAACTCAACAAGCAATTGTCAAATGGTGTTAACAACACCATTTGACCCATTTAGTCTAATTGGCCATTTATCCATATGAGATGGTATTTAGTTACCATTTCATCCCTTTAAACCTATCCTGGTTTTCCCTTAGACTTGTTTTACTTAAAACCGTTTTTATTTGTTCGTCATTTCATGACTACTTTACCTTTTTACCCCTTTTTACCATAATTCATGGTTTCTAACCACTTTCCCTTGTTCCGACTCTCATTGAATCGTTTCGGAACATCGTACACCAACCACATAGTAGCATTCATATACAATACTTGAAATTAAGTAATTTTGCAAATAATGTAAAAGGGCGTAAGCTCTACTTACCTCGCATCCGAATACGCTTTTCTTCTCGTGTTTGATTCGTTTGGCCGCTTCTTTCCCAAGCCTCCACCTAGCTCGTTAGGCGACAAACTATCATCATTCACAAGGTGGTTAGATTAGTCATTTCAATTCATGACTATTCCACCTTACGTATTTTCTATGTTGAAACTACTATTCGACTTTATCATTGGTTAGTTTTACTTTTAAAGGTCAACTATCTTAAATCATACAATAGGCACAATTAAGTTAAATCAACATCATGATTAGAACCCGTTTTAACTCTTATTTCACGTAATTAGTTAAACAAGGGAATTACGCGTTTCATTCGTAATTTCAACATATAAACATTCACTTAGGCATTTTAACAAACATCTTGCGGGCATATTCTATAAAATCAACAATAAATTTTCATAACTAGTTATTTACCCAAGTTTTAACATCATTCACAAGTTCTTATGTCTAGCATGCATAACCACACCTAGACTTACTTTATGAAAATCAAATAACATCAAATTGATGATCATAAATCTAGTGTTTATCATCTTCCCACAAACCCATTTCAATTCTTGGATGAACATACACTAAATCTTACAATTTTGTTCAAGTGCTTTGCTTCTACTATCCAATATGATGATTTTAAGTATGTGTATATCATCATCTTCACTACATAATCGAAACCCGCTTGTCTAAGTGTAGCAAATCATCAAATTATTCAAATCATGGCAACCTATGTAAACTTTTCACTTAGGGTTTTGTTTCTAAGCAATCATACAACACTAATTTAGCCATAGCCTCTCTAATCCATACATAATTCGCGATTATGAAGATTACTCAAATTTTACAACTTCACAAATCATCAAATTTTTACATACCTTATGATCCCCATGACTAGGTGATCACGAATTTGTAATCATGCAGACGATTTGGGTTTGACTTGAGCTTCAATTTGAGAGATTTGTTGAATTTAGGGCTAGAGCTCCATGGGAGCTTTCTCCTGGCCATCCCCACGCACGCACACACACACACACACTTAAAGTGTGTGTTGTGTTTTTTTCTTTTTTTATTAAAACCATTTTCAAGATATCTTAGTTTGGTCCCTCATGTTTGGTTAGTTATTAAGTAGGCCACAATCTAACTATTTCTAACACTACTCCCACTTATTAACTAGGTTAAATATTCCTAGTTAACTTAGTGGGTTCAGGGAAATTATGACTCAGTTTATTTTAAGTCCCGTTAATTTTGGCTTCTTATAAACTTTATTTCCTTAAAAGCATTTATTCACGTTTTATTAAACATTAGGTTTATTTATTTTAAATCCTAATATTTACCGGGTTACCTTTACCGCTAACGGTATTTTACCCGTGTATTAGTATTAACGGGGTTTGATTACCAAACCCGTTCGGGGTGTTACATGAATACAATTTCATAAATCATCATCATGCAGTTTCTCAACAATCGATTTGCACTAGGACAAGAAAACTCTAATTACATGATTTTAAATTCAAGTATCAATCATAGTAAAAATCTTTCAGCAACCGAACTCACTTATAAGAATAGTATTCTTACACAAACAGTAACACATAAATCAAATCGACCATTGCGACTAACCGGTTATGAGATGAAACACAGGGACTTCTAGAGAGATGGTGGTTGCCGTCGGGTGTCAAGAGAGAAAGAGAGAGTCTAGGGTTTTCGCGTATGGTGATATGTGTATTATATAATGAAACTGCCATCTTGCTTGGGCTTTACTTGGGCCGAAGCCCACTATGGCAAAACAGTCCCCCCACAAACTCTAAGGTTTGTCGAGCACGGTGGAACCTCTAAGTGTTCGTCGAGCCGGTTAGTGGCGAACCTTCAAAGTTCGTCACATATAATTATATATATATATATAAAATAATAACACACCACATATATCACAAAGTCCACTGGTTAATATTTAATGCAAACTATAAAATACTTTCATCAACATATGTCAAGCATGAACAAGTTATACTGCAAAGAATTACAAAAAACAATTCACGAAACAAGTAATGTGTCAAGTAAAGACCTTGGAAACTCGGGTTGTCACATCATCCCCAACTTGAAAGAAATTTCGTCCCGAAATTTAGCACGTTGGTCACTGAGGAAGCTAGTTGTGTTGTGTTGTTTCCTGGTTTTCCTGGGATGTCACAAAAAGGTTCCTCAAATTCGAGTAATAGGACAAAAGACATCACAACATAGGTTATGAAAGTTCAAGGAAGTGTCACACTAGCAAAACACATAACATAGGTTGGTAATGTAGGGACTCGTACTGTAGTGCCAAGTGTGCATTCACGTGTAATGTCATACATAAGTGTACACTAGATATACTATGCAATAGTAAACGAGAGACGGACCTTGCAATCTGGAGCTGAGTGTCATGGTAGATTTCGGAACTGTTCGGTTATAGTCTGGTTTTATAAAAACGCTTTAAAACCAAGTTCACTATAACCAGTGGCTCTGATACCAAACTATCACACCCCTAGAATACCACCTACGGAAACCCCGCTAGGCGTGTGACGTACCAAGAACGAGCCACTAATCATGTTGAACTCACAACAAGTTTTCAAATAAATTTGCCAATTATAAATAAAATGCACCAACAATAAGTTTAATAAAAAATCCAACAAGTTCAGCGGAAGCAATAAGTAAACCATAGTTTAAATGTTTCAAAGAAAATGTATGAAATCAATAAACCCATCATGTGTATCCAATCAGTACGACCCATGACCACTCTAGCCACTCCAGACAGCAAGTTCCAAATCCAAGACATCTAACGACCTACGAGCATGCAACAAGTGTATCAGACAAAGCTGGTGAGTTCATAGTTTGTGAAAACATGAGTTACCAAGTGTTTAGTTCAGTTCATAAATAATAATAATAATAATAATAATAATAATGTTGATAATAACCCAAGTATCGTACAAGATGGCTACCAGATTGTTTTGCCCGTCTCCAATGCCCCTATCCAACATTGGTCATGATTTAAGGTCATTAGTTCACGCCCTTCCTCTCAGGTACGGTGTGAGGTTGCCAAGCCTAATAGCGCTATCAACTAATACCCTGTTACCTCTCAAGTAACTATTCGGTATATGGTGGGACTTAAAATGATAGGAAAGAGTGTAGTATCTAACATTATAGTTTTACCCAAAAGATTTATCCCTCTCAGGGATACCCAATTGACTGTCCCAACCACCGGGACACATGCTCAAGAGAAATGAACTCACCTTTGGTTTGCTCGGTAAGTTTAGTCACCTTGCTCAAAGTTGTTCAACCAAGTCCTAATATGGTTACCAATAGCAATCAGTTTTGCGTACTAGTAGTCACGTATTTTATACACACATTAAACAAGTAACGTATAAGAAATGCACGTATCGACATTCACACGAGTCTTAACAGTTAATCACACAACATAACGGTCTACTAACATCGTATAGTCCATATAAATGCGCGGCCCATTGTCCTATGGCCCATTTAGGGAGTGTATGGTCTGCACCCAAGTGTGCGAACCGTTTATGGTGTGCGGCCCAGTTTACCATATGAACATGTGTGGCCCAATTTAACGTGTTATATAGTAGATGTGTGTGTGTGTGTGTGTGTGATCCATCGGAGCCCATTTCGTCTCATAACCCAAACTACCATGAACCCAAAGGAAATGAATGACCCACCAGGGCCTAACCCACTTCGGATGTGTGGCCCAGCTGTCCCCGAGTCAGTTATGCGGCCCGGCTCAAGTTTCGGTATGGCTTGTTTGGTTAAAGTGGCCAGGTTAATAGGTGAGGCCCAATCACTTCCCTAATCTCTTCCAATTCATTTAGTTTTGTTAGCCCACTTCATTATAGGTTATCATATATTACTAATAGCAACTATTTAGATTCAACCAACAACAATTGTTCAACATGCTATCACAATATCAATCACTTACATATCAAATAAATTTTGAGCCCACTTCATTATAGGTTATCATATATTACTAACAACAACTATTTAGATGTAACCAACAACAATTTTTCAACATGCTATCACAATACCAATCACTTACATATCAAATAAATCGAACAATGTGGTCATGCAACACAAATCCATGAACTCATCCTTATTACCAGTTTTCATGTGTGATCACATTCAATCCATACATAACATTAACATAAACTAGTCAATCCATTCAATCCATACGTAACACAGATCGAACAATATGTGATCACATTCAATCCATACGTATACATTAACATAAACTAGTCATTCCTTTATCAATTAACAATAACTACCAAGATTTCCCCTAGTTATGATAATCAACAGTTTCATCATGCTTCATACTAGAATTTAACCTACCAATATAATCAACCTAACAATCCATCACAACCAAACACCAAGAACCCTTATCAATCAATTATGTTAATTGTTATGCATCAACTAATGTTCGCCCCCTACATCAACACAGTTTATAACCAACACTCAATCTATGTTTTCATTCTTACTCATACACATGCAACTTAACAAGTGATCACATAAACTAACACAATCAAAATTAACAATTACACATACCGAATATTAAAACGAGGGAGATGAGGGCCTAGGATGTGTTGCCGTCGATCAAGAAAGAAGAGTATGCGTTAGGTTTTACTACTTGATTCCCAGTAATACGTAACATAATACCTTCCTATCATGTATACGCATAACACATGGGCTGGGGGTTTTGGGTTTGGGGCCTGATTCAGCGTGTGGGCAAGACGAGAGGAGCCCAATTAGTCAAGAAGTGTCTGTGTGTGTGTGTCTCGAGCAGGTTTGCGGCCCAGTTTATTTGACTAACCAATAAAAATTTAATGGTTTCATGTATAATTACCCAACACACACACATAAACATTTAATGAATCAAACGTATACATAAACATTTAATGAATCAAACGTTGAGACACATGCCAAAGGTTGTGGAATTTTTAAGTAGTGCTAACTTTGAATATTCGGGTTGTCACATCATTCCCAACTAGAAATGAATTTCGTCCCGAAATTCGATTAGTAAGCACAGAGGAGTGGAGTGATAAATCAAGATTGTTACAGATTTCCCTCAGGTGCCACATGGTGGCATCAAATAATTTATGGATTTGGCATTCATATTTTGGTGTTCCAGGTTCAAACAACGACATCAATGTGTTGCACACGTCACCGTTGTTTCAAACCATAACGGATGGTACCGCACCCTTCTGTCCATTCTATGTTAACGGACGATGTAACAACTCTCACAAAAATTAATACTTAGGATGATAATTAACTATTAAGGAAACCCTAATTGAGACACCCCAGTGATTTTACATAATCCCTAAAATTTCCGGAATAATCGGAATCAGGATCAGGGCCCCTAAAACTCAAGGGGGGGTAAACCCTAGTAACAATTATCAATAATTTGCGTTGTCTAAATTGAATTTAACGAAATAATTGAGTCACCCAAGCTAGTCCCGATCGTGGAAACCCTATAGTGTTTAGGTGTCCCTTACGGACCGTAAAGGAGAACCCTTACGGACCGTAAGCATACCTGCTTCCCTTACGGACCGTAAGTGTAAGGCATACGGTCCGTAAACGTGTCTCAAAAATTACTATAAATAGCAGACATTGGCACTTGCCTACTGCTGTTACAACGACGTAAATTAGATTTACGTAGAATGAGTTATAGGCAAAACAGTTCCAAATACACACACTAAATCACGAGGTGCTGCCGCAATCAGGGTAATGACTCGATCCCTATTACGATTCAACGTCCGATCGATTATAACTATCCAACGCTTGTTTGAGTGCTGCTTGAATTGAACTTATACTTTGTTATTCATTGTGATTTCAACTTGAATATTTGAGTGCTGTTCGAATTCGGACTATGCCCTATTATTCGTTATGAATCCGTTGAATTATTAAGTATTGCACCCTACTAATCGTTGTGAGGGTTTAATCTCGTGAATTGTCGTAACTGTTATATTAGTTACTAACCCGCTTGTGTGTGCATTATTGTTAAATTAGGTTAAATCAAAAGGCTAATCAGTAGGCGTCTAAACTCGCAATGTGAGTCATTCTCTTTTTATTAAATGTTTTACAATACTCCAAATTATTTTCCCAAAGTTATAATTACAGGGATTAAGTTTATGTAATCACCAAATACAGCCGGTATTTTTTGTGCACATTACTATTTTTATCACTTTAGGTGGGCGTACCTAAAATGTAGATACTCGTCACTATTGGGGCGACGGGACCCAATAGTGGTATGACCACAGTCACAGATACGGTCGAGTGACAAATACCTATTCTTGATAATTGGTTGATAAAACATTTTAATCTCCCTTAATATTGTAAATTATAACGACGTGTCTTTTTAGTTAAAATGAATGATTCACTCAGTATTTCCCTGCTGACAAAATATTTTTACAACAAGTTTCAGGTGACCTACTTTGAATCAAGTACAAGTGCCAGGAGCACTCTGAAGCTTAAAGTAGTGGCTCGACTAAATAAATAAACATGTTTGTAAAATAAAGACATTATGAAATTCCCTATTGTAAATTACGGGGTTTATCACGATTTATAAATAAATAAAACTCGGGCATTTTCAAGTTTAAAACCGATCCTGATAAGACTTCCGCTGTGAAATTGAATACCACGGGATTTTCTGTCCCGCGGCTCCTGGACTGGGTCAAACCGGGCACGGGGGCCGTGACAGAAAAAGGTGGTATCAGAGCCACTGATTTAAGCCAATTAAGTATTTAGAAAATACTTAATCTATCTGATTTCCATTCTGTGATTTTGTGAAATTTTAGTTTACTAAATTTTAACTTAGAATTATGTGCATCTTCAGCATGAACGAAATATCAGAAGCCCTACAGAATATCTCAATCCATAGTCCAGATATGGATATCACCGGTATTACTACTGGATATCAAGCAGACATAGAGGAGCCTATGGTATTTAAAGCCCAGCCTCAGGAAAAACCTAAAGTAGTGAAAAAGAGACATAGGTGGGCGGTTTGGAGGCGTGTGCGTAGGGAAAAGCCAGCAACCCAGAAAACTATGAAAAAGAACAATCCTTAAGATAAAGGAAAAGCCATAGAAACTGGAGAGAGCTCTAGACAAATTCAGGAACCTCTGTCTTGGGAAGAAGAGCTAGAGTATAAACTATCACTGCGAGATATCATTGGACCAGCCAATGAAACCCTCTTTAGTTATCCAGCAGAAGCCCTACTACCTGTTAACCTAGAACCTGCTATTCCGGACCCAATTATGCACCCTAGACCTTTTCCAGGAGCCTTAGAACAGTGGTGGTCTGCCGATTGGCAATTTCAGAACATCATGAATAGCCCTAACACTTTTCTCCCTCAGTTCGACCCGGAACCTATACCTAATCCACCAATGAGTAACGAAAACCTAGCTGAACTCCGCCACTATGGCGAGGAGTTGATGGATGCAGGGAATATGATTCGGGAGGTAGGAGAGCAGATCTCCTAGAAACACGACGAGAGGGAGCGTCGTTATTGAACGGCCAGTTAACCGAGGATGCCGATGGTAGTGTGGTTGTAATGTATAATACTAATCTGGTAAAATAGGTAGAATAAAACCTTGTAAGATAAAAGTGTGTACGGAAGCATTATATTAAAATAGAAAAATCGAATAGTCGCAAGGTCGACAATTTTGATTGTACATATTGGTGTGTTCATTTGTTTTTAAATTGTCTTCCGTGTTAATTAATTGTTGCTAAATGTACAGAATGAGACAGTACCCAAAGAACTAAGAGGACTTCGTCCCAGCCAAATTTTTCAAGATATTCCGTAAACGTTAGCGAAGGAATATTTGTCCGTAAGGCAAACTACGAAAACCCACTTACTCCCGAGAAGAGAAATTTAATTATTAGAAAAAAACAAGAAAGAGTAGGAACATCTAATTCCAAAGAAATAATGATCAATAAGGAAACCGATAAAAACCCACCGTGGGAAGATAGACTAGATGAAAAATGGTCAGACCTTTATATGTTAGCTACTACTGCTGTGAACCTTGATCCGTAATCAAGATAAGTAGCAAAACAAAGACCAACCCTGGTAAATAAATAAGTATGAGGGAACAACCTAAAAGAAGGATGTAGTTGTTAAAATAATAGTATGTTTTTGAAATATCAGTCGTAATAGATCTATAAGAGTATGTGCTTGTTATCTTAAATAAAGTTTGATTGTATAATAAAATCAAGTATTTGTATTAAATAATAGTTCATAAACGTTCAGATGGAACATGCCGTAAATGAACCAGTAAATGAAGTTAACCAGTCAGAACATAATAACGAAGACCACTTTCTATATCGGCAAGACATAGAAAACATTGTTGCTCAAAGAATAGTTAATGTGACACTACGGGTTTTCCCAGACAACCTTCTTGATGTAACATTTCGTGTACGTATATTATTAAATGAAATCTATGAATTATCTGTTATTACGTGTTGTATGTATGTATATCATATATGGGTTACAAGTGAGCCGAGACCCCAAGGACCCGACTCGAGACCACTCCCGGTCTCGAGTAAACAGTGAACGGTTGGGCCGGTTGGGCTGCAACCTCCCCTTAGCCCACTCGAAACCTTTAGGGTGCACCTTTGGTTATATATAGCCCCAAACCATCACACTCTCTCCTTTACACTCTTCCTCATTTCACTCTCACACTCTCTACCTCTCCTTCACTAAAACCCTAACAAACATCACCCTCTCCTCCTCTCCTTCTCGGATCCAACCGGCAACAAGAACACCTTCGGATCGGTTTGAAATCGTCACTCGGGGACTCCACCTCATCACTTTCTTGCACATCTTTTGAGTCACACAACAACCGGTTAGTGTTTTAAGCACCTTACTAGATGTTTAAGTGTTTATTAATGTCACTAGAGTGAATGTATAGCATGATGATTGGGTGTCTTGAAAATGGTTATGTTATCCGGTTTTGTTAAGATGAGTTGTTAAATGGCCTTATTAACCGATTGATGTTAGAGGTTGGGTTAGATGGTTTTGACCAAATGATATGCATGATTGCTTGATCTTATGGGTTCTTGTTTGTTAATGAAACATGCTAGACTTAGGAACCGAGAATGATGATACCAATTATGTCCGGTTATGTTAAGATGAATTGTGATAAATGTGTGTTCTTTGATCCTAATATTTCATATGAAGAACTTTATGATTTTGTGTTTAAAAGTGGTATGAACTTATGAAGAACAACATGATTGTCATGAAATTATTTGAATATGCTTGTTTTGATCTGTTTTGATTGTTATTTGGACAAGAAAACATGTTTATGGCATCTTATTGGTTAGTACAAAATTTCATGAAAACATAATTCTATTGGTTAGTACAATAGGACAGGTTCTAGAAGGATTCAGGTGCACGTAACTGAGGTTGCGAGTCGGAACCCTTGGCTGCGACTCGAGACCAAACCATGATGAACCGAGACGGGCCTCAGGTGCAAGTAACTGAGGTTGCGAGTCGGAACCCTTGGTTGCGACTCGAGACCGAAACGTGATTCTTCGGGATCTCCCGGTTGCGACTCGCAAGCAGCACACTCGAGACCAAAACGTGATTCTTCGAAACCTCACGGTTGCGACTCGAAACCTCCCGGTTGCGACTCGAAACCGAGTATTCTCGAGTCGAAACCACCCTTGTCTCGACTGGGCTGCCTAAGTGTTATTGGGCCAAGACTTGTTGGACTATCTGTTGACTGGGCTGCATGTGTTTCTGCTACTGTGTGTTTGCGAAGATGTTAGGGCAGGCCCAATAACCCAACTGTTGAATGTGTGCATAATAAGTGTGTCTATATGTGTTTGCTATACGTGATTACTTGTAACCCCAACTTGACCTATATTTGGTAACCATACTAGGACGTGGTGACCAACGTGTTTGACCAAGTAAATAATCTACCGAGCAACCCAAGGTGAGTTCACAACCTAAAGCATGCGTTCCGAGTGGTTTGGGAAACGGAACTAAAAACAACACTATCTCCTATAGGGGATACAACTTACTTTTCTTCCCTTGTTATTGGGAACCTTTAGTTAATTACTGTTTATACGGATTGCAACAAACGGCACTAAACGAAACTCTATCACTCAAGTCCCTACTACATAATACCGATTAGTCGCCGGGGCCAGGCGAACGGGTTATTAGTTGATAGCGCTATTTAGGTTTTACCAACCTCACACCGTGCCATGGTATGGGATCGGTCGTGAACTAATGTACTCAGGCATCCGTCAATGATGATAGAACATTGACATCGGGGCATCCTGCGGAAACACAAACGGTTACCTAGTGTTCGGTATTGGAAAAACAGTTTAGTCGCTAACTTTTGGGGTAGCTCCCCATGGCATGTATAAACGGGTAAATTAACTGGCGAAACAAGTTTTTGGTAATGAAAACTGGACAACTAGTGAACTCACTCAGCATTATTGTTGACACCTTACTGCATGCTTTGCAGGTAACCAGTGACTGAGGAGCTGCTGCTTGGGAATGTGTAGTGTTCGTCAAAACCCGTGTGTTGGGTTTTAATTATCCTGAACTCTGAACTATCTTTCTGGTTTATGCTTCCGCTGTGTTTGTTTAAACTAATTATCGAACTTAAACTACGATGTTGCTAACTACCTTGGATAGCAATTATTTTACTATTAACCAATGCTTAGTATAATTGGTGGCTGGATCCTGGTCAGTCACGCCCTCAAGCGGATGTTACTCCGCAGGTGGAATTTGGGGGTGTGACAGTTAATGCTATACCAGCTATCGTCGTTGCGGTAAAAAGTCCTGTTGAGCCTTCTCAAGCTCATCCCAGTAAACGTACGCATGACGATACTGCAAGTAATAGTATTAACGGAGGTGGTAATAATAATGATAATAGGATTCAGGCCCCGGTATACAAAAGGATGAAAGTTGCAACACCTGGTTGCACTTACAAAGAATACCTTGCCTGTAAACCTGTGGAATTTGCAGGCAATGAAGGGGCGACTGCGGCACTACGTTGGTTGGAGAAAACTGAAGCGGTAATTAAAATAAGTAAATGTGCCGAGGAAGATAAAGTCATGTATGCTTCTCACCTTTTCAAGGAAGAAGCATTAGAATGGTGGAATACAGTATTACAAGCCAAAGGAGGTGACATGGCTTATGCCATGAGTTGGGAGGAATTTAAACAGCTGATAGAAAGAAAGTTATGCCCTGAATATGAGAAAGAGCAGATGGCAAATAAATTCCTAAGCCACCGAATGGTGGATGTAGATTGTCGAGGGTATACCTCAAAATTCTTTGAGTATGCCAGAATCGTACCTACTCTAGCTTCGCCAGAACCGGTACCTATATCTCGCTATATTTGGGGTTTAGTTAGCGAGATTCGTGATATTGTTAAAGCTGCAAGACCATGCACAATTGACGATGCAGTGGAGTTAGCCAACACTTTGACTGAAGGACTGGTGCGCACTCGAGAAGAAAATAGAAAGAAGGACTTGGCTCAGAAAATTACCCAAGGATGTAACAACTCTCACAAAAAGTAATACTTAGGATGATAATTAACTATTAAGGAAACCCTAATTGAGACACCCAAGTGATTTTACATAATCCCTAAAATTTCCGGAATAATCGGAATCAGGATCAGGGCCCCTAAAAATCAAGGGGGGGGGGGGGTAAACCCTAGTAACGATTATCAATAATTTGCGTTGTCTAAATTGAATTTAATGAAATAATTGAGTCACCCAAGCTAGTCCCGATCGTGGCAACCCTATAGTGTTTAGGTGTCCCTTACGGACCGTAAGCATACCTGCTTCCCTTACGGTCCGTAAGCGTGTCTAAAAAATTACTATAAATAGCAGACATTGGCACTTGCCTACTGCTGTTACAACGACGTAAATTAGATTTACGTAGAACGAGTTATAGGCAAAACAGTTCCAAATACACACACTAAATCACGAGGTGCTGCCGCAATCAGGGTAATGACTCGATCGCTATTACGATTCAACGTCCGATCGATTATAACTATCCAACGCTTGTTTGAGTGCTGCTCGAATTTAGCTTATACTTTGTTATTCATTGTGATTTCAACTTGAATATTTGAGTGCTGTTTGAATTCGGACTATGCCCTATTATTCGTTGTGAATCCGTTGAATTATTAAGTATTGCACCCTACTAATCGTTGTGCGGGTTTAATCTCGTGAATTGTCGTAACTGTTGTATTAGTTACTAACCCGTTTGTGTGTGCATTATTGTTAAATTAGGTTAAATCAAAAGGCTAATCAGTAGGCTAAGTACTGCCCGTCTAAACTCGCAATGTGAGTCATTCTCTTTTTATTAAATGTTTTACAATACTCCACATTATTTTCCCAAAATTATAATTACAGGGATTAAGTTTATGTAATCACCAAATACAACCGGTATTTTTTGTGCACATTACTATTTTTATCACTTTAGGTGGGCATACCTAAAATGTAGATACTCGTCACTATTGGGGTGACGGGACCCAATAGTGGTATGACCACAGTCACAGATACGGTCGAGTGACAAATACCTATTCTTGATAATTGGTTGATAAAACATTTTAATCTCCCTTAATACTGTAAATTATAACGACGTGTCTTTTTAGTTAAAATGAATGATTCACTCAGTATTTCCCCGCTGACAAAATATTTTTACAACATGTTTCAGGTGACCTACTTTGAATCAAGTACAAGTGCCAGGAGCACTCTGAAGCTTAAAGTAGTGGCTCGACTAAATAAATAAACATGTTTGTAAAATAAAGACATTATGAAATTCCCTACTGTAAATTACGGGGTTTATCACGATTTATAAATAAATAAAACTCGGGTATTTTCAAGTTTAAAAACGATCCTGATAAGACTTCCGCTGTGAAATTGAATACCACGGGATTTTCTCTCCCGTGGCTCCTGGACCGGGTCAAACCGGGCACGGGGGCCGTGACAGACGATATTACAGATGAGGCTTTTTTCTTGTGGATGGTATCTACCCATCATGGTCTGTTTTTGTGAAAGCTCCTTCCTTTTCTGTCGAGGCTAAAGAAATCGTGTTCAAAAAATTGAAAGAATCGGCAAGAAAAGATGTTGAGAGGGCTTTTGGTGTTTTAAAGGGTAGATGGGGCATACTACGCCGACCGGTTCGTGCGATGAACAAGAAATCAATACATAGCATAGTATATGCATGTATCATATTGCACAATATGATAATCAAAGAAGACGGACGTGCAATATCTCCAGATTGGGTGTCGGATCCTCCTATACAAGTTCAAGTTCTAGAAAATATCTAACAAGACTTGCGTGATGAAGAAACTCACTTTCGGTTGAGATAAGATTTAATCGAACTAGTAGGTTCTTTAGGTTTGGAGTTTCATGAGTCAGATGAGGAGTTGAGTTTTTTTAGTATATTTTTTTAATTGTAGCCTAAAATATTTCTAGTATTTTAAAATGAACTTGTACGTTTTAATTTTAATGAAATTTATAATTTTAGTGTTTTATTGTGAATTTCTAATTTAAAAAAAATTAAAAAAGTTGTGAGTGATGGAATTCCATCACTAGTGATGACCACCGCCACGAAAAAAAGGCTTGTGAGTGATAGGATAGTGGTTGATGACATAGCGGAACTTGATTAGATGTTTGTAAGTGATAGAATTTTTGCAAGTGATACCACCTCCACTCCCTTTAGACTGTTTCGGCAAATTCAGGATACCTCTTACTTCAAAAGACACCTCTTCCATCACCATTACATATTTTTTTAACTTTTTTTTATCAAATACTATAATGATTTATTAAAATCCTCAGAACGAGCTTTTACCTCTTTAACAAATGCAACGGCCTAGTGTAACATCCTCTTTAAGGTCGTATGTAATGGGGCGCGACCATGGCCATAGCGCCGGTATGGAGCCCCCCACACCGCCCCCCCCCCCCCAGCGCCATGATCAAAAAAAAAAAGAAAAGGCGTGAAAAAAATCGCGGCGCGAGAAGGTGGGGATTTGTTCTCCATTTTCCACTTTGGTCCCTGCATTTTACAATTTGGTCCCTGTATTAAAACACTTTGGTCCCTGCATTTTACACTTTGGTCCCTGCATTTTACACTTTGTTTATGATGAGGTAGGGCTTTATGACTACGGCCTCAAGCCCCATAAAGCCCCGGCGTGACGTGGCATGCCACATGGAGCATAACGCCCCTTTGGAGGCTTTATGACTACACATGCCTAATGTCTATAAACATGTCAACCAGCCAAATAAAAATGTATATCTAGATGTCATTCGAAAGCTCACTTTATAAATATCTAACTCCATTATATATAAAGCGATTTAAAAACTTTCATGGTTGTAGATTGTTTTGCCTAGTGACGGATATTAATAGTTTAAGGTTTCTGATAGTATTTTTTTTAATTAATATTTAAACTAAGGACTATAACAAAATGTGTGTAATTAATTTAAAAATATGGTGTTGGGGTAAGGGAAGGCTCGAACCCAAGTCTAAGTAATGAGAGAAGGCAAGCAAGTTAACTTAACACCTTTTTTATTTATTTAAGTTTGTTGAAATCTATCTACTATAATAAAAGAAACCAAGTTTTGAACATGTGTCATTTATTGAAGCCATGTGTCAAATACCCAACCTCCGGATGACGTTGGCTGGACCTTCGCTGACGTTGAGAGCTCCTGTCCTTGCTTGCTACAAAATAATAAACCGTTAGCCTCGCCATGGGGGACCCCGGGAGGGGGATCCGTGACCAAGCTCCGGCGTGAGAATAAGTAAACTTGCCGGATGAGGAAAAGGAACGTTTTCCGATGAAGATATTCACCGGAGAGTTCCTATCTTGGTGTGAATCTAATTAATGTGTTGTGTGTAGTAAATAAGAGGAATGTTGTTTGGAGTTAATGAGGGGAATAAGTTGCTTCAATTCCTCCCATGACAATGCATATGCCAATTCATTTGAACGAATGTTCCTTTCTTTCGTCCACCACTCTAGGGCTCTTGCTTGGAAGACACCAGTAGCACTACGTGTCTTGAGCTCATCAGGACATTCACTATTGTTAAAGGTGACCTCTATGCTGTCGAACCATTCAAACATAGCGGTCACACCCTTTGTACCAGTGAAGGGTTTTGGGTGACAAGAGGCAAAGTGCTTGTAATTAAAGGTAATAGGCTTAGGTTGGGCAACTTTGGAATCATGGGAAGAGTTTGGGGTGTTGGAAGCTTGGATTTCGGTCACAACCTTGGGGATAAGGCGAGCGAACTGTTTGGCCATAAATGCTATCATCTTCTTCTGAGAGTTGGCCTTGGACTTTTTGGAAGAGATTTGACGAGATGAAGACATCTATGAATTCAAAATGAAATGAGAACGAGAATGAGACTTGATCATAATGTTTAAAAGGATTTGTTTTTTTATGAATGCAACATGTAGCACATTGTTTCACACTGTTTCACATTGTTTTTCACATAGGATAAAATGAATGAAATGTCATAGATTTTCACATAGTGTAACATGTAATAATGAAAGCATAATATATTTAATTTGTTCACGAGAGAGTATCATTAATTGTTTTAGGTTACGACAATAGTGCGAAATGTGTCTCCTAGCTAGAAATGAAGATAACGCTCAATGTAAAATCATAATAATTGAGATAACATAAAAAGAGATTTAACATAAAATATGGATTGTCACGGAACGTAACGTATGACACTTCCAAAGTGAATCGAAGACCTTCTCGAATTAAGGAAACGTGCTTTGGCCTAATAGGTATTAGTACTCTCATCGATGGTCCCCAGGTAGGCAACGGGTCCTTAATGGATTTATACGAATGCCAAACCTAGACAGGACGTCCCGACTACCGGTACCTAACCCTTCCAGTTACTACACATCCTTAATTGATTGGGAAATCGAGACTTTGGCGAGAGCGAAAATCAAGGAGTGGGACTAGTTAAACAAGATGCGAGTTTCACCTCTAACTTGTTAACATCGTACCCTAATGTGGTTGGTACTTATCCTAAGATAAGGGTCCACTAGAATATGAAATGGAAAACTCCCAACAAGGTTTGGATATCACTCCTAACTTGAGGGTAGATTTCGTGCAAAATCAAAGTATAGTTGAGTGAAAATCATCACCAAGTGTGGGAATCACCCTTGTCTTGATGAATCATTTCGATTGTATTGTAAGAGTGTCTTCAAAGTCTCCAAGTGTGTATTGTGTTAGCCTTAGGAAAGGCATGTATAATTTAGAAGTCCAAAAGAAAGTAGAGGGAAGCAAAGAAGATAGAAGGGAAGTTGTTTTAAGCAACACATAGTGAGAAAGCTCCTAAACTATAGACTAGGCAAGGCATTCCTAATTCCCTATAGTTATGGCTCTGATACCAATCTGTCACACCCCAACCGATGGCGGAAACATCGGGATGAGACGAACAAATTGCTCAAAACAACATAACACTAAATGTGACAATATGAATTAAATCATTTTATTAAAACTAAAGGGTAATACAAAGTTTCAAACATCCAAATATAAATTCAAACAATAGTTTATTTCTAGAATGAGTTTCTAAGCCATCCTAGCTTGTTTTCTTGTATCTTGATCAATCAACCTGCAATATGTATTAAAATAGAGTCAACAAAAGCATGTTGATGAGTATACAAGTTTTCATACATAGCATAGTACGTGTTTAAAATGTTGCTCATATCCAAATGTGAAATACAATATCATGTTAACAGTATATACTCGAAACGATGTTACTCTATGTGCCCAAACCAAAGTTTAACGCAATTAAAGTGTCCAACCCAAAGTCTACAGGGTGGTTTTAACATAGTTTGACCTAACAATACCTGCTCATAGAACAGGAGGGGCGTTTCTCAACCTATAGCGCTACCATTGTTAGGGGAGGCTTGCAAAGTTAATGAACACATAGTCATGAGTGTTTACAATAGCATAACATGTCTAACATGATTAAAATGTATCACATAGAGTAAGGATAGAGTGTGCATAAAATGTTTAACGTGTTGTGTGATGTTTGATATAGAATACATATTGCACCCAAAAGTGTAAAAAAATGAAAATGGGTCATGTATACTCACCTTGGAGTGCGTTGCGTATTTCTTGGAAAGAGAATATGAAAATCAGGGATTCCCCAAGAGGATGTGTACAAGAGAATTACCCTATTAATTTTTGAGGATTTGATTAGTTATTGGGAATTTAGAGTTTATTTAAATAATCAAGGCAAAAATAATATTAATATTTCTACATAACAATCATATGTCCCATATTTTATATTTAATGAAATATGTGACAATTTATTTATAAATAAAAGAGTAAAATAAATACTGATTTTTATATATTGTTATGATAATATTACTGATTTTACCAAAATATTATATTATTACTACTAAAATGTTGGATTATATAAATAATGATTCCTAATTATTATGTATTTAAAATAAAAATTCTGATATATATTTAAATATAATTTTTTATTTAAAATAAAATACCAATTCTAAACTAAATAAATAAGTAGTAAGTCTATTAATTATATAATAATTCTGATTTAGATATACAAATAATAAATCTGAAAAATAATATTTCAGATTTAAATAATAATTTAAATAATAATTCTGATTATTATATATATATATATACAAAAAATAATCCTGATTTAATAAAGTATAATTTCTGATTTAATAGAATAATACTTCTGATTTTAAAAACATAATTTCTGAAAAATAATAAATTCTGATTTATAAATAAAACAGAAATAATAAAATTAAGTTTCAGAAATATATTAATTAATCTGTTTTTATAAAAATTCTGGTTTAAACAAGGATTAATATTTCTGATTTAAAATATGCTAATATATCTGTTTAATAATTATAATAATAATAATATTTATAAATCTGTTTTAATAATATTAATAATAATTATGTAAATAATTCTGTTTTAATAATAATATTAAATATAATTATATAAATAAATCTGATTTTTAATAATAATAATAATAACATTCTGTTTTATTAATATGTCTGGAAATATTAATATATAATAATAATAATAATAATGACTATAAATCTAAATAACATTTTTGTCAAAAAAATAATTAAGCGTATATATGTATATTTAGTATTTCTGATTATAAGAATAATATTATTAAAAATTTTGAATTATAAATCGGATTATATATAATAGTATTTAGTCTGATTTAGGAATAATATTTTTGATTACTATAAATAAATAATACTAATAATTCTGATTATTATTTTATTAACACACTGAATTTATAATAATATTATTATTACTTGTTTATAATAATAATAATAATAATAATAATAATAATAATAATAATAATAATAATAATAATAATAATAATAATAATAATAATAATAATAATAATAATAATAATAATAATAATAATAATAATAATAATAATAATAATTAACAACCATAACAATAACAGTGAACAAAAAAAAATATAAGAAAGAAGGAAAGTGGAAGGAGCATAACCGGAGGTTGGCCGGGGAGAACCCGCAGTTACCGGCGGCAGTGGTGGCTCCGGTTGTCTTCTCCGGTGACACTTCCGGTGAGTGGTAAGGGATTCCGATGAACGCCGAGGGAGAGGGAGAGAAGTGGGGAGTGTGCGGTTTCCGGTGGAGGTGGTGACTGGGATTTATAGGATCGGAAGGGGGGTGGCCGAAAAAGGAAGGAGTGGTTAAAAAGGTAACCGGCAATCAATCGGTGATTGATTGAAACTTACCGGACATGAACAAAAAGGAAAGATGGTAAGTCCACGCGTTTTCGTTTTGGGCGGTTATATTTGAATAGGTTTAACTGAGTTAACGCATAAATTTAATTAGTTTCCTAATATCGTTGGATGTGGCATGCCCGGCCGAGTGGTTAAGTGTTTGTTTGTTAAGCATGAGGTCTCCGGTTCGATCCTGGTCACGCGCATTTCAACCCCTTTTTTTCTACTGAACTAACTGAGGTTAACTGAGTTTTCCAACTCAGTTAGTGGGTTCCTTTGATTAACTACTAACCTAGTTAGCATATAACTAGGATTTAACTAACTAAGTTGGTCCAAACTAACTTAAATCTAGAAAAATTCCTTTTTATTTATTTATTTTATAAAATTTGATAAAAAAAATAACTTATTAGGTTAATTAAAACATTAATTAATTAATTATACATTATATTTATTTCTTAAATATATATTTATTTATTTATTTAATTTTGATTATTAATTTATTTATTTAAAATACTAATAAAATAGTATAAACTCATTTTAACCCAAATTTTGATATTTCAACCGAATTAACGTACGAATTCCCAATTTTCGTACGGTTTAGGGTAATCTCTTGGCAGCGATGAATTTAAGAGCTGAGATTTAGATGAAATTTCACTGTTTTTACGTGCTTAACATAGTTTCAACGTGTTTAACATAGTTTCAACGTGTTTAACATTGTCTAACGTGTTTTAACGTGTTAATCCATAACACAGAAATCAAACAAGAATATGATCAAAACAATGCAATTTTTTCATTATGATTCAAGTCTCGAAATGAAATTTGAAAATAAACGAGAGTACAACTGACTAAATTGGTAAGTACAAGTCATCAAGCTCTAATTAGAAAGATCGAAAATACGAGGCGTTATATTGAAGGCTCAGAAATGTTTACGGAAGGGTCACGCCGATATTTTGGCACTCGTTAATGATGCATCAACGAAGGAAAAGAGATTAGAGGACATTCCAGTTGTACGCGACTTCCCTCAGGTGTTTCCTGAAGATTTACCAGGTCTACCGCCTCATCGTCAGGTCGAATTTCAAATTGAGCTCGCTCCAGGAGCAGCACCCATAGCTCGAGCACCGTATCGTTTAGCTCCAACTGAACTAGAAGAACTGTCAAATTAGTTACAAGAGCTCTTGGAAAAGGGCTTTATCCGTCCAAGCTCTTCGCCTTGGGGAGCTCCAGTGTTATTCGTGAAAAAGAAGGACGGTACCTTCAGGATGTGCATAGACTACCGGGAACTCAACAAGGTGACGGTGAAGAACCGTTATCCTCTTACGCGTATAGATGACTTATTCGACCAGTTGCAAGGGTCGTGCTATTACTCCAAGATAGACTTGAGGTCAGGTTACCATCAGCTGAGAGTCCGGGATGAGGACGTCTCCAAGACAGCATTCAGAACTCGTTACGGCCATTACGAGTTTCTTGTCATGCCGTTCGGGTTAACGAACGCGCCTGTCGTATTTATGGATCTTATGAACAGGGTGTGCAAAACCTACCTAGAAAATTTTGTGATTGTTTTCATTGACGACATCCTGATCTACTCCAAGAGTCAGGAGGAACACGAGCAGCACTTACGTCTTATCTTGGAACTTCTACGAAAAAAACAGTTGTACGCCAAGTTTTCAAAATGTGACTTCTGGCTTCGTGAAGTCCACTTTCTAGGCCACGTGGTAAACAAGGATGGGATTCATGTTGATCAATCCAAAGTAGATTCAATCAGGAATTGGCCTGCACCTCGCATACCAACGGAAATACGCCAATTCTTGGGTTTGGCGGGTTACTACAGACGGTTTATCAAAGACTTCTCGAAGATCGCACAGCCGTTTACGTTACTGACACAGAAGGGTGTCACCTATCGTTGGGGTAATACTCAGGAAACCGCTTTTCAGCACTTAAAGGATAGACTTTGCAGTGCACCCATCCTCTCATTGCCAGAGGGCACGGACGATTTCGTGGTTTATTGTGATGCATCCATTCAGGGTCTTGGATGTGTGTTAATGCAGCACGACAAGGCCATTGCTTACGCTTCGCGCCAACTCAAGGTTCACGAACGGAACTACACGACGCACGATTTAGAGCTGGGAGCTGTTGTTTTCGCGCTTAAAATATGGCGACACTACATGTACGGTACCAAGTGCACTATCTACACCGATCACAGGAGTCTCGAGCATATCTTCACGCAGAAGGAGTTGAACATGCGTCAACGTCGATGGGTTGAACTACTTAACGATTACGAATGCGCCATCAAGTACCATCCAGGCAAAGCCAATGTTGTGGCTGACGCTCTCAGTCGAAAGGACACTCTACCTAGACGCGTACGAGCCCTACAGCTTACTATTCAGTCTGGTCTTCCAACACATATACGAGATGCTCAGGTAGAAGCATTGAAACCGGAAAACGTTAGGGCTGAAGCCCTACGCGGCTCAAGGCAACGATTGGAACAGAAGGAAGACGGTGCCTACTATGTAACAGGGCGTATTTGGGTCCCACTGTATGGCAACTTACGCGAGCTTGTAATGGACGAAGCTCACAAGTCTCGCTACTCGGTACATCCAGGGTCGGATAAAATGTACCACGACATCAGAACTACTTATTGGTGGCCTAGCATGAAGGCCCACATCGCTACCTATGTCAGCAAGCGCTTGACCTGTGCGAGAGTCAAGGCGGAATATCAGAAACCGTCAGGCCTACTTCAGCAACCCAAGATACCACAGTGGAAATGGGAGGAAATTTCCATGGACTTTGTTACTGGCCTGCCCAGATCCCAGCGTGGGAACGATACTATTTGGGTGATCGTGGATCGACTCACAAAGTCTACTCATTTCTTGGCAATCAAAGAAACGGACAAGTTCACCACATTAGCAGACATCTATTTGAAGGAAGTGGTCTCGAGGCACAGGGTGCCCACCTCTATTATTTCGGATCGCGATGCACGATTCACTTCGGAGCTATGGCAAGCAATGCACAAAGCTTTTGGCTCACAGCTAGACATGAGCACAGCATATCACCCTCAGACGGATGGGCAGTCTGAGCGCACGATACAAACTCTAGAAGACATGCTTCGGGCATGTGTTATCAATTTCGGCAACAGCTGGGAAAAGCATCTTCCTTTAGTGGAATTTTCGTACAATAACAGTTACCACACTAGCATTCAAGCTGCTCCATTCGAGGCATTGTATGAACGTAAATGCCGGTCACCTCTCTGTTGGGTAGAGGTGGGGGATAGTCAAATCACAGGACCCGAAATGGTAGTTGATGCTACTGAACGGATTGCACAGATACGGCAACGCATGGCGGCGGCTCGTGACCGTCAGAAAAGTTACGCTGATAAGCGCAGGAAACCACTCGAGTTCCAAGTTAGGGATCGAGTGCTACTCAAAGTCTCACCCTGGAACGGTGTGATTCGTTTTGGCAAACGGGGCAAGCTTAATCCGCGGTATGTCGGACCATTCGAAATTGCAGAAAAAATAGGCAAAGTGGCCTACAGACTGAACTTACCAACTGAACTCGGTGCAGTTCACAATGTTTTTCATGTATCGAATCTGAAGAAGTGCCTGTCAGATGAGACCCTCATAGTTCCTCTGAAGGAGCTCACTATCGACGAGCAGTTGCGATTCGTCGAGGAACCTGTTGAAATCACGGACCGGGATGTTAAGGTCCTCAAAAACAAGAGAATCCCTCTTGTTCGAGTTCGTTGGAACTCCCGTCGTGGCCCAGAGTTCACCTGGGAACGCGAAGATCAGATGAAAGAAAAGTAACCCCAATTGTTCGCGAACAGTACAACCACTACTAAGGCTGAAGCTACAACGGAATTTCGCCAGATCAACGGGGGGAGGATGTGACACCCCAGGAAAACCATACAACTTAACTTTAACTAGCTTCCTCAGTGAGTACGTACCAAAATTTCGGGACGAAATTTCTTTTAAGTTGGGGATAATGTGACAACTCATAATTCGAACCTATTTTTGTGTAACGTTACGTGCTTATGTGAATTATATTAATTGGCGGAATGCATGATTATGTTATATTGGTATGTGTATTAATTGAATCAATCGCACAAGACTCACCGATCGCACAATGCACGTCCGACCGCACAAGCCCAATTGGGCTACACTTTTATAACTGAAACCGAATGGGCAACCCAGGTTGGGTTCAGCCCATCCCCCTTTGATCAATTAACAATTAGAGTGTTTGTAACCATCACACATTGTTACCAATACACTTCAAACACACAAGTTTACAAACCCTAGTGCTCTTTTTCCCTCTCTTGAAGCCGACGGCGAACATCCCCTTTCGGATCGAAAATCGTTGTTGATCGGATCATTCCCTTCACACTCTTTTAATCGGACGTGGTTGACCACTCTTAGTTCAAGAAACCTTTTGTGTATCTGCTGAGCAAACCAAGGTGAGTTCACACAGCCAAGGCATGTGGTTCCTAGGGTGGGAATGGGTTTGGATGATTTACTTGTACTTACCTCGCTAATAGAACTTAATGATATGGTCCTTGGGTGAGGAAGGTTATTGAAAAGATACTACTAGACTAGTGATACTAATAGAACTGATCTTCGCACACACGCCAGGGTTGGCTGCGATAATATGACTAATCTTCGCATACATGCCTGGGTTGGCTGCGAACCATACACTAAATCTTCGTACACATGCCGGGTGGCTGCGATACAAATATACCTAGTCTAGAATACTTGGGAAAACTTCCCCTAATCTTCGCATACATGCCTAGATGGTTGCAATGCAAAATAATACGATACATGATCTAATGAACGAACATAACGCTACTCATATGATTACAATTACTGAACTATCAACTGTGAACTCGCCCAACTAGTTGTTGACTCTCTGCTGCATGCCTTGCAGGACCTTAGGTACTTATGGAGCTTGCACAGGGAGGAGCAGGTCGTTGTGGGACATGGATCGTGGATGCCATGTTAAACGTTCAAACATTTGAAACTTATGATTTACTTTGGGTTTTCATGCTTATGCTTCCGCTACTCAAATTATGTTTTGTTAAACACCAGTTATATTGTGATGGGTCGAATTGATTACTTTTTAATTTCTATGTTCAATATGATTGGTGTAATAAACGAGATTTTTAAAGATATATTTTTTTTTATTATTTTGTATATAAAATTGCATTTATTCAACCCGTGTAATACACGAGGTTCTAACCTAGTAGTATATATCTAGAGAAGGCATATTAGCAAACCCTCAATAGAGCACATCAGCATGCACACACTATTATTCTTGTTTTGAAGGACAAAATTGTAACTTTGAACAAGGAACAAGTTCGTAATTTTAAACTGGGAGGTAAAATCATAATATAACAGGACAAATGGCAGAGTGTCAGGCTGCACTATTCCCCCACATTGGTTTTGTATACGTGTTTGCGTGTTAGGCGTGACACTATTCCCCCAATTTGGTTCTATTCCCCACATTGGTTTGGTATACGTGTTTTCTTGGCAGGTGTGGCATATTTTCCCACATTGAATAAGTGATCAACTGAAAACATACATGAAAATAAGGACGAAAACATAATATATTTGACCCAACAGGACACAGGAAACAATAGTGCTGTTAACGAGCCGAGCTGGGCCTAGCTCGAGCTCGGCTTGAAGTCAAATCGAGCTAGCTCGCCTCGAGCTTGAATTATAAATCGAGCTGAGGTTTAGAGCTCGAGCTCGACTCGAATATAAATTATATTTGAGCCAACTCACCTCGGCTCGATTTAGCTCAATCTAATCAAGAACAATTAAGTTAACAAGTATATAAGCTCTCATACATAATTTGATTACAACGTAACTAAGACCGTGGGGTATGGTGGGGCGAGGGTTTGGGGCATGGGTTGACACATGGATTATGGGGCACTCAATACACAAACACAACTTCATAGGGGTATGGTGGGCGTGGCTGGGCTGGCGTGGCCAAGCCACATCATTTTTTTAATATATATATATAAACCATTAAAAACTACATAAACATACATAATAATTACAAAAAACATAGTATCGAAACAAAAATAATCATTCTTCGTCGTCTTCGTCGGTTTCGAACCCAGGATCGTTGAAACATGATCCAACAAATAAGATCGAAGGTTGTGATGTATATCCCTTGACTTGATCAAAAATTCATTTGACGATTTATCTTCGTCTGTAACTGTTACGTTATCTGGTTGGGATCATCATCATCATAGTAGGTAACGACCGCTCTACCTTCATCCTCAAAAACATGTTGTGAAGAATGATACATGCGTACATCACGTTTCCAATCTGATCCGTGTCCCATAGTCGACAAGGCATTGCCAATATTCGCCACCTTTTCTTGAAAACACCGAACGCTCGCTCGACGTCTTTAGGTGCAACCATTTAGACCCTGTTAAACTTTAATCTCTTTGGATCTATAGTACCGTATCTTGTGAACGATTTTACGAAAACCCTCCACTCCGGGTAAATCCTATCAACTAGGTAGTACCCATACATGTACTCAACCCCGTTTACAAAGAAACTTCCTTTGGGTTCTATACCATTTACCCGATCATTGAAAAGGTGCGAGTGGTTTATGATGGTAATATCGTTATGTGAACCTGGCATACCGAAGAACGCATGCCATATCCAAAGATCTTGGGACGCAACCGCTTCAAGCATGATGGCTGGCATCCCGTGAAATCCACTCGTGTGAGCGCCTTGCCATGCGGTTGGACAAAGTTCCCAAGGCCATTTCATACAATCTAAACTACCTAGCATCCCGGGTAGCCCATGATAATCGGCGTGATGTTCCAATATTTGTTGCATGTCACTGAACAAGTGCTTTCTCAAATATCTTTTCTTATAAAGTTCTAAAATACACGAACAAAAGTTGTGAAGACTTTCTCTAGCTACACGTGCAGACATTTTTAAATAGTCATCCATAATGTCCGAACTATTTCCGTACGCTAACTGTCTAAGTGCAGCCGTGACCTTTTGCCACGTAGTAAATCCTAATTGCCCGGTTACATCCGGTTTTTGTTGGAAATAAACATAATTCTCCTCAAGATCTCTAGATATCCTTAAAAATAAGTTTCTACTCATACGAAAACGACGCCTAAACATTTTTTCATCATACTTAGGTTCCGCTGAGAAATAATCGCTTACCAACAAATTGTTAGCGGTGTGCCGTTTACGAACGATGTACCTCCTTCGTTTAGGTTTTGAAGTCTCTTCCTCATCGTCTTCCACGATAGCTTTCACCAACGTTGCGATCATTTGTAGAAATATTTCCACACCATCGTCAAATGATGATGACGATTCACTTGAACTTGAAGAACTCATGGCAAGATTGTGTTTTATGTGTTTGATATTGTGTGAGAAAAATGTTAAATATTGTAAGGTATTTATATAGGAAAAAAGGTTTTTTTTTTTTAATTAATGCCCAACGGCTAGCCCAAACGGCTAGTTTTGTTGGCCAATCAAAACCCGCTATGTCAGGCTCGTAGACCCGCCCCATGCCCGGGCTAAAACCCCCACCAATGGGGCCACGCTGAAACCCAAGCCCACCCGGGATGGTGACTTAGGCGTTTGTACCCAACCCACTCCCCAACCCCGCCCCATACCCCAATAGTCTAAACCAAAGACTTAAATATGTAACTTTCTTTGGCCAAAGAATAAAAGATGTAAGTATAGCTTATTATTCTTTTGTTGGTTTCATCTTGGTTTTTATAAAGGAGGTGTTTCCTCAGTGTTTGTGTTCTCTGCGATGTGGGACAAAAGTGATTGTAGGATAATCAAAGTTTATGTATTAGAATCATATTATTATTTAATTATTAGTTATTTATTGATACTGATAGTGTATGTTTTAGAATCATATTATTAGTTCTTACCAGTTCTTTATTTGATCTCAGTTATATCATCCAGCCTTAAGAATTCATATACCTTGTTCGAGCTCGAAAAAACGTGCCCTCGGGTCTTAACGAAATAAATAATTTAAACTTATTTTTCATATAACCGTGAACCGTTGACAAAAATATAGCATTCGATAAACATTGCAACTAACAAAATGCAAAATATAGTATTTGAATGAGTGACATACCGTAAAAACTAATAAGCTAATAGCTAACCAATGATTCGTGAAACCCTCCTTGCATTCTTGATAGAAAATTGATGAATAAACTCTTCACATTTTAAATCATACCTGAATTCGACAAAAAAAAAAAAAAGAATACGAGCCTGAATTTGACAATCGTTTTTGTATAAATTACCAACAATTTAGTCTTCAACACAACAAGGAAAAAGACATGAATTCGACAATAACTAATCGCCTAAACAAGGGCTTGAATTCGACAAAAAGAAACATATTAATTAATAACTAATAAGGGACTGAATGAGTGAATTCGACCAAAAACAAAACATAACAACTAAAGTACTGAACAATGGCCGATTGACGATTGATGATTTGATGTTTACATGAATACATGATCCGTGATCGTGAGACTGAGTTCGTCGAACAGACTATGCGTGGTGGCCCGTGGTTGCGTGCAAGACTGAAATCGAAGAACAAAAGAGTGTAGACTTTGTGGCTTCTGTGCGTCCAGACTCTATGAGTTCTTCGTTGAACCAGGTACTCTCCTGCTATACGACGTTTCAATATCCACAGGGCACTAGTTGCCGCCTGTGACATCTGTGCTTGTAATCATTGTAAACAGTTCAATTATCAATAAAATAAAGCTATTTGATCCTTATGTATGTTTGTTTATGTTTGATGTTTTCATGTTTTGACTTTTATTCGATTTCAAACTCTATATCGCTTTCTAGAGAATTATACGCAAACCAGTACGTAAACATACTCAGTTTAATACGACAAATACTCCGGAACATCAATTTATGCTTAACATACCTTAAATAACCTTTACATAACTTAGAAATAAGTTTTGAAGGCTTTGGTATGGCAAAATCTAGTTTATTCGCTTACAGGGACTAAAATTGACAAACTGCGAAAGTATGCCAATCGGAACTGTAACGAACATTCCGGAACTTGATCATAAGTTAAACACACCTTAAATATCCTTTACATAGCTTAGAAATAGGCTTTGAGGGGTTCGGTGTGCTAAAATAAACTTTATGCTCATTCAGGGACTAAAAGTGTCAAAAAGTGCATAAGTTTGCACTTTCGCGCATATCTTACGTTCTGAATACTTCCGGACATCCAAAAATTTATGTAAACATTAAAATATTATGTTTTAATTTTTGGCATGAGAAAAATCCGTTCGTCGCGCAATTTGGATCGTTTTTCGCGCTTATGCGCATTCCGTCGTAATTAAGCGAACATCGCGATCGTACGACCAAACGAACCGACATCCGAGATATTTTTGAGCATGTTTTGAGTTCCCTATACTTTAGCTTCATTTTAGAGCTTTGAAATGGGGTTAACGGGGCTTAAACGTGTGAAAAATGGGCCGAAATGCATGTTTCTCAAGTGTAGGGACCATTTTGCAATTTCTGGAAATATCAGACCTGCAAGGTCCTTACGGACCGTAAGGCCTACTCCATACGGTCCGTAAGCAGGTCCCAGTTCAGCAAAAACCATTTTTAATAAAACCCAGCTGCTCCTTGGTTTTGCAAATGGTTTTAGGGTTCTTGTGGGCTGGTTTTGGATGCCCCTAGGTTTGTAAAACAATGGGCACACATGGAGGGTTGAGATCAAAGCTCGAATTTCAAGGAACGATCCTAACGGTTCTACGAAATCTGTAAATACCCTCCATGAACTCACTTCCAACTCACTTGAATTCAGAGGTTGCTCTCTAAGTTGGGGTGCTTGACACTTCATACCTGAGAGTACTCGGAATTCAATCTTGCGGGGACCCGTTGTAAGTATTCTTTCGTTCTTTTATTGCTTTTCGAGTCCGAAAGTCAAAATTTGTTTGACTTTCTGCATTGACCAGTTTATGGTCAATGCGAAGTTTGTTTGAACTTCATAACGTGAGCGTAATCACGATGGTTATAGTCCCTAGCGACTATACCTACTGATTACCACGTTATCTAGGCTTAGTGACGAGTCGTAGTTTCGGTCAAAATGCGTTTTCTTGCGCATTTTGTAACCAAACTACTTTAGGGTATTAAAACCGTTTGTTTTAATACCAAACCTGTTTTCTAAACATGTTCTAGCATGTTTAGCTCGTCGCTTTTAGATTTGTGCTCGTTTAGGGTCGTAAGGGTAAGCGATCTAATCGATCGCTTATGCTTACGAACCCGACCCATTTGGTCGATCATTAGGATCCGACCAAACACATTAGGTGACCATAGTGTATAGGGAATAACCTTTCAAGGTTATACCTTATGGTCACGCCGTTTAAGTAGTTGTATGATAGGTAATGTATGTGCCTTAGGTAAATTACCAAAATACCCTTTTTACACTAAAATTCATTTTAAACTTATGTAACATAATTTTTGACACCTAAACTGATTTAGCAACAATACTAAGTGTGTTAAGGCATATCTTGCTTGTCATAGGGCTAGTTAGGCGTTTCAAGCGCGTTTTACGCAAACAACGCGTTAAAGTAGCATAAGCTACCTAAGCGGGTCGTAACGGGTCAAAAGCACTTAGGATAAGTTTCGTTTTAGTATGTAGGCTTGTCAAACCATATTACATAAGTTCCCACACTTATTTGGTTTGCGAACCCTCGTACTACCCGATCCTCCGATAGGTTCGTTTATTAATGTAGGTACCTTTATAGGTGCCGTTTGATTTCGTGATCTTCTAGCATTGCTTGGTGGTTATCCTACGACTTCTAAGCAATCTCAAGTGAGTACATAGTCCCCTCTTTTACTATTTTCTAAACATTTTGGGGTGAAACACATGTGCCTACTTGTTACTTTCGTGCTTTCATGTTTTCTCGTCATACACTTGCTATGTTCATTAAATACATCGATTTACATGACATTTTATGCTACGTATGTTCTTTTAGCGCATACTTAGTACATTTATTTTACCTGACATTTCACGCTATGTATGTTCATCATACTTAGTGCATTTGTTTTACATGACATTTTCACGCTATGTATGTTCATCATACTTAGTGCATTTGTTTTACATGACATTTTCATGCTTACATTTTGGGTATGACATTTGGTTTGTTTAAGTGGGACAATATACATTCATTAACATTGATCACGCCGCTCGTTAGTAGGTAATGGTACCATAGGAATTGACAACTCCCGTTCCTGAAATCCTGGGTTTGTTTGGATTGGAAGGAATGACCGAATTCGATTTAAACATAAAAACCGATAGACCTTTAATTTGTTTAAAGGTTTATCACCACAGTCGCAAGGCTTGGATGTATGCATTTTCACAATACCGCATAAATGTTTGTATTCAGTATAGCATGCATCTTCACAAAGCATAACATTGATTTAAACTGCGTTTTACTTCAATACATTGTTTTGTGCATTTTTTTTACCTATGGTTTAGTTGATACATATATCACTGGCCATACATGACATTTTGTTTACACATTACATGATTGACATTTGACATAGACATTTTGATATTGACATATACATTTCATAAACATTTTGACATGGTTTCCACAATGACATTTAACATTTGGTTTGGACATGGGCAATTTACATTGGTGGTTTGTCTGGGTAAGTGATTTAAGTAACGAGGCGTGTGTAATATGATATAAACATGGTGGATACGCCGCTGGTACTTCCTATATATAAGTGTTTGTAAGATATTACGCATCACAACGTTGTTTAAATCATTTCAGTTTAGTTATATAGCATATTTTTCACAATACATTATTTTACAACCAACTTGTTCTAATATAACTTATTTTACTTGGTTATTTACTTAACCATGCATTACTCTTTCAAAAATTACATATCTACCATCGTTTTCAAATAATTTATAAACAATACAATCAACATGGTTCATGACTACATTTCATTAAACATTTTTCTAAAACCTAAGTCATGGATCCTATTTTCACAAAACCTATGTATCTCACAGGCATTTTATGCTGACGTACCTATTTTCACATGTGTTTCAGGAGCAAATGCATAGGATGATTCGTGACACGCTAGGGTGGACTTGGGCCTTAGTGACGATAAAATTGACCTAGACTAGTTGAAACTTGTTATGTACTCTTTATTTCAATAGCTTTAAGACAATGTAACTTGTGGGTTCTCGTTTAAAACAATGTATTTCCACCCTCGGGTGATGAATAAAATACTATTTTAATTACCTTGGTTGTGGAACAATAATTCTGTTACAACACTCCCCGACGTTTCCGCCACGATTTGATGTTTTACGTGGTCGGGGTGTGACAGAAGAGTTGGTATCAGAGCCAATGGTTATAGGGAATTAGGTTATTAGTAATGCTTTGACCTAGACTATAACCTTTCTAGGACCCCAACACAAGTTGCCTTGTGTTTAGATTTTAAAACATGCACTTCACCTATCCTTAGGTGATCATCAAAACAAGAACCCAGTTTTCTAAAACGATTTTTGAAAAACAATCTTCTGTTTCCAAATGATTTATTAGATGATTTTGAACCCTTCCAGTTTGATTTTATTGGCCTTGTGCCTTTCGAGTTTTCAAAATCCCATCAAAGTTTGGGTCTAAATAATGTGAACACGTGCAAACTGGAAGAGTGAATGCCTGTACCCTGGGTTTTCTGTCTAAGGCTAGAGTGTTCGTACAAATCCACATAATCGGACCAGTCACTCTTACCTGGGAACTCTTGGGGTGAGTGTTCACTTATAGGCGAGCATGTCTTCGCTAAGCATTGTTTATGGACCCATTTACTTTGATTAGTCACTGTGTGTCATTTGTTTGCTTTGTGATACGGACGAATGACCACCATCCTTGCTTTGTTGATTTTGTTTCATCTCGTTCTTTTCATCTAATCGTCTCACTCGTTTCCTCTCATGTTTTCCTCTTTTAGCATGCCTCCTCGACGCGAAAATCAGCTACCCAATGCCGAACTGGCGGAAATCATCGCACAGCATATGGCTGCTGCGTTCCCGAATCTTATTGCTCAACTTAACCAAGCCAACATCAATCAGAACGCTCCTTGTAACTTCAAGAGTTTCAATTCGGCTAAACCACTCAAGTTCAGTGGTACCGAAGGAGCAACTGGGCTCCTTCAATGGTTTGAGAGCATTGAGAATACTTTTCGTAATGTTCAGTGTTCTGATAATCTCAAAGTTGAGTTTGCTTCAAGTGCTTTTCAGAAGAGGGCGTTAACATGGTGGAACGGGGTTATGAGAGATCGTGGTGCTGAAGTCGCTTTAGCGCAAACATGGGCTGAATTGAGGACTCTCATGATGAGTGAGTTTTGTCCTCGTCATGAGCTACGAAAGTTGGAAAGGGAGTTTGACGATCTGAAACAGGATAGTGGTGAGCACCGGGCATATACGGATAGATATGAAGAGTTGAGTTTGTTATGCCCAACGATGGTCACCCCACTTGACAAGGCTATCGAAAGATACATCGATGGTCTACCTGACTCTGTGCAAGACATCGTTACTGGTAGTAAACCTACCACTGTTCGTCAGGCAATCGAACTATCTGCAACATTGACAGAATCGCAGATCAGAAAAGGTAAATTGCATAGGAAGGATGACAAAGGCAAGAATCAGGCGTCTGACAAAGGGGATAGCAAGAAAGGTAAGAAGGGGAAGGATTCTGGCTCATCAAGGGGCTCTAGGAAGCGAAAGGCTTCCCAAAATTTTGCCATCACTGCCCAACAGAACCAGGCAGCTCCCAATCAGCCAGCACAGCCTCCCGCGAAGAAGCGGTATGAAGGGAATGCACCTTTGTGCAATAGGTGCAACAGTCATCATCAGCAACAACTCCCGTGTCGTTTCCGTACCAACTGTGGGAAGTCTAGGCACCTTGCAGAAGTTTGTCGTTCTGCTCGAAATCAGGTAGTTCAACCACCTGTTCAACAGCAAGCTGCACGACCTCACTACCCTCCAGGCTCGTGCTTTAATTGCGGAGACCTGACTCATTATCGAAACCAGTGTCCAAGGCTGGTTAATGCAAATCCAGTTCAGGCTCAAGCCCGTGGGCGAGCTTTTAATATGAATGCTGTTGAGGCACAGGCAGACAACGAGGTGGTGAACGGTACGTTCTTAGTTAATAATCAACCTGCGTCTGTTCTTTTTGATTCAGGGGCCGATAAAAGTTTTGTGTCTTTATCTTTCGAACCATTGCTTCGCGTGTCTAGAACAAAACTAGGTAGACCTTTGACTGTTGAAGTTGCGAATGGTGAACCCATTGTTCTTAATTCCATTCTTCGCAACTGTCAATTAAACCTTAGCAACCATCTTTTTCCTATTGACCTCACGCCTATGCGTCTTGGGAGTTTCGACATTATTGTGGGTATGGATTGGTTAGCCAAGTATCGCGCAGAGGTGGTTTGTTTTGAGAAGATCGTTCGTGTGCCGCTCCCGTCAGGTGAGATCCTACACGTTCGTGGTGAGAAACCTGTTAGTAGCCTCAAGCTTATGTCTTGTTCTCAAGCTCGGAAGTATCTGCGAAAGAACTATGTGGCCTTCTTGGCACATGTTACGGCAGATAAAGACCAAGGTAAGTCTATTCAAGATATCCCTGTTGTTCGGGATTATCCGGAGCTGTTTCCTGAAGAATTACCTGGACTACCCCCAGCGCGCCAAGTCGAGTTCCGTATTGATCTTGTACCTGGTGCAAATCCTATTGCCAGAGCTTCATATCGCCTTGCACCGTCAGAGATGCAAGAGCTATCTAAGCAGCTTCAAGAGCTTTCTGACAAAGGTTTTATCCGTCCTAGCTTTTCACCTTGGGGTGCTCCCGTTCTTTTTGTCAAGAAGAAGGATGGATCCTTCAGAATGTGTATCGATTATCGTGAGCTGAATAAGCTTACCATCAAGAATCGATATCCCCTACCTCGCATTGATGATCTCTTTGACCAGTTACAGGGTGCTACTTGCTTTTCGAAGATTGATCTTCGTTCTGGGTATCATCAACTTCGTGTGCATGAAGAGGATATTCCCAAAACAGCATTTCGCACTCGATACGGGCATTATGAGTTCATAGTCATGCCATTCGGTTTGACCAATGCTCCTGCTGTTTTCATGGACTTGATGAATAGGGTCTGCAAGCCTTATTGTGACAACCCGAACCTTCAAGATTTGTACTGCCTGGCTCCGTGGCTTTTGGTCTGTACCGTTACGCATCATGACGTTGTAACTAAATGAATCTTAAGATATTAAGATCTAATTTTATGAGTATGTGTGGTTGCATGTAGAATGATATATGTTATGTTATATAAGTTAGTCGCACACCCCTCTCTTGATCACGTACTCCCTCAATTCAATACCCTTTTAACCTTGGCCCAAACAATCTATTAAGCCTACAATCTATCAACAGCCCAAACCGGACCCAACCCACCCTTTCCCTTTTGTACGTGTATGCATGTAGAAGTGTAAAGGAAAAAAAATATTGAAAACCCTAATCTACAACTCATGACCGCAGACATTCTCTCTATCCCTTCTCCGGCAACGGCAGCGGAGTACCTATGGCCGATGTTATTCCAACAAACCCACACCCAACTTCCTCCTCGTTCTCTCACTTAAATGGCCGACCACCATTAACGGTGGTGGCGCACGTCGGACGAAATAGATGAGAGAGAGAAAGAAAGAAAGGGGCTGAAGGTGGCGCGTGGTTGTTACAGCGACGGAAAGGAACCAGGGAGAGAAGGGAACCGGTGAAGTCGGTGTCGTCTCAGACGACGGTGGTTTTTATGTTCCGACAAATCTTTGGCAGGCCCGTTTCTTGTTTCTGGTCGTAGCTCGGGGATGTTACCGATCGACTGTTGATTGATTGATGATGATGGTGTCAGTGGTGGCCGACTAGGGCAGCCGGTAACGACGACGTTACGACAGAAGTTGTTCCAGCATCGGCAAAGGCGGCACAAGGATGGTGATTGTGGTTCGGCTCCGGTGGAATGACGGAACAGCGGAGCCTCGGTTCACTTCCGTGGTGGCGATAGAAGAGGTTCACAGCCCCTCGGTCGAGTATGTATAAACACCCTCTGTCTATATTTGTTAAACTGTTAAGTGAAGATTGATGGCTTTTGGCTGATTATCTGTTTCAAACTCGGTGCGCTCCTTGTTAAATTATGAAATGAAAATGGATTAGTTTAGAACATGTAAACTGCAAAATTGGGGTCGATGGTTGTTAATTGATTTATTTGTTAATTGATCACATGATTGCATGATTTAATTATTAACTGATCATATGATTATACGCTATTGTGATCACTGTTATGTACACGGAATGCAGGATTCGGAACATCTAAATTGCTAATGGGCCGGTCGGGATTGGGTAACAGTAGGATTAGAAATTTGGGTGGTTAATTGGGAAGGATGTTACTTGTTGTTAATTCATACTTAACTGGGCTCCGGAGGGTTAGTGTTGGGCCACATTACCCAGCGAATGGACCCACTGAATGGGGCTGCATCACGCAGCAAAATGGATATCTGGGCCGAAATTAACTGGGCAACGCAATGTGTTAAGTGAATACACCTTTTATACTTGGGTCACTCATCATTTTTGAATTTAGGCTGCATGAAGTTGTAAAGTGAATATTGGGCCGAAGAGTTGTAGTGGATTGCACCTATCTTAAGTGAAACATTAACATGATTTGTTTACATATGTGTGTGTTGAAGGACTAAATATTGTATGTCTTGCAAGCATGAAATCATGAAACGAATCTACATATTAACAGAATACATGCTAATTGGTTTCTTGACAATATTGGGTTAATAGATTAACTGGTATGGTTTGAATTGTATGAGTGTGCTACATGTAACTTGACTGTATGAACAAGAAATACATAAATTGATTATACGTGAAATATGTGGATTATGTGCCCCTAAAACTGATCGTTGTCGGTAACTATTCTAGGACATATTTAAACAACTGATAAACGAGCATTTAGTCTAACCGAGCAAACCCAAGGTGAGTTCAATGCATTTTTCTCAAGCATGCGTCCCGGTGGTTTGGGACAACTGGTAAACATTTGGAAGGGAAACATTGGGTAAACAACTTAATCGGTTTTTGTTATTGCCTGGAGGGCAATGGGGGTAATTAGTTGATAGCGCTATTAGGTAGGAAACCTCACACCGGGCCGTAAGGACGGGCGTGAACTAATTATCTGGGTATGGCTATGGTTGTTAGAGGCACACTCCTCGGATACATATGGGCACACTCCCTAGGGTATCTAACGATGGCAACATAGCAAGCAGTCGTTAAGGGGTACCCACTCCCTGGATACACATGGGCACACTCCCTAGGGTATCTAACATGAGCAACATCGTAACGCAACATGGAATCGCATTAACATACATCTGGTAACTCAACACGTTAACAAAACCTTGAACTCACCAGCGTAGTCTGACACACTTGTTTGCATGCTTGTAGGTCATTAACCTTGGAACATGGACTTGCTATCTGGGAGTGCTGGAGTGGTCATGGATCGAGACTCTTGGATTCACTTAAAAACAATACATTGATTTTGGTTATTATTATGAAATGATGGCTAAACGATTACATGCTTCCGCTACACAACTTTTGAGAATTGATATCATGTTGACATCTTATTTTAGTAATTAATGTCATGACTTATTTAAATATTTATCATTGGTTCAATGTGATTGGTGGCTCGAACTCTGATGCGTAACACGCCTCGTGGGGTTTCCGCAGGTGGAATTTTGGGGGTGTTACACTTATTTAGATAAGTTTATCATCGTTTTTATTGATGACATCCTGATTTACTCTAAGACGCAAGCTGATCACGAGCAACATCTTCATCTTACTCTGGAACTCCTAGAACTCCTAAAGAAAGAGCAACTTTTTGCCAAATTCTCCAAGTGCGAGTTTTGGCTTAAGGAAGTTCAATTTTTGGGACATATTGTCAACGAACAAGGTATTCATGTAGATCCCTCCAAGATCAGTGCGATTAAGGATTGGGATACGCCAACTACTCCTACTGAGGTTCGTTCTTTCCTCGGTCTTGCGGGTTATTACCGTCGCTTCATCGAGAACTTCTCAAAGATTGCAGTTCCTCTAACTGCTCTAACTCAGAAGAACAAACCCTTTGAATGGGGTTATAAGCAAGAAGAAGCATTTCAGACCTTGAAGCAGAAGCTTTGTGATGCTCCTATTCTAACCTTGCCTGAGGGCAATGATGATTTTGTCGTTTACTGTGATGCATCGAAATTGGGCCTCGGCTGTGTTCTGATGCAAAGGAACAAAGTCATAGCCTACGCATCTAGGCAATTGAAGGTACATGAGAGAAACTACACCACTCATGATCTTGAGTTAGGTGCAGTTGTTTTCGCTCTCAAAATCTGGAGACATTATTTGTATGGCACAAAATGCGTGGTTTTCACTGACCAGAAAAGTCTTCAGCATATCTTCAATCAGAAAGAACTCAACATGAGGCAAAGACGTTGGGTCGAACTCCTAAACGACTATGATTGCGAAATTCGCTACCATCCTGGTAAAGCGAACGTTGTGGCTGACGCATTAAGTCGTAAGGAACGTACTATGCTTCATTGTGTTCGTGTTCAATCTGCTGTTCAAGCTCGATCTAATATCCAAGCACGCATTACTCAGGCTCAACAGGCTTGTGTTTCACAAGACTTGATGGGTAAGGAATTACCCTATCATATTAAGCCTGATCTCGTGCTAAAGGAAGATGGATCATATTATTTCATGGACCGTTTGTGGGTCCCAAGCCAAGATAATCTTCGCACTTTGCTTATGGATGAGGCCCATAAGTCTCGTTATTCTATTCATCCTGGCTCAGACAAAATGTATAAGGATCTTCGTACTCGGTATTGGTGGCCTGGTATGAAGAAAGACATTGCCTTATACGTTTCAAAATGCCTTACTTGTCTTAAGGTTAAGGCTGAACAACAACATCCTTATGGTCTTTTGGAGCAACCAGAGATTCCAGTTTGGAAATGGGAAAACATCACTATGGATCTCATTACTAAACTTCCGCGCACTAAGAAAGGTCATGATGCCATCTGGGTAATTGTGGACCGTCTTACTAAATCAGCGCATTTCTTGCCAATCCGTGAGGATTTTCCTGCTGAAAAGTTGGCTAAAATTTATGTGGATGAAATTATATCCCGACATGGTGTTCCTTTGAACATTATTTCTGATAGGGATGCTCGCTTCTCCTCTCGATTTTGGAGAACCATGCAATCTGCTATGGGGACCCAACTCAATCTAAGCACAGCCTATCATCCACAAACTGATGGCCAAACTGAGAGAACAATCCAGACTTTGGAGGATATGCTTAGAGCTTGTGTGATCGACTTCGGTGGTAGTTGGGATTCACATCTTCCATTGATTGAATTCTCCTACAACAACAGTTATCACTCCAGCATCAACATGGCTCCTTTCGAGGCTCTTTATGGTCGAAAATGTCGTTCACCAATGAGATAGGTGAGGCTCAGCTTACTGGACCTGACCTCATTCTGGAGACAACTGACAAGGTTAAGAAAGTTCGTGATAACTTACAGACAGCTCGAAGCCGTCAAAAGAGTTACGCGGACCAAGGACGCAAGCCCATGGAATTCCAAGTCGGTGATCGTGTATTACTTAAAGTCTCACCTTGGAAAGGTGTGATCAGATTTGGAAAGAAAGGAAAACTTGCACCTAGATACGTTGGACCATTCAAGATCATCGAAAGAATCGGTAAGGTAGCCTACAGACTCCAATTGCCTCCTGAACTTGGAAATGTTCATCCAACCTTCCACGTATCCAACCTCAAAAAGTGTTTAGCTGATGAGAACCTCCACATACCACTTGACGAAATTCGTGTTGATAAAACACTACATTTTGTTGAGAAACCTGTGGAAATCATGGATCGTGAAGTCAAATGGCTTAAACGCAAGCGCATTCCGTTGGTTAGAGTTCGCTGGGAATCTAAACGCGGACCTAAGTTTACTTGGGAACGTGAAGATCAAATGAAGGCGAAATATCCACATCTTTTCCCACGAGTTTCCTCTAAACGAATTTCGGGACGAAATTCCCACAAGTAGGGGAGACTGTGACATCTGTGCTTGTAATCATTGTAAACAGTTCAATTATCAATAAAATAAAGCTATTTGATCCTTATGTATGTTTGTTTATGTTTGATGTTTTCATGTTTTGACTTTTATTCGATTTCAAACTCTATATCGCTTTCTAGAGAATTATACGCAAACCAGTACGTAAACATACTCAGTTTAATACGACAAATACTCCGGAACATCAATTTATGCTTAACATACCTTAAATAACCTTTACATAACTTAGAAATAAGTTTTGAAGGCTTTGGTATGGCAAAATCTAGTTTATTCGCTTACAGGGACTAAAATTGACAAACTGCGAAAGTATGCCAATCTGAACTGTAACGAACATTCCGGAACTTGATCATAAGTTAAACACACCTTAAATATCCTTTACATAGCTTAGAAATAGGCTTTGAGGGGTTCGGTGTGCTAAAATAAACTTTATGCTCATTCAGGGACTAAAAGTGTCAAAAAGTGCATAAGTTTGCACTTTCGCGCATATCTTACGTTCTGAATACTTCCGGACATCCAAAAATTTATGTAAACATTAAAATATTATGTTTTAATGTTTGGCATGAGAAAAATTCGTTCGTCGCGCAATTTGGATCGTTTTTCGCGCTTATGCGCATTCCGTCGTAATTAAGCGAACATCGCGATCGTACGACCAAACGAACCGACATCCGAGATATTTTTGAGCATGTTTTGAGTTCCCTATACTTTAACTTCATTTTAGAGCTTTGAAATGGGGTTAACGGGGCTTAAACGTGTGAAAAATGGGCCGAAATGCATGTTTCTCAAGTGCAGGGACCATTTTGCAATTTCTGGAAATATCAGACCTGCAAGGTCCTTACGGACCGTTAGGCCTACTCCATACGGTCCGTAAGCAGGTCCCAGTTCAGCAGAAACCATTTTTAATAAAACCCAGCTGCTCCTTGGTTTTGCAAATGGTTTTAGGGTTCTTGTGGGCTGGTTTTGGACGCCCCTAGGTTTGTAAAACAATGGACACATGGAGGGTTGAGATCAAAGCTCGAATTTCAAGGAACGATCCTAACGGTTCTACGAAATCTGTAAATACCCTCCATGAACTCACTTCCAACTCACTTGAATTCAGAGGTTGCTCTCTAAGTTGGGGTGCTTGACACTTCATACCTGAGAGTACTCGGAATTCAATCTTGCGGGGACCCGTTGTAAGTATTCTTTCGTTCTTTTATTGCTTTTCGAGTCCGAAAGTCAAACTTTGTTTGACTTTCTGCATTGACCAGTTTATGGTCAATGCGAAGTTCGTTTGAACTTCATAACGTGAGCGTAATCACGATGGTTATAGTCCCTAGCGACTATACCTACTGATTACCACGTTATCTAGGCTTAGTGACGAGTCGTAGTTTCGGTCAAAATGCGTTTTCTTGCGCATTTTGTAACCAAACTACTTTAGGGTATTAAAACCGTTTGTTTTAATACCAAACCTGTTTTCTAAACATGTTCTAGCATGTTTAGCTCGTCGCTTTTAGATTTGTGCTCGTTTAGGGTCGTAAGGGTAAGCGATCTAATCGATCGCTTATGCTTACGAACCCGACCCATTTGGTCGATCATTAGGATCCGACCAAACACATTAGGTGACCATAGTGTATAGGGAATAACCTTTCAAGGTTATACCTTATGGTCACGCCGTTTAAGTAGTTGTATGATAGGTAATGTATGTGCCTTAGGTAAATTACCAAAATACCCTTTTTACACTAAAATTCATTTTAAACTTATGTAACATAATTTTTGACACCTAAACTGATTTAGCAACAATATTAAGTGTGTTAACGCATATCTTGCTTGTCATAGGGCTAGTTAGGCGTTTCAAGCGCGTTTTACGCAAACGACGCGTTAAAGTAGCATAAGCTACCTAAGCGGGTCGTAACGGGTCAAAAGCACTTAGGATAAGTTTCGTTTTAGTATGTAGGCTTGTCAAACCATATTACATAAGTTCCCACACTTATTTGGTTTGCGAACCCTCGTACTACCCGATCCTCCGATAGGTCCGTTTATTAATGTAGGTACCTTTATAGGTGCCGTTTGATTCCGTGATCTTCTAGCATTGCTTGGTGGTTATCCTACGACTTCTAAGCAATCTCAAGTGAGTACATAGTCCCCTCTTTTACTGTTTTCTAAACATTTTGGGGTGAAACACATGTGCCTACTTGTTACTTTCGTGCTTTCATGTTTTCTCGTCATACACTTGCTATGTTCATTAAATACATCGATTTACATGACATTTTATGCTACGTATGTTCTTTTAGCGCATACTTAGTACATTTATTTTACCTGACATTTCACGCTATGTATGTTCATCATACTTAGTGCATTTGTTTTACATGACATTTTCACGCTATGTATGTTCATCATACTTAGTGCATTTGTTTTACATGACATTTTCACGCTATGTATGTTCATCATACTTAGTGCATTTGTTTTACATGACATTTTCATGCTTACATTTTGGGTATGACATTTGGTTTGTTTAAGTGGGACAATATACATTCATTAACATTGATCACGCCGCTCGTTAGTAGGTAATGGTACCATAGGAATTGACAACTCCCGTTCCTGAAATCCTGGGTTTGTTTGGATTGGAAGGAATGACCGAATTCGATTTAAACATAAAAACCGATAGACCTTTAATTTGTTTAAAGGTTTATCACCACAGTCGCAAGGCTTGGATGTATGCATTTTCACAATACCGCATAAATGTTTGTATTCAGTATAGCATGCATCTTCACAAAGCATAACATTGATTTAAACTGTGTTTTACTTCAATACATTGTTTTGTGCATTTTTTTTTACCTATGGTTTAGTTGATACATATATCACTGGCCATACATGACATTTTGTTTACACATTACATGATTGACATTTGACATAGACATTTTGATATTGACATATACATTTCATAAACATTTTGACATGGTTTCCACAATGACATTTGACATTTGGTTTGGACATGGGCAATTTACATTGGTGGTTTGTCTGGGTAAGTGATTTAAGTAACGAGGCGTGTGTAATATGATATAAACATGGTGGATACGCCGCTGGTACTTCCTATATATAAGTGTTTGTATGATATTACGCATCACAACGTTGTTTAAATCATTTCAGTTTAGTTATATAGCATATTTTTCACAATACATTATTTTACAACCAACTTGTTCTAATATAACTTATTTTACTTGGTTATTCACTTAACCATGCATTACTCTTTCAAAAATTACATATCTACCATCGTTTTCAAATAATTTATAAACAATACAATCAACATGGTTCATGACTACATTTCATTAAACATTTTTCTAAAACCTAAGTCATGGATCCTATTTTCACAAAACCTATGTATCTCACAGGCATTTTATGCTGACGTACCTATTTTCACATGTGTTTCAGGAGCAAATGCATAGGATGATTCGTGACACGCTAGGGTGGACTTGGGCCTTAGTGACGATAAAATTGACCTAGACTAGTTGAAACTTGTTATGTACTCTTTATTTCAATAGCTTTAAGACAATGTAACTTGTGGGTTCTCGTTTAAAACAATGTATTTCCACCCTCGGGTGATGAATAAAATATTATTTTAATTACCTTGGTTGTGGAACAATAATTATGTTACAACACTCCCCGACGTTTCCGCCACGATTTGATGTTTTACGTGGTCGGGGTGTGACACCGCCCAACATGGACTAATTGTTTTTTGTTAGTTTTTAAAATCACTTGGCTATATGATTCACTAACCTTATCCGAATGGGCTAACTAATCTAAACCATATGATATATATATATATACATATATATATATAGGGGACGGCTAGAATGAGAACCACCTCTAGTTGTAAGAACCGCAAGAACCACACCGTACGGGGCGAGGTGGACCAAATTTTTTTTCAAAAACGTAGATGCATGTATTATAAACACATTCGTAAAAAAAATTTAAAAAAAAGCCGTGCGTGTAGTTTTTTAACCACAAGTTTGTGGTTTACGAGTTCCGTAAACTTGTGGTGTAAAAAACTACACGCACGGCATTTTTAAATTTTTTTTTACGAATGTGTTTATAATACATGCATCTACGTTTTTGAAAAAAAAAATTTGGTCCACCTCGCCCCGGATCAAGTAGTTCTCGCGGTTCTTACAACTCGAGGTGGTTCTCATTCTAGCAGCCCCCTATATATATATATATATATATAGAATTCGCTAAAATAAAAACCATCTCGAGTTGTAAGAACCGCGAGAACTTTTTGATCCGGGGCGAGTTGGACCAAAATTTTTTTCACAAACGTAGATGCGTGTATTATAAACACATTTGTAAAAAAAATTCAAAAAAAAAAATATCGTGTGTGTAGTTTTGAGCACCACAAGTTTGTGTTTACAGGTACCGTAAATTTTCCGGTAGGATTTACGGTACCCGTAAACACAAACTTGTGGTGCTCAAAACTACACACACGACATTTTTTTTGAACTTTTTACAAATGTGTTTATAATACACGCATCTACGTTTATCAAAAAAAATTTGGTCCACCTCGCCTCGTACGTTGTAGTTCTCACGGTTCTTACAACTCGAGGTGGTTCTCTTTTTAGCGGTCCCCTATATATATATATATATATATATATATATATATATAGGGTAATGCTAGATAAAAAACCCTAAAAATTTTAGGAAACTCTGGAAACTCAAAGCTCCCGACTTTTTTTTTTGAAAAAAATAACACATGTAATATACATGTTTTTAAGAGTTTTGGGCAAAAAAAAACAAAAAAGCGCCGAGTACTTTTTAAAAAAAAAATAAACAAGTTTCAAAAACTTCGTTGACTAACATGTGTTAGACAAAAAATGCTGAAAGTTGCTGAAATTTGTTTTTTTTTAAAAAAAAAAAAAAACCCTTCGGCGCGTTTTTGATTTTTTTGGCCCAAAACTCTTAAAAACATGTATATTACATGTGTTATTTTTTTCAAAAAAAAAAAGTCGGGAGCTTTGAGTTTCCCGGGTTTCCTAAATATTTAGGGTTTTCTATATAGTCCAACCCTATATATATATATATATATATATATATATATATATATATATATATATATATATATATATATATATATATATATATTTGTAAATGAGCCTGTGTTATGTTAGTATTTGTTTGCCTATACCCTATTAATTTTTTTACATATATAATATCGGGTTTTTTAAAAAATTACGTGCCCTACGAAATAACGGGCCCTGGCCGGTGGTTCTCCCCACCCACCTCCAGGGTCGGCCCTGACATCATCTGCAAAACACATACACATAGTTAGATAGTCAAAGTGTACACATCAGAATCATATAAGAATCACTAGATTCGTAATTGTAAGAACTAACTGTCAAAGTAGGTATCAAGAACAACTGGACCCAAACCAAAAGTTTATTAACCCAAAATATGAAGGTACAAGATACAGACTTCTATGAACTGATCAACAAATTCAAGACACTCAACACTCTACAGCAGATTATCAATATGATAATCTGTTTATGACAAATAACCAGCAAACAACTCTGTGAATCAGAGAGATTCATTGAAGAAACCCTAATCACCAAATAGAGATAGAGAGAAACACCAATAATGCAAGAGACGAGATCAAGTTAGGTGTAACTGTACCCGGTCACATGTACTTATAGTGACCAGGGTCTTCAACAAGTACCCGGTAAACCCGGATGATTGTTATAACCATCAACAGGCCTTCGGTCTTCAGTCTTCTTAACAAGTCCAGTAAGCCCAAATGACTCCAAGCCAAGCAGTGTCCGGCAACATTATAATCCTTTTTATTATTTACAAATGTGCAGCTCATTTAATACTGGCAGTTAATCAAACGTGTTAAGAATTATAATTGCCCTATCATTCTATTTATAAAGGATTACAACTTGTTGAGAAAGAAACACAATTAATGAAAATTCTCAATCAAGGAAACCAAATTTTCAAATGGAGAAACCTTCTAAAATAACCCATACGGTTTTGGGGACTTAGAATCCATATCTCAACAGGCACAACGGAGAGCAACCCCTTGCATCACACGGATTGGCAGCACTATATGTGCTAAATATGTTTGAACAAGTATTTAGTGAACAACCATATTTGAGTAAGAGGGGTGTAAACAAGTCGAGCAGCTCCTCGGTTACTCGAGATTGGATCACTAGAATCTCGAACCGTTTAAACTTATAGTTTTGCTAAAAAACTAAAACGTTGACAATACTGTAATTTTGAACTAAGGGCAAAGTTGTATTTTTGGACTGGGGCAAAATTGTAATTTGGCTAAAGCTAAAGTGATGGAATATTGTAAATTTGAAGCAGGGGGCAAATTCGTAACTTTGTGTCACACCCACGACGAAACCAGGTACACCCTAAACGGTCCAAAACTGTAAAGCACAATTAACACTTTAATTTCGCGAAAACCCTAAAAACATGTGTGACTTATATGCTTGATTAAATGATATCTGTTATGTCTTGGAGGAATCCGAGAACACGTTATGACTAACATGACACTAATAAGGGCCAATGGTGCGAAGTTGGTGTCCTTAGCCTTGAAACACGTGTTAAACGGGAGTGTTCCGTTTAACAACGCTTTAAACCTTTGACATTGATTATTAGGTTATCGGTAGCATCATTTAAGATTTCGAGTTCCAGTAACAACTTAGTTTTGTGCCTTAGACTGTGACATAAGGTTTGAAGCCAATCAGAGATCGGGCACGCAAAACGAAACAGCTTCCCGGTTAGGGAAACACTTTCGTTTCAGGAATAACATTAGGCAATCAAAAGTGCAAGGAACGATTGATCAAGCTTAAAAACACTTAAACCACTCTAATACGAGTCTTTTATGATTAAAACGTAACTGGGTTCGGATTTCAAGACGATTATGCATGATTTTTAATACCGAGTCTATTGACACTAATTACGCGTGAAACGGAGTCCGTCACGCAAATCGAGAACGCGTCCGGGACCGTAAACGAACCTAACCACTCAACGGAAGATAACCATTATCTTTTAGCGCGCTTTACGAAGCACGAGGTGGCCCTAGTGGGGCCCACCCAAACCGCCACCACCCCCTTTATATATATATATATATTCATTTTTTTCTTTTTATTTCACACAAAAATCCTCCAAAAATCCTGCTTCTTTCTCATAAAACCCAGCTGATCTAATAAGAACAAGCCTCAAATTAAAGGTATCAACCTTAATTTTTATGGTTTTAAACTTGGTTTCTTGATTAAACATGGTTTAGGCGATGAAAACCCTTTTTAATCCATGATTTTTGGAAGCTCATTTACAAACGTGTTAAGAATTACAATTGCCCTATCATTCTATTTATAAAGGATTACAACTTGTTGAGAAAGAAACACAATTAATGAAAATTCTCAATCAAGGAAACCAAATTTTCAAATGGAGAAACCTTCTAAAATAACCCATACGGTTTTGGGGACTTAGAATCCATATCTCAACAGACACAACGGAGAGCAACCCCTTGCATCACACGGATTGGCAGCACTATATGTGCTAAATATGTTTGAACAAGTATTTAGTGAACAACCATATTTGAGTAAGAGGGGTGTAAACAAGTCGAGCAGCTCCTCGGTTACTCGAGATTAGATCACTAGAATCTCGAACCGAGACAAGCTTAAATGAGTTCGAGCCAAGCTCAAGCCTAAATTGAAGTTCATTTAAATAAAGAGCTCGAGTATGGGCTTTATACACTGAGCTTAATTAGCTACGAAAGCTAAATGAGCCTGTTACTATACAAATATAGTAATAGATATAACTATATATGATTATGATAAATATAAATAGGTAATATATATTGTGTTTTATATATGTGTGTGTGTGCACGCGTGTGTGTGCGTGTATTTCTCGAAAAAAAATATATATACATAAATAAATAATAAACGAATCGTGCCCCAGCCTGAGTTTAGTCAAGCTAGGCTCAACTAGCTCGTTTACACACTTGTATTATGATATTTTGAAATTATTCAAGCATTATGAAGATCTTTCATAACGGTTTCAAATAACCAAAACACAAAACCAGGTCTAAAGTATTATGTAACGGAAAATAACCAAAGAATAGCTTGAAAGGTTAAATTTAATTTTTAAGTAACGGACGAAGATGGCTAGAGTATGGCGTAATAGAAAATGTAACCAAAAAATGAACTTGGAGAGGTAAACGATGGTTGTTAGGAGTTACAACCATTTGAGGTTAGATTGTTTTCTCAGATGTTCCACTTATCGTTTCTAGTACGATACGAGTTGACCAATTGAGTTATTGGTCCCTAGTCAATATTAGAGGCCTAGCTTTTGTCGATTTATTCTTGTAGTGTTTATCTTCTTTGTGTTTCTCTATCCCTCTAGGTATCCAACTTTTTTAAAAACCCCCAAAGTCAAGGTCACAACAACTATATGCATAACTATTTTTTCTTTAGAAACCCCCTCAAAGCACACCCCCGTGTTGCGACGGGGCGTAAAACGATGTCAAATGTCACACAATAATCCTTTTTATTATTTACAAATGTGCAGCTCATTTAATACTGGCAATTAATCCTTTCACAATATAATAATAAAAAAACTGTTGACCAAGACAATTGGATCAAATGTCTATAAAACGTTTCCTTCTTTCTGTCCACTCGTTTCTTATCTCCTCTCAACCACTCCTATCTTATCTCCACTTGTGTCTTGTTTACTTACATTCATAGCATACAGATCAACCAACTACTCTCATTCCAATTTCCAGTTTTTACCTCTTCACTGTCTATTAACAATGGCAGAAGCTCTTCTCAATGTCATCTTTGACAAGCTAACCGATGAAGCCTTCAATAAATTTGCTCGCTCTCAGGAGATTGATTCTAAGCTCAATGACCTGAAGATCACACTGACCCAAATTAAAGCTCTGCTTAATGATGCTTCTCACAAGGAAATAACCAATGAATCTGTGAGACTATGGCTGAATAGTCTCCAACATTTGGCTTACGATATCGATGACGTCCTTGACGATGTGGCTACCGAAGCTATACATCGTGAGCTGACACAGGAATCGGGATCAGTCATCAGCAAGGTAAGAAAGCTCATGGTCCCAAGTTTCTTCACAAAATTCTCACTAAGTCATAGGTTGTCTCCCAAGTTAGATAGTATTACCACCCAGTTACAACAACTAGAAAAACGAAAGTCTGATCTGGGTTTGATTGTGAGAGATGATAAGCCAAAAAGTAGTAGTAGGCGAAACGAAACCTCTTTGCTAGAATCTGATGTTGTTGGGCGAGAAGGTGAGAAAGAGAAGTTGATCAACAAGTTGTTGCAGGATGAACCATCTAAACAAAACTTTGTTATTGTGCCCATCGTTGGTATGGGTGGGGTGGGGAAAACCACTCTGGCAAGAATATTGTATAACGATACACGGGTGAAAGGTCACTTTGAACTCATGATATGGGTTTGTGTTTCCGACGTGTTTGATATATTTAAAATAAGTGAAACCATCTTCCAATCAGTGGCTACAGAAAACAAGCAGTTTAAAGACATAAATCTGCTTCAAACTGCTCTGAGAGAGCAACTTAAGGACAAAAGATTTCTTCTAGTACTTGATGATGTTTGGAATGAAAACTATGACGACTGGGAAAACCTAGTGCGTCCATTTCATTCTGGGGCTACTGGAAGTAGGGTAATCATGACAACTCGCAAGCATCAACTGCTTAAAAAGATAGGTTTTAATCATTTAGACCATCTTGAGAGTTTGTCACATGAAGACGCTTTGTCTTTATTAGCTCTACATGCATTGGATGTAGATAACTTTGACTCACATACAACACTTAAACCACAAGCTGAAGGTATTGTAAAAAAATGTGGTGGTTTGCCTTTAGCTTTAAAGGCAATTGGAAGGTTACTGAGGGCAAAAACCGAAGGAGAAGAATGGAATGACGTGTTAAACAATGAGATATGGAATTTAGAAAATGCTGATGAAATTGTTCCTGCCCTAAGGCTCAGCTACCATGATCTTTCTGCTGATTTGAAGCGCTTGTTTGCATACTGCTCTTTGTTCCCAAAGGACTTTTTGTTTGACAAGGAGGAGTTGATATTATTATGGATAGCTGAAGGGTATCTGAACGAGTCAACTGCAAACAAGTCACCAGAACGCTTGGGCCATGAATATTTTGAGAAATTGCTATCAAGGTCCTTTTTTCAACCTGCACCTAATGGTGAATCGTTTTTTGTGATGCATGATCTCATGAACGATTTGGCTGCATTTGTTGCTAGAGAATATTTTTTAAGGTTTGAAAATCAGACGGAGATGGCAGTGGAAGCTTTAGCCAAGTACCGACATATGTCATTTATGCGTGAGGACTATGTAGGTTTCCAGAAGTTTGAGGCATTTCAAAGAGCAAGAAGTTTGAGAACACTGTTAGCTGTATATGTTGGGGTAGAACAAAGCTGGAACACGTTTTACATATCCAATAAAATTTTGGTTGACTTACTTCCTCAGCTAAAACTGTTACGGGTTCTTTCTTTGAGCCGTTTTGACATAAGTGAGGTACCGGATTCCATCTGTCATTTGGACCACTTGAGGTATCTTAATTTGTCTCGAACAAATATCTCAAAGTTACCAGAGAATGTTGGTAATCTTTACAATTTACAAACATTGATCGTTTTTGGTTGTAAGAGCTTGAGTACATTGCCTAAAAGCTTCCTAAAGCTCAAAAAGTTGAGGCATTTTGACATCAGGGATACTCCACTTTTAGAGAAGCTACCCTTGGGGATTGGTGAGTTAAGAAACCTTCAAACTCTCACCAAGATTATCATTGGAGGCGATGGTGAATTTGCAATAACCGAGCTTAAGGGATTAAAGGATCTCCATGGGGACATTTCCATAGAGGGGTTGAACAAAGTACAAAGCTCAATGCATGCACGAGAGGCGAACTTATCTTTAAAAGGGATTAATAAGTTAGAGTTGAAATGGGATGATGTTTCAGGAAGGGAAACACTTGAGAAGGAGATTCTCAATGAGTTAAAGCCCCATAGTGATAAGTTGAAAATGCTTGAGGTTAAGTATTATAAGGGAATAGAGTTTCCAAATTGGGTTGGGGATCCGTCTTTTCATCAATTGGTTCAGGTGTCGCTACATGGTTGTAGAAAATGTACATCTCTACCGCTGCTTGGGCGGTTACCTTCACTTAAGGAGTTGTTGATTCAAGGAATGGATGATGTTAAAGTCATCAGTTTGGAGTTAAGTAGGAGTACGGATGTTACCTTCCCTTCACTTGAAATTCTAAGGTTTGAAGATATGTCTAGTTGGGAGGTATGGTCAACCAATAGCGAAGTAATGTTTCCACGCCTTCGAGAGCTTCAAATAATCAAATGTCCCGATTTGATTGATGTCTCACTTGAAGCATTACCTTCACTAAGAGTTTTGAGGATAGAGGGATGTGGTGAAAGTGTGCTGAGAAGTCTGGTTCAAGCAGCTTCATCAACCACTAAATTGGAAATAAGATCAATTTTTGGGCTTACGGATGAGGTGTGGAGAGGTGTCATCGTGAATTTTGGGGCGGTTGAAGAGCTATGCATACGAGATTGTGATGAGATAAGATACCTATGGGAATCAGATGTAGAGGCAAGTAAAGTTCTTGTAAATTTAAAGGAATTGAAGGTATGGAGATGTAAAAAATTGGTGAGTTTAGGAGAGAAAGAGGAGGATGAGGATAACACTGGGAGCGACCTCTTATCATCTCTTAAGAAGTTGGATATAAAGTTCTGTGAAAGTATGGAGCGTTTGTGTTGTCCAAATAGCATTGAGAGTTTATATATCTATCAGTGTAATTCAGTTAGAGATGTCTCCTTCCCAAGAGCAACAACAACAGGTGGAGGAGGGCAGAATCTCAAGTCACTTACTATAGATATACGTTGTTGTGGAAATCTGAAATCAATAAATCAATTGAGTAACTCCACTCCCCTCACCTCTTTGACAATAAGAGAATGTAAAAACATGGAGTTATCTTCTGATCTTCATCAGCTATCAAATCTCACCAGGTTGACAATAGATGGTTGTAAAAGCATAGAGTCATTTTCTGACCTTGAGCTATCAAACCTCACCAGGTTGGAAATAGCAGTTTGTGAAAGCATAGAGTCATTTCCTAACCTCCATCTGCCAAATCTCACAGAACTGAAGATTGTAAGTTGCAAAAACATGAAGGCATTTGGTGACCTGCAGCTACCAAATCTAAGCTGGTGGATGATATGGGATTGTGAAAATCTGGAGTCATTTCCTGACCTTCAGCTATCAAAACTCACCATGTTAAAATATATGACTATCTCCAGTTGTCCAATGATTGATGCTTCCTTTCCTCGTGGGCTTTGGCCTCCCAATTTGGTTAGGCTTACAACAGGGGGGTTGAAAAAGCCCATCTCAGAATGGGGCTATCAGAATTTCCCACCTTCCCTTGTTGACCTAACATTATTCAATGAACCTGATGTGAGGAATTTCAGTCAATTGTCCCTCCTTTTCCCTTCTTCTCTTACATCTCTATACATACCTGGATTTGATAATCTGGAATCAGTTTCAACGGGACTCCAACACCTCACATCCCTTCAACATCTCAGGATTAGCTATTGCCCAAAGCTGAACGATCTACCAGAGACGCTGTTACCTTCACTTTTGAGTTTGAGAATCATTGAATGCCCAAAATTGAAAGAAAGGTGTGAAGGAAGAGGCTCCCACTACTGGCCCCGAATCTCTCATATCCCCTGCATCTACATGACATGGACGACAGGTACTTGTTTATTAAATAGCCACTGATTTCCATATGATAAACTGGTATTCTCAGACATCATGTGCGTGTTTTTTTTTTTTTTGTTGGAATAGGATTTGTTGCTCAAAACCTAAAATTGAATTTTAATGATGTCATTAATATATATGTTGAAATCAGTTATCACTTTTCATGAGTTTAAACTATTATGTAGCTGCATCATACGTTGGAACTCATTTCACAATGTGTACTAATTTTGACTTTCGTGAGTTAAACTTGCCAATTAATTATTATTATTGTTATTGTTTTGTTTGTTGATCTTGCTTTTGTAGGTTGATAGGGTGCGATTTTAAGTTGTTAATCAGTTGATTTGTGTGATTGTACGGTTAATTTTGTTTTTTGGTTGCTAGTTTATCCGATGGATGCGAGTTGACTTTAGTTAGGGTTTTGGTGTGGTTTGTGGAATTATTGAAGTGTTATAGTAATACATAATGAAATTTGATTGAAGTTACTTCGAGTCTCAATTACAAAGTTGAATCTGATTCAGAAGCTGAAGATACAAATTAGGCTTTAGATCTGCATTTGTTTTGATTAATTTAGGCATTTTGTTTACTGTGGAGTTATAATAAAGAAAACATAGATAATTTGATTAATTGTATTAATACTTGATATGAAGTCTGTGAATAACTTATATATTACAACTAAACTTTTGCAGTGACATATCCTAAAGGATCTTCTGGGTGATGGAACATTCACAGTTGACCAGGTCAAATTCAAGAACAGAGAAAAGTCTCAAGGTGTCAATTTTCAGGGAAAGTATCTTGAGTAAAGTGCAGTAACACTCGCGCATATAATTACTGAATCAGCTAATAACAGACAAAGTGTCGATGACACAAGTGTAAGTTCCTTTTAAGTCAACAACATTTGACTACCCCATAATATAAGAAACCGGTTTTGATTATTAGCATTCATGATATAACACAGGATTTATTCATGAAAATCAGTTGGATTCAATATTCAAAGTGAAGGTCTTAAGAAATTGTCAAACATCGGACCAGAGGCTAAGTTAAAGGAAAGGTTCAAAGTGCTTAATGATGGACAAGATCATTTCTGGTAAGCTTGTGCTTTTTTCCCATAAAAATTATGGGTGGGTTGGATAACGAGTCAAGACAGGTTCGGGTTAATAATATTGTTGACTTTTTAGTAGGGTTGAACTGAGGCGGGTTGGAGTGTTGGACTCTGGTACAAGCATTTTTGTTTTCTTTTGACCTTATGGCCAATTAATGTTTTAGCTACGATTACAGAAAATATACTATTTAGAATAGTCGCCTAAACTTTTTTTAAAGGAGTGTTTAAAAAGTAACATGTGTTTTGATTATGTTTTAATAACTTTAAAACCACTTGTATGGCTGTTCCTATTCTTTGTATGTTTTGGGGTAAAATGTAAATAAGGTTCCCCCTCCTAATATATATTTTTTGCCTAAAAGATCACAGAATTATATTACACACACATTATTTGGTTGAGCCCATCAAAATATCACAGAATTATATTACACACATATTATTTGGTTGAGACCATAGCTTATTTGAGGTATATAATTGAATTGAATATAAAATAAATAGAGGTTGGCTTCTGTACAAGACGAGTCTTGTACGAAGCATACATGAGTATTTAACCCATTGATCTTTTAAGAATAATGGCTCAAAGTAATCCAGTGGCATTTTCGTAAATATGAGATTCAAACAATTGAAGAAACAAATAGCAAAAGGGTATTCTGGTCCTTTCCCACTTGAACTCCTTCCCCCTTGATTTTCAAATGGCTATAACTTTTTCATACGTTAATATTTTTTTTAATCATATTGAACGTGTAATCACGTAGTGGATTTATACTGAATGTGTAATCACGTAATAAGTATTCAAAATCACGTAGTCATGTGTTGGGTATTCAAAATCACGTAATGAACTAACAGGTATTCAAAATCCTGTAATTGTTTTAAGGAAACTATAGCAACGGGGTGCTCGAATTAAAGAGAATGAAATGCTCGTTAATACGGTGTAATTTTTAAAAAAAAATATTAACGTATAAAAGAGTTATATCCGTTAATGGGTTAGGCCATTAATATCAAAGTGTAATGTTTGACCCTTGAAGTTTTTTAATTGCAGTTGAAGAAAGAAGATATTCTGCAAATCAACAACACACATCCAAAATACTTCATAATTGGTGGAAAGGAGGCTGGCTACATCTATTTCCATAATTTGGTTCATTTACATGCTCTACAAACATCCTGAGATTCAAGATAAGGTTCAATAAGAAATCAAAGAAGCAACAAACATGAGAAACAAATTCAAGATAAGCTTCATGTAACTTGGAACAAAACTCTCGCAAGTCTATCCTGCATCTCAGTGGTATGCAACTCAAATATTCAGCAATTTCTCATTCTTTAACTTAACCAAGCCTTTGACTAATCAACATGGTTACTAGTAGTTGTTGGAGTCGTTCAAAATGGATCGGATTGGATCAATCCAAAGAACTTTTTGTCTAAATTTATATAAAAATTATTATTATTATTATTATTATTAAGTGATAGGGATGCGGAGCTAATCCATGATCTAGCAGACTGCAGACTCGTATTTGGTGCAACCAGACAATTTGAAGTTATACGAGGATAAGTAATGGACAAATATCTCAACAAGCCACACGCGTGGACAAATGCTATAGGTGAGTTTTCCCAACTCTCAAGGACCCAATTTCGTCATCTAGAGCTCCGATTTTGAAGTCAATGTTTTCGCCAATTAAGCATTTTTAATTAATTTCGCTTGGTTGTAAAAAACGGCTGGATTATTTTTAACTAGATATTTATTCGTTGTTTTTTTGGCTGTTAATTTCAAGGAACTTATAACTGATGAAGAATCAATGGAGATTACCTCTGACGGCAAGTTACCACTAATGAGGATTATGGAACTAGCCTATGATGTCAATTGTCAAGTTACCATCTGATGAAGATTGAGGGAACTTACCACTGAAGCGAGTTACCTCTAGTGAAGATTGATGAAGTCTCGCTAATGAAGAAGAGATGCCACGTGTTAGCCTATCATTTGACGAAGACAATCTGTTGAGAGGATGTTATACATAATTGTCACTTGTCAATTCCGTACGTCTCAACAAGAATATAGATACATGAGTCTGCATTGATATTATTATCACTTGACCCCATAGTTTAATGTGTGCAAATTCAGAGAAAATTTGCATGTCACCCTCTTCATAGCTAGAGCGTTAGCTAGAAAACCATCTGTAAATTCAATTTTAATTTATAACTAGTTTTACATGATGTATTGAAACAATCGATTTTGATGAATACCTTGTGCTTATAGCAATTGTTCTTCTACTCTTGTTTATTGTTTTGCGCATATTGTGAATCAGTTGACGATGAAACAGTGATACCTGACACATTGATTAACTAATATTCCACTGCAAACTAACTCACGATGAATGTAGGGTATTAGCTAAGTTTTAGCTTGATTGCGATGCACACAAATTTAATCTCCCGACAACATTGTATCCTTGAAAGATCTAATTCTCTTGGTAGTAACTCGGAAGGTATTCATGCAGTGGCAATATCTTATAAATAATGGATAAACAAAGTAGACATGACCTGTAAAGTTTACACAACTATTGCCCTAGGTTGTTAATAGATTTATGTAACAACTGGTGAATGCGAGTTAGATGGCAAGAATGCACAGCTACTATTACGACACGATTGTTTGATAACCCTATACTAGCAACTTCAGTTGACAAATTACAATAAAAAGAAAGATTAGTAAAGAGGTAACAAAACAAAGGAAATCATAAAGTCATGCTAATGTAAAAATCATAAAGTCATGCTGAATGTAAAAATGTATCATGACACATTGTTCTATTAGCCATGAATCCTACAATAATACTGATACAATAAATTACATTCGCGCGAGTTTACAAGAACACAAAGTTCTCAAAAGAAGACCCCGATGGACCACAGAAACTTGTTCATCGTGTGAGATCCCTCTTTCCTCCTTACTTGATGCAACATCATATACCAACAGTTGAAAATAAGAAAATTTGTTTTCGGAAAGTGCAGGAGTAACAAATCAATCATGCGAATATATCAAAAGAAACAAGAATTCAAGAACAAGCTTACAACTTTTTGCATCAATGTGTTGTATTGCGCCTCAGTGATCACTCTTCTTTCCTGAACCATACTACTTCTCGTACCATCTAACAAACTTCTTCAACGCCAAACTCCCTTTGCGCCAACCTAATATTCGCATGAGTACACGGGACATCACCAATTCTAGGCAACTTCATCACACGTCTTATCGCTTTCACTTTCACTTTCAACAACTTCTCCAGAATACTAACAAGCTCCGAAACAGGCACAAGCGAAGTATTCCCTAAATTAAAAATCCTAAACTGAGCCACCCCTTTTTTTCTTCCCACCACTTCCTGTACTCTTTTCAGGACTGTCTGTAGGTCCCTATCCGGTGGATGACGAACCTCAAACCTTGTTATACAAACCTACTAGCAAGTGCGGAATCCAAGCTAGCAAGCAAACCGAGTTAGTAGCAAGTAGAGAAACAAACACACAAGTTCACCGATTAACACAAGTTGTATTAATGCAATGAGGGTTCGGTTACAAGCTCAATGTTTACAGAAATGTTCTATAAACTCTCTATGTGTGTATGTATGAGTTCTGGACAGAATGCTCTCAAAGGCTCTCTATCTCTCGGGTGTGTGGAATGGCAGAACTCTCTCTCTTTTTTTTCACACATACACTGCATGGGTATTTATACCCATACCATGTTGTCTGTCACGAAGGATTCGACAGATGGTCCGAAGGATCATCTGTCGACTACAACCATGTCGAATGATCAGCATGGACATCGAAGGATCATCCTTCGATGTCTAATCGTCGAACCATGATTAGTAGTCGAACCATGTCTAATGGTCGAACCATGGCTATTGATCAAACCATGGTCGAACCATATCTTTCGACCACCTCGAGGGATCAAGTATCCTTCGAGGTTATCCTTCGAGACTGATCAACATCTTTCAAACTGTTGACCGAGTCTTCCGGAGGATGGTTGACTGGTCAACTTACAGGTAAATAAAGACATCGTTTATATACAGACCGAATACTGACAAAGTACAGACACAAGTGCACCAACAAACTCCCCCTTGGCTGTAGCTTTGTCTTTGTCTTCTATAGTTGTAGACTCGTCTCAAACTTCGACGGTCTTTGGTCTTCGAGTTCCCAAAACTCTGATGTCTTTTCATGTCTTCAATGTCGGAGGATCTTCAAAGTCTTCACGTCTTGAAAGTAGAGAGTGTACCAACAAACTTCCCGTATCATGTAGGAAGTGTGTAGACAAACTCTCCCTTAACATAAGCTCCCCCTTGAGTTATGCTCGTGAACAACTTTATCTTTATGAAGTGAGATCCTTGAGGTGTTGACGGTGGCCAGCGGCAACTCGATCATCTTCGTCACTTGAGCGCCTTCACGTCGTGTCTTCATTCCAATGCTTTGTCATTGACCATGTTCTCCTAGCCTTTAGAATCTGCACATGCAAGAAATCTAAACGCGTAATGAGAACAACTGCTTAGAATATAGTTAATCGTAAACAAATGACACACGTTTGACCATGTCACTATCAAACACCGTCCGACAGTTTGAAAGTTTTAATAAAATTTATCAATTTTAATTTTTAACTTTCAAAACATGCAAATTTCGACCGTTTATGAAGATTTAGTCGTTTCGGTTTTCGTTCAGATTTTAGGTAACGAAGACTTGAGCTCCAACATCGTACGATCGAAAATAAAGCAGAAATAAAATCTTTTTGGTATTTTTGTATTTCTTAAATGTAAAGACTGAAAGCAACAAATAAATATATACACACTTCTTTTTGCGAGTTTCGAGGGTAAGAGAATCATATCAGTGTACGGTCAAGCCAAAACACTCTTGTTGTTCTATTAGTTAACATTAAGATAAACATCCTATAACAATTATCGGTATTGTTATCCACTTAAGCTCAACTTATCAGATGTAATCATGTTTAGAGGATACGTTAAGGTATAATTTATACTTACCGACCGGTGTTCATCCACATCACGACACATTCCCGTATCAAGGTATGCACGAGGGTTCATCTTACCGGTGAGTATACCGATTATCATCTTGTTTGACCGTATATGATGTGAGATTCTCACTTATTTTGATTTGAAAACAAGCCCTATGTGAAATAATCACTTATTTATGAGGAACTTGATTTTCGTATGCATGAGGGCACAGGTGCAAGTCCGTGAACAGGTCAGTACTTCCGTACAGCAGAGAGACGAACTTGACACCCGGATTAAATGTGATATTTTATCACTTATTTGATTTGGACATGTGATTGTTTATCACTTATTGAGGTCGAATGCAGTATGTATTATATACACGTATGTATAGTATCATGGAAGATCTAGACTTGCGTCCCCGTTATTTTTCAGTAAAAGTTACAACCATGATACCCAGATGATAAGCAGCATAAAGACCGAATATCTCAGAACCTCGGCAATCTATCAAACGAAATTTCGGTACTAAGACCATATGCCAATGAATGGTTCCCACCTGGTCTTCAGTCGATTAAGATTTATATCACCCTGCACACTTTAAAATGATTGTGAGCCTACCGATACATCTATATAGAGCTGCTTATCGTTTTGCATTTAAGGTTTAAAGAGGTTAGGATAGACCACTGATGTACTATCATTTTCTCTTTTGCTCACCAGGAAACTCATTTTTGTTTTTCTATTGTTTTTGTGTTTTTGAAATTTTTCGATGTTTTTGGATTTTCATATTTTCGGATTTACTCCCCCTAAAATCAACAAACCAAGATAAATTTAAAAACACAAAGATATTTACAAAAATGATTTTCCGATGTTGGTTTTACTCTTGCTTGACCTTAATGCCGTTTACCAATAACAAGAAGTCAAATCTAGATTTGTCAAAAGCTTTGGTAAATAAGTCGGCACGTTGGTCATCGGTGTGGACCTTAACAACATCGATTAGCCTTTTCTCAAAGCAATCACGTATGAAGTGATATTTGATTTCGATGTGTTTGGTCTTTGAATGCTGCACAGGATTTTTAGTGATATCTAAAGCAGCAGAATTATCAACGTATATAGGAGTAGTTAGGAATTCAAAACCGTAGTCCCGCATTTGTTGCTGGATCCAAAGAACTTGGGAGCAACAACTTGAGGCAGCAATGTATTCAGCTTCGCATGTTGAGGTAGCAACACATGTCTGCTTCTTGCACTGCCATGTAACTAGGCGATTTCCTAAAAACTGACATCCAGCCGTTGTGGATTTGCCGTCGATTTTACATCCGCCAAAATCAGAATCACTGAACGCTACCAATTCAAAGTTATTATCCCTAGGGTACCACAGACCGGTGTCAGGGTACGCCTTCAAATAACGAAAAATCCTTTTAACAGCTGCAAGATGGGAGGCCTTTGGATTAACTTGATATCTGGCAAGAAGACACGTTGGATACATTATGTCTGGCCTTGATGCTGTGAGGTACATTAGAGATCCGATCATAGCGCGATAGATTGAAGGGCTAACAGCTTCTCCCTTCAAGTCTGGAGTAATTCCGTGATTAGTTGGCAATGGGGTACCAATGGGCGTTGCATCAGACATCTGAAACCGGTTCAAGATGTCACCAACATATTTAGTCTGATGGATGAATATCCCAGACTCCGTTTGTTGTACTTGAAGGCCCAAAAAGAAGGTCATTTCCCCCATAGCACTCATCTCGAATTTCTCCTGCATAATCCGCTCGAAATTCCTACACAAAGCATCATTAGTAGAACCAAAAATAATATCATCAACGTATACCTGTACCAGAAGCAGATCTCCATCTTGTTCTTTGATGAAAAGAGTGCAGTCGATAAGACCTCTACGAAAACCATTCTCCAGCAGATAGTGAGATAAGGTTGCGTACCAAGCTCGCGGTGCTTGATGAAGACCATAAAGAGCTTTGTTGAGCAACCAAACCCGATCGGGATGGATAGGATCTTCGAAACCTGGAGGCTGTTCGACGTACACCTCTTCTTCAACCACACCATGCAAGAATGCACTTTTCACGTCCATTTGATAAACCTTGAATCCTTTGAAGGATGCATAGGCTAGAAAGATTCGAATTGCTTCGAGACGTGCAACAGGTGCATAGACTTCGTTGTAGTCGATCCCTTCAATCTGACGAAAACCTTGAACGACTAAACGAGCTTTGTTTCGGATAACAACTCCACGGTCATCCTTTTTGCATTTGAAGACCCAACGGGTACCAATCTTCTTGTATCCAGCAGGTTTCTCTACTAGTTTCCAGACACCCAGCTTCTGGAATTGTTGCAGCTCTTCCTGCATTGCTTCAACCCAAGCATTATCCTTCAAGGCATCTTTCCACGTTCTTGGTTCTTCCTGTGAGACATAACACGCGAAAGACCAATCGTTTTGTTGCCCGGATTCTCGAATAGCTGCATACAAGCCTGCATTGTTGTTGTTTCGCAACATGTTTCTTGTCTGAACGCCACTTTGCACATTTCCAATGATGTTTTGTTGAGGATGGGTATTATGAATCCTTGTTTCTGGATTTTCTGGAACTGGAACATTTATACCCAGGTTGTTGAGATTAAGATCAACAACCAATTCAAGACCAGGAATTGACGAAGAGGATGATGCAGTAGCCTCAGCTGTTCTATGGGCATCCACTGGAGGAGTACCCTCTGAAGTACCATGAACTGCTGTTGTTGGAACTTCTTGATCTGCATCCACAAATTCTTCGTCCTCTGAAGATTCGTTCAATTCGTTTGCATCATGAAAATCCTCATTGTTGAGAGTATTATTGTTCACCGAAGAAGATGGTTCTTGATTAACAAGAATTGGACGAACCACCGGTGAAACTGTTGCATTGTCACTCTCGAAAAACATCCTAGCCGCAGCATTATCTTCAACGGCTTCAACATTGATCGAATTAAAGAAGTCATCGTACTCAAACATCCAAGGTTGACCCGGATTTTTGACTGGCAATGTATGCCTTTGTACTCTGACCTCAGACCATTCCTCGACCCTTTTTGTCTCTAGATTCCAGACTCGTAAGTTAGGGGTGGCATACCCAAGAAAGTATCCATCAATTGCTTTTGCCCCGAACTTTCCATTAGGATCGATGATTGTGCAAGGAGCTCCAAACGGTTCTAGATAAGACAAATCTGGTTTCCGTTTTTGAAGAAGCTCAAAGCAGGTCTTGTTGTGTCTTTTGACTGTAAGGACTCGGTTCAAAGTATAACATGCAGAGGCCACAGCTTCAGTCCAGAATGGAATGGGCAACTGTGACTCTACCAACATTGTCCTAGCAGTCTCGATCAATGTGCGGTTCTTACGTTCAGCGACACCATTCTGTTGAGGAGTATAAGCAGCACTAAACTCATGAAGAATACCTTTTTCAGTGCAGAACTCCGTCATGGAATGATTTTTAAATTCAGTACCATTGTCGCTACGTATCCGCCTAACCTTCAACTTATACAAATTCTCAATCTGAAAGATCAAGTTTTTGATAATGCCAAAGGTTTCACTCTTGTGTGCCATGAATGCAACCCAAGAAAATCTTGAATAATCATCGGTTATCACGAGACAGTATTGGTCACCCCGAATACTCTTGTGCTTGACAGGACCGAATAAATCCATGTGCAAACGTTCAAGAGGAACTGCCACCGTGTTGATTTTCTTTGTAGGATGCTTCTTCTTTGTTTGCTTTCCTTTCTGGCACGAAACACAGACGTCTTGAAGATGGAAATTCTTGAGAGGAACACCATTCACTAATTCATTTGAAACCAAATGATTCATTTTGCGTAAGTGAATGTGTCCCATACGTCTATGCCAAGAGATAGTGTCTTTTTCTGTGGCTTTGGAAACAAAACAAGTTGCTTGTGCAGACGTTGTAATAGCTTGGCTCATGTCAAGGACGTACAAGTCATTTATCCTTGGAGCCGACAAGAGAATCCATTCTTTCGGAACTTTGAAGCCGGGTTTCAGCACATAACATCCATTAGCATCAAAGTGTACTGAGAACTGCTTGTCACAGATTTGAGAAACACTAAGAAGATTGTGATCAAGTTGTTGCACAAAATTGATCTTGTCAAAACTGACAATCCCGTTGGATATCATTCCTTCACCCGTAATGTACCCACCTTTATCTCCAGCAAAAGCAACATAACCTCCCCTAATAGATTTAACGTCGTAGAGAAGCTTCATGTCGCCTGTCATGTGCCTGGATGCCCCACTATCAACAATCCAGTGACTACTGATAGTTCCTCCTGAAGCACCCTGCACATGAACTCAAAAGAGTTAGTTGGAGATGGGGACCCAAGCCATTGTGGTCTTGGGTCTTCCATTTTCATCAATGACAATAACCTCTTGTCTTTGATGGTTGGTGAGTTGTGATGTTCCCCCTGATTTAGTAACCGATTTTGGTTTCCAAGTCTGTTTCGCTTTACCAGTGTCTTTCTTTAAAACTTTAACTTCTTTGTTGTTTGAAGTTTTTAATTTTTCTGGTTTTACCGAAACAGATTGTTTCTGAATCACATCGGTCTTAATTGCTTTTTCAATCTTTTTGACCTGCTGGCGTTTCTGTTTCTTTTCCCTTTCTTTTACAAGTCTGGGATCTTGTTTTGTGGAAACAGATGGCTTACGGTCAGTTTTACCACGGGGAGCATCAACCTTTTCTTTCAATTTATGAAGATATGGGCAATTTCTAATTATATGCCCAATGGTTCCACATTCGAAACATGTTCTTCGTTCTACAAACCCCGAAGAATCATGTGTTCGTTTAGCCGATGATGTTGAACTTTGTGAACCCGAGGTACTAGGCTTTGAACTACTTTGTTCATTTCTTTTCAAAATGGTAACCTTTTTGACAAAATCCAAGTTAGATTGATTTTCAAACTTTTCCATTTTGTCGGTTCCCGTCGACTTCACAAAGTTAACATTTTTCTTGTTTTTCTTCTGATTCGGCTTCTTTTGAGTTTGAGCCGTTGATTTTCCTTTGGTTTTGGTGTGATTTTGCTGTTTTGGCACAGTTGGTAATTTCTTGTTGCCAAATTGTTTTCGAACTTCAGCTTTTGGAACAGGAGGACACTGTGTAACAGTAACATGTGGTCCTGACTTTCCCAAAAACTTACTTGTCGAATTTTCAAAGACTTTGCAGATTAAGGATTGATTAACATTCTTAATGGGAAAATCTTTGTCTGAGTAAATTTTATCATCACCAACTAGAGTGTACAGCAAATTCACACTCTCCGGCTCTTCTGCAGATGTGGACTCAGTTGCAACAGTCTTAGCAGGTTGAACAGGGGGATCACATAGAATGTGATTCTCAAGAGGTATGTCCTCATTTTTGACAACCGCATCAGACTTTGCTGGGGTAGTATCATCAGATTCATCATCAGAAGAATCAACATCCTCAATCACAACTGGAGGATCTTGATCCTGTTCAGCACTTACAAATGTATTTGCTGACACATCTGAATCTGAGGATACTTCCTTTTGGTATCCGAGTCCTTCAGCAAACTCCTTCACATCTAGAGGTACAGATGGCTCAAAATGAGTTCTGTACTCTTCATCTGGCATGGCATCATAATTATGTCTCACTGGTGGTGGACACTTCTGATAGCCTATGCACGTGACATCCCTCTTCGCTTTCTGAACTTCAATGATGTGATCCAGCACATAACTAGAGCTCAAATAGCTGTCTAGCTTAAGTTGAATCGCATCACTTTCGGTTTTCACACAGGCCATCTCTTTTTGCATATCCTCAAGACGAGATATATACAAATTTATATCAGTTTGTTTTCTAGAAACCATTTTAGTCAATTCAGATTTGTCTTTCTTTAAAGTTTCAATCGTTGACTTAAAATCTTTTTCATGGTTTGCATAAAACATGTTGGCTTCTGTGCATTTTGCGAGATCCACAGTCAACTTCTGATTGTGGATGAATGTCACATCATATTTCTCTTGCAAAGCTTCATGCTTGCTTTGCAAGTCACACCATTCAGCATTTAAGGAACTATGTTTGTCTTGCAAGTCAAACAAACTAGCTTGTAAAGCATCATGTTTGGCTTGCAACTCAGACATGTTTCCTTCTAAATCTGCACACCTAGCAAGCAATCTATCACATTCATCACAGTTAATAGCAGTGGGTTCATCGACACATACCTGACTTGATGAACTGTCGACATTAGCCATAAAGGCTGAATGGAGAGAAGACGAGGTATAAGCAGCTTGATCCACCAGAATAGATCTTCTTTGAGTTTCTGCTGCACCTTCTCCCAAGAGTTCATCAATATCTGCATCGATTGCTGTATTTGATGTCTCACCCACATGATCATCACTAGAACTGGATGATTCTTCATCAGTGCTCCTGCTATACCCCGAGGAGTCTTCATCTTCAGATGATTCACCACCACTGGCAGAAGATTCTCTACCACTGGTGTGAACTAGCTCCTTCACAACCTGAGCAAAGCATGCTGTTCTGTCGGGAGCATCACCACCCAACTGGATTGACCAGTCACAACCTTCATCTACTTGAACTGCAAGTGCTCGGTTGGTTTGGTTATTTGCAGGCACCAATGAACGCTCAGTGCTTCTGTTCTGATTCTGCTGGTTGCCTTGGTTTCTGAAGGGATTTTGATTCCCGTGCTGTGCTGGCTTTGTACATTCCCTTTTAAAGTGGCCTCGTTCACCACAGTTGAAGCATTTAACAGCCTGCTTATCGAACCCATACTTGGTGTCTCGCTTACTTTCCAAGCTGGTTCTGCCTGTACTTTCCATCCAATCCTTTGCTCTTCTCACAGCACTAGCAAAGGCCCACTTGATATCCATCAAGTCCATCTCTTCCTTATCGATCTGCCTGTAATCTTCTTGTGTCAGATTAATGTTTCCAATCTGACCTTCTATCAATCCACAGTACGCGCTTACTACAGTGTTAAGTAGCTCCATGTGCTCTTTAGCTACTTCTACACTGACTTTAGAGAAGCTTGAAGTGTCAAGCTGTACTGTATTTGGCTTTGATTGTTGACCTGCAGCAGATGATGTTCCACCATAACACGCATGTTGTGGTTGTTGAGCAGGAGGAAGAGAAGGTGGGTGTATTGGATTTCCATACAGATCTGTGGTTGGAGGTGGCTTTACAGGAACTTGCACTGGATTCCCATACACATCCGTGCTTGTGACAAACGCCGTTTGATGTGGAGCATGTGAACCGGCTTTTGCAGATGAAGAAGTGGAGGTGCCATAATACATCTCTGGATTCTGTGGCACAGCAACTCTCTTTGCCTTCAACGTTTCTTCCTGATCCTTGTTTTCCAGGAGCTGCACGAAATCGTTGATATTTGTAGTTTTCAACGTTCCGTTGTACTTCAAGATTTCCAAGAAGTTATTCCATTGAGGAGGCAATGCATCTGCAAACTTCTTTACCACCTCTGTTGGAGTCGTTGTGACTTCAAAGTTTGTCAGTTCAGTAAGTAGGTGATAAAAACGGCTTGTCATATCTCCCAAGGACTCCTTATCCATACATGTGAAGCCATCGAATTCTTTCTTCAATAAATCCCGTCGTAGTTGACGTGTGGCTTCATTACCTACTCCCCTTGTCTTCAAAGCATCCCACAGCTTCTTCGTAGTCTTGAAACTGACAAACTGATGATAAATATCCTTGCTCAGTGCTTGAGTAAGAATAGCGTATGCTTTCTTTTCTAAGTCATACGTCTTCTTTTGATCATCAGGAAGATCGGCAAATGTAGCTGTCGAAGAAGCAGCAACCTCGATAGTTTGATCGAATTCCGTAGTGAACCGCAACCACAACTCTGTATTTTGACCAAGAATGTATGTATGGAAGCGATCAACCCATCCCGGATATTCATTAAGATGCATCAACTTCGGAGGCCTGTTCAAACTTCCAGTTTCACTTTCACTCAGTAGAAGACTTTGAATACTCGGAGTTTGATTTGAAACAAACGCCCATTGACCAGCTGGAGTGGCATTTGTTTGTGAGGATGTAGATACCGGAGATTCGGCCCATGATGGAGATTGACTGGTGTTCATATACTTTCCACTGTCTGGAGCCGGATTTCCCCACCAACTCGGATTCATCTTTGACAAGAAAAATAAATTCTATGTCCAAGTCACGAACGATGATGAGCACCCGAAAGATCACACACAGTCGAAGGACCCTAATCCGAAAGATCTGGTCGAAGGATCTGAAATCACAGAAACTTGTTAACAATAAACTGACCACACTCGAAAGATCAAATCTTGTTCGAAGGATCAACAGTGCTCGAAAGATCACTGTTGTATCTCGAACAATGATTTCGAAAGATTCGAAAGATTCAGAAGCTCGAAGGATTCCCTTTTGAAAGATCCTTATCTTTCGAGCTTATTCCTTATCTTTCGAACTATAGATCTCGAAAGATTCACCAATCGAAGGATCCTTATCTTTCGGACACTTGTCTTTCGATTAGATTCCTTTCTCGAAGGATATGATCCAAACTTCGAAGGATGGGTCGAAGGATAACTATCTTTCGAGCCTTCCTTGATCGATAGATGTCGAAGGATAGTCTTTCGATGTCGAAAGATATCTTTCGACAGGTTCTGACACACTCTGATCTGATGTGATAGGTTGGTGAAAAGGTGACAGGTTGGTGTACCAACTTTCGGCAGATGGGTATGTTCTGCACACGGATTTCACCAACTTTTTGACTTTCGAAAATAGTGTCCAGAAATGGCAAACCTTATCCACCAAGTCTGGTCACCGGAAACACACCGGAAGTTGGCCGGAAAATACAAAGTCTCTTAAAAACCAGTTTTCAAGTTACCCAACCCAACTATAAACACTCCCGGTTAGTTTAGACACGTTTTTACTCAAAGAAAATGCAAGAAACCAGGTAAAAACAGGTGCAAAACCAAGTGTTTCAACACACCAAAACTTGTAAAAACCCGGTTTTAAACAAGGTAAAGAGCCAAGCTCTGATACCACTTGTAGGTCCCTATCCGGTGGATGACGAACCTCAAACCTTGTTATACAAACCTACTAGCAAGTGCGGAATCCAAGCTAGCAAGCAAACCGAGTTAGTAGCAAGTAGAGAAACAAACACACAAGTTCACCGATTAACACAAGTTGTATTAATGCAATGAGGGTTCGGTTACAAGCTCAATGTTTACAGAAATGTTCTATAAACTCTCTATGTGTGTATGTATGAGTTCTGGACAGAATGCTCTCAAAGGCTCTCTATCTCTCGGGTGTGTGGAATGGCAGAACTCTCTCTCTTTTTTTTCACACATACACTGCATGGGTATTTATACCCATACCATGTTGTCTGTCACGAAGGATTCGACAGATGGTCCGAAGGATCATCTGTCGACTACAACCATGTCGAATGATCAGCATGGACATCGAAGGATCATCCTTCGATGTCTAATCGTCGAACCATGATTAGTAGTCGAACCATGTCTAATGGTCGAACCATGGCTATTGATCAAACCATGGTCGAACCATATCTTTCGACCACCTCGAGGGATCAAGTATCCTTCGAGGTTATCCTTCGAGACTGATCAACATCTTTCAAACTGTTGACCGAGTCTTCCGGAGGATGGTTGACTGGTCAACTTACAGGTAAATAAAGACATCGTTTATATACAGACCGAATACTGACAAAGTACAGACACAAGTGCACCAACACTGTCTAAAGCACCTAAACAACCCTTTACAACATCATCAATATAAGTAAAATCACGCGCAACGGTCCCATGATTACTAGACTCAAAAATCAGAATCGATTTTCGTTTCAAGATATCTTTAGTAAAGAAAAAGTAAGCCATATCGGGTCTACCCCATAAATACGATTGTACGTATGAGCTATTTCTTCACCCACTTCTTCGTTGCAGCGTATAGGATCCGTTCGATCTTCTTCCGAAAAGGGTACTTCTGTATTCAACCCATAAACAGAACTAGAAGATGCCCAAACAATTGCAGGCTGTGGATTTGCATTTTTGCATACTTCAAGAACAATAATAAAACCAGCAATATTACTATGAGTATAAGAGTTTGGGTTTCTTCATTGCATATCTAACACCAGCTTGAGCAGCTAAATAAATAACATGAGTAAAATGAACTACCTCAAAGAGTTTATTCAGCAAACCGGTGTCCTTTATGTCCCCTTCCACAATGAAAATCCCACTTTTTTTCCACACATGTTGACGAGCCCTTTTGAGGGTAGGATCGTAATAACTGTTAAAATTGTCTAACCCTAAAACGTAGTCACCACGGCATCTCAAGGCGGCGCTGATGTGGATTCCGACGAAACCGGCTGCTACGGTGACCAAAACAGAGTACCCTGTTTTCAATCCGATGTTGACTGATGACTTGAGCGTTACTCCCATCGGTATCCCTATACGAACAGAGAGTGAGTGGTCATGTAAAAGATAGCAGTATTAGAAAGGTAACCTAGGACACAAAAATAATTAAGGTGTTGTATATTAATAAAACAAATAGCAAAAAGTAATCTAATTTAATAAAATGAAATTATGGATATAAAAGAACCTATAGGGTTTGTATGAATAACAGCTATCAACTAACTGATGTAGAAAATAAAAAAATCAGAACATACCTACTTTTTAAACTACTTTCAAAGTGAACATTAGCAGCCTAAAATATCCAAATGAATCACATAGATATAGTCCAATTAACAGATTAAGTGACCATTTCCAAAAGCAAATCTACACACAGCCATCAAACTAAAGTTCTACTTTTATGAACAAATAACATAATCAGTTAATAAAAGCTCATAAACTTTCCTGAAAAAGAAACGGGTCAGTGGGTCACTCGTTCAAGGGTATGCGAAATTTATCCATATATAAATATGAGTCTAGGTATATATCAACATCCATATAACCTGTTATTTACAAACTTTATTTCTTTGAATCAATTAAATGGAAAACCTCGACTTTTAGGTTCAAGAACCCTAATTTAGAACTCATCCCCAATTTGGACATGAAAAATGATCTACTGGATAACTACAAAATGAATGTCGATCTAGTTTACAAAAGAAGCTAAGGAATACACATGATCAATTTTCTGATTTTATTAAAAATCTACACTACATACACATTGAAGTCGATTGAACCAATAGCATGAAAGCAGTAAAACAAGTTGAAAAAAAGTCAAAGTCAGTATAAGAGTTTTTATGCTCCCTCAGTTCAGCAAGAATGTATTGTCTATCAAAATGATGCATAAATTATAAACTAAAAAAAAATATCTTACTTACAAAAGCTTAGACAGAGTGAAATGGCAAGCATGCATGTTCTCCAAACCCCACAACTGAATTTATATATATAAAAAATTCATCTTTAAACAAACAAAAAAGTGGCTATACACCAATGGAGGCCAGAAACGGGTTGGTTAAAACGGGTCAAAGGGATAATGTTTTGACCAAGAAATATTCTAATTTATTCAGATATACATGTAAGCCTATTTGTTATCGAGTAATTGCTAATTTCTTTATATATGGGTTCTCAAATAAGAAGCCAGCTTAACTAATTCATTTTACCAAGTGTTCAATTACATCTATGATTTAGATATGAATAGAACAAAATACCCAGCCATCATCTTATGTTCTAAACAAATTAACAACCTGAGAACCCCTCCTAAACGCCACATAGTTACACACTGAAAACAAATTCATTTCAAAAATTGTAACAAAAAGAGGCATCTTTCTTTGAGGCATTAAACCAAACACCTGGTGTGCATGCAAACTCAATAGCTAAAATCCCTTCCAAAACAAGCAAAAACAAAACCAACAAACATACAAGAGCGCAACATACATTCCCAATTTCACATCTGCGTAAAAACCCTCTAGTTCATAAATCAACCGCAAAAAAACACGAACAAGAAAACACTAGTCACAAATATCAGAAATTTACAATAAAAAACAAACCCACAAAGAGGGCAACGATTGAAATCAAAATAGCAACTAAAACGCAGGCATAAATTACTTTTTGGGAGCGTGATTATGTGGAAAAGTGGCGGTTCGAACGCACGCACCTGATGTGAAGAACAATTGCACGCGGCCCACTGTGATTGTTTTTTAAAATATGTACTGCATTTGGGCTGTTGGTTTGAGCCCAACAACAACTATCATAGGCAAATGGCCACTTAATTTCCCGTTTTCAGCCCTTGTAGGCCCAAATTGTATCAGGTATAGGAGGAGTATATACATGTTGATTATTGCTACAAGTTAACTACATTTTTATAACAATGGATTTTTATATAGGATGTTTAAATAAATCATCATTTAATAGAGCAACTTCAATCACCTTACCTGCCTACCTATGTATATATCATTGTTAACGTATTGAGTCATCTCATGACGTCCAACTGGTCACCGATTTGAGAATATGTTGTCAAAACATGGAGTCAAACTTTCAGCTATCTTATCTCTCATTGTTAAAACATCCGTAAATCACATATTGTTCAAGCATTGCTGCTTTGTTTACTAGTAGGCGTTGGCCTTTCAGATTGGTTACCTTTGTAATATGTATCAAGGGGGTGGTATAACTACACTATTGTGTTCTTTTAAACTAAATTAAATCAATAAAATGAATGGTCAAGTTTTCTAGTCATACAAACTTCATATTAGTTTATTTTCATTCAAGCTCAATAAACAATTTCTTTCATCAGACCATGGGTGTGACACAACAATAAAATGATTTCTTTATGTGTTTTGTAGCATCTCCGTGTTAGTATCTTGTTAACTGTGGTTGGCGTCTTTGGTTCGTTTTAATGAAAGTTGTCGTTTAAAAAGAAAAAAAAAGTGATTTCTTTAACCATTGACGACTAGACTTTAATTATAAATATAATCCATGAAATCTAATAAAAAAAAGTATAAACCAATTCGTTGTTATGTAGCTAGCTGACAGCTATATATACCTACACTTTACATACTCCCAAACAAAAGAATTGTTAAAATATGTTGACCAAGAGGACCAAGAACATCAATAAACAAATATGAATTTTATTACTATCTACATCCCTATCATTCTTTCAATATTACACATACTAAATACTGCAATAATAATTACCTAAACGCGAATGCAGCAATTAGTCGGAGACGATAAGGCCCAGTCTTGGTTTTATCCTGCTGGGCTGAAGCCCACTCACAAAGAGAAAAGTAAAAAGGACTGGGTCGGGTCACTACATAACTAACTGATCTGCATATTTGTTAGATCTAGTTATTAATTTTTTTGATAAATAATTTAATTAACGTGCAAACTAAAATATATAGTTAAATTGTGTTGTTAAATCTGAGAGTTTCCCTTTGTATATATTGATGTAATTATATGTGTCTTACAAAAGAGTTATGATGAGAAATAATAGATGATCATATATAAGTAACCAAAATTTCTAAGATCGTTCAAGATAGCATGATAAACTAAATGGCTCATGCACATATCTAAAGTACACAGAGAATAATTATATTTTATATCTTATGTAAACTGAAAGAGAGTAGGTCGAACACTCAAAACTATTGTGAAAATCCTTAAAAAGGTATGTTTGTATGGCTTTTTTTTTTCTTTTGTAACACCCTTCTAATAAACCAACGTGATTAGCTAAATAAAATATAGCAGCTTGTGTCGGGCAAGTGGTCTTCAAAATGCATGTTTGATAATCTAAATATTTCTTTTTTTATGCATCAAATGCTTTTACTAATGCGACTAACCAAATGATCTAGTTAAACTGTTTTATTGAACATGAGATTATGATTTGTACAGATCGATATAACTATGTTTAACCAAATAGTTACAATTAGGAAAAAGAGTTAAATGCCATTTTAGTCCCTTGGTTTGGGTCATTTTGCCAGTTTAGTTCAAAGGTTTTGAAATGTTGCCATTTTAGTTCAAATAGTTTCAAACGTTGTCATTTAAGTCCACTGGGTTAACTTCATCCCTTTATTTTGTTAACTAGAAGGGCATTTCAGTCATTTTATATGTAATTTTGTTAACTAAAAGGGCAAATCAAATGATCGAATTACCCTTCTAGCTAACAAAAAAATGGACGAAGTTAACCCAGTGGATTAAAATGGCAACGTTTCAAACCTTTGGACTAAACTGGTAAAATGGTTCAAACCACAGGGACTAAAATGACATTTAACTTTAGGAAAAAACATAGATGAACTTAAATTAACCTAGCGGTCTAAGACCCTTTCGCAATAAAATGATAATATATATTGGCCATGCATGTCTTTACACGGACTAACTATATTATTTTATATCTAATTACACATTCACACGGCATGCTTTAACACCAACATTTTCGGTATTCACAGTAACATTACAAAATGGTCGTGTAGAAAGATTCATCTAAAACTTTATAACAGGAAGGTACACACAGATATAATGTGCAAAAATGACTATTATGGGAGTCTGCTCCGTCACCCGAGGTGTAAAGAAGCCACAAAGATTCAGGCCTAGAGAGATACCAAGTATCAGAAGAGTACTGAGCTTATGAAACTTCCTTTCCAGAGGCTCGTGAGAGAAATCGCTCACAAGATATCAAAACAGATCTACGATTTCCGAGCTCCGCTGTAGCTGCTCTCCAGGAGGCTGCTGAAGCGTGGCCACTAATCTGTGCGTGATTCATGCTGAACGAGTAACGATCAAGCCTAAGAATATCCAGCTTGCACGTAGGATCCGTGGTGAGATGGCCTAGACTATGATTTGTAATTCAAAGTCTGCACATCACATCATCCTCCATAAACAAATCCAAACAAAACCCTAGAAAAAACATTCAGCATCGGGTACATCCTCTGCAACTTCATTAAAAGATGCAGCCAATATTTCAGCAAGGCTAGGCTGTGAACTAGACTGTCTTTGAGATTCTGAAACTCTAGGTTTTTTCGCATTAAGAGAAGGTGGAAGCCACTGCTTTTTGAGTGACTTCCAAATTACTGGTTCTAGAAACTTCCAAGGGTCTTCCAACATTGACTTGTTGAAGAAACAATCGGGCCGTTGTTCTTCTGCCGATACATGATTATGGCCCTGCCCTCGCCCTCCACCCTGTCCTGACCCACAACCTCTCCCTCTCCCATATCTTGGACCATTGGTGAAGTGGGTTTGCGGGCTAGGAAAACCGACACCTGGTGGACTACAGTAACCTCTAGGGTGAGGACTATTGCCCCTCCAACTCGGGTTCGGTAAATAGCTACTCTGTGGTAGGTTAGATGAATAAGCATGATTAAAACTTGCATAATATCCATGTGATTGTTGCATTTGCGGATTTGGCGATTGGTTTATATGGGGTTGAAGGGAAGGTGAGAAACGTTTCATTGGTCTGCAAACCTGTTGAACCAAAAAATAATTAAGTAAATTAATAAGAAAATCAATTTAATGCTTGCCGAAAACATAAGAAAAATGAATATAAAGAAAATCAAACTACCGTTGTATGCATAAGAAATGGCAATTTCAACCCATTTACTGATTGGGTCAATTCCAGTTATAAATGAGTAAAATAATGTTTTTTAGATGGCTTAAAAGGGAACGGGTCAAACAAGCTGAAAGTTGCTCAAAGTGTATTTGTAATTCATAAAACCTCTTAAGTTGGTCACTCAAAAATTAAGAATGTTACTGCAGTAATATGATTTGACTAAAATGGTTAGTAAAATTGACCCGTTTAGACTTGTACAACATGATCACCCATTTGATATTCATATTGCTACATATATAAAAACATAGCATCAATTCGCAATTTATAATATTTGTTTAGTGACGATCTCTCAAAAGTTATTTGCCTCCAATCCAATCATCTTAAAAGGTTAATTAACTAAACACAGATTCAATGATTATCCGTTTAAGCCCCAACAAGTCACGCAGAGATGTAAACTTTCACGTTCAAATGGTGAAATCAAGAATATATATAGAACACCAAACGTGTATGCAACAATCAGACCGGAAACGTTATAAGTTACCAGTTTACATTAATTTAAGCAATTTGGCAACAAATTAGGGCTTAAATCAGGAATTGGCGAATAACCCTAGAAGAATACGGAAACATACATATACATATTATAAGTATACTACGAATTAGAAATTTAACCTCAAATTAATATTTGAGTAAACAGGAACGAGAGAGAGAGAGAGAGGTAACGTGTATTACGTTGCAGAATCAAAGCAACTCTTCAACAAACAAACGGAAGAGTTCAAAGTTTTTCTTTTCGGACATTGTTTATATTAGTTTTGTTACTGGTTTGGTACAAATTTAAAGTGTAATTACCTAAAAGACCCTGAAGTATTGCTACATTTTGAAACCATCCATCGCTTTATTTATTTTTTAATTTGTTGTGGAAAAATGTTTAAAAGTAACTTTGATTAAACCCAACATAAACTATTTCATCTATAGAATGTTGTATAGGTGTACATTTGTTTTTTTAGAAAAACCGGATTGGTTTGGTCAACTTTGGTCAAAACCATTTTGAGTCAAAACGGTTTGGTTGTAAACCGGTTATGAAGGAAAATATTTGATTCTATACAAATTGGCCGTGTAGTAACCGTTTCGCTTTTTTAAACCTATAGTTTTCTAACTATCCTGGTTTTTTAAACAGGTTCGAGTCCAAACTGATTTTAGTAACGAGAGTTGGAACTGATATACAAATTGGCGATTTGAGAATCTATATATGTCTCCTTTTCAAATAAACTAGTTATTTTTTTGCCCGCGCGTTGCGGCGGGACTCAATGACTACAAAAGGCGTGTCAGCAACAGCAAACAGATACCGAATATCAAAACATAAATAAAATGACATGGTAAGGATGGTCACGCCGTCATAAAAAAACGATTTTAAATAACCTAATATATGATAATAGGACCCACACGTCCTACACGTTGAAAATTCGGTTGTTTTCAGTTCAGTTATTACGGTACTAACACATTAATATAATGATGAGCTCGGTACCGGTAACGACAGCGAAAGTACCGATCCGGAAAATCATCGAAATTAGGTACCGGCACCGAAAATGCTCGGTACAATACAGTATGGTATTTGAAGATAAAAATCAATAAATATAGGTATGGTGCTAGACCGGTGTCGAACCGAAAGTAACGATTCTGAAAACGCCAAAAGGTGGGTACCAAATTGGTACCGAAAATGATTTGGTATAGTAAATTTGGTACCGATACGATACCGGTTCGTTTACAGGATTTGATACGATTTGCTCATCAGTATTCTAAATATCCAAGTTAATTTTACATGCTATAATTCATTCATTAGAGAAAAAGACAAAAAAGAAAGCAAAATAAATTGTTGTTTTATAAAACTTCATTCAAACGAAATACAGTTTACTTATTGTGTGTATGAAAAGTAATCTAAACGGTGCAATTACTTGCATTGCCACGAGGGGTTTGGACTTTGGGGACTGCATAGGTTAATTTCCAATGTAAACTAATTATTAAATATGATTAAGTTTCAATAATTAATGATTGGTATATTGAAAAAAGCACTTGATTTGTATGGGTGTTAAATCTAAGTATTCATTTTTTTATTACATGATTTTTTTCACCATAAAAACTAAGTAATTTAGTTAAATTGTTTTCTTGTATTTATTTCCTAATTTAAAGTTATTATTTCAATAAAATAAACTTGTTAATGGTTTGAGCTAACAAGAGTCAAAACCAGCTTTGTTTTAAACTAGCTTTTTAAGCGGAAAAAAGCCTTTCAAAATCGGGTTTGATTCAACAAAAGCCAAAACTAATTTCTCTCGGAAGTGGTTTTTGAGGAGGAAAAGATTGGTTTCAAAAGTAGGTTTAATCAATTTGGCTCAGTTGGTTTAACTGGTCTCAAAAGTATATATTCCAAAACCGATTACAAAGTACAAACCACCTTTTCGGGCCAGTTTGAAACCAATTATTAGTAATATTAAGTTGGGTTTAAGTGACTTTGTTTAACAAGTTGGACTTGGCCCAACCTAATCATTAATGGCCTATTATGCGACTTAAACCAGTTAATCTTCTTCCCGCTTTGGAGACGAACGGAGTTCACTTCCGGCCATTGTGTCGTCGTCGCCGATTCATCCCGGTTATTAATTTGTGTCATTATACTAGTTGGCCAGTCCTAGAGCTGATGCTACCCCTAAATTACACAAACCCAACTCTGTTTATCATCATCATCTTCTTCATCTTTTCATGAAATCTCTTCCTCTCTCATCTCATGGGTGTCGGTTTCACGGATTGGTGGAGAAATAGCAGCTGTTGATTGAAACTAAATAGGTAGGGTTATGAAGGACTGAAAGATTGGGAGGTTTGTGATGAGAATGAGAGGATGAAATTAGGGTTTAGAGAGTACACGAGAAAGCATCCTGTAAGTATCACCTCAATTTTATGAGTTCCAATTGCGTTTATATGCTGATTTCTGATCTAGATACAATTGGAATTTCGATTAGTAACTTACTATTGTTTGTGCCCTGATTCTGATACTCTGTTTGCACTGTTGGATTTGAAGCTCAATTGATGATTGATGGGTTTGATTTGCTGATTAGTACTTCAATTTTATGAATTCTAATTGCAATTTTCTGTTTGAATCTTGATTCTGTGTTTTGTTCATCAACTGTTGTTACTGGTTACTTTGGATGTAAACTAACTTATGAGTAGAATGGCTGTTTCTTGTAATTCAAATTGCAGCTTCATGGTCTTCCCCTACATATATCTGTATGTGTTCATGTATGTATGTAGTAAACAGTTTATTGGTTCAACTTATATATATGTATGTATGTAGTAACCAGTTTATTGGTTCAACTTATATATATGTATGTGTTCATGTATGTATGTGTTCATGTATGTATGTAGTAACCAGTTTATTGGTTCAACTTATATATATATATATATATATGTATGTGTATGTCTCTTTTTTCAACCTAATAAATCCAATTTGGGGGTAGTATTTTTTAGACAAAGTACTATAGTATAGGGACTAACATGGTCTTCTACAATCTACAGAGACTAATGGGGTAGTATTTCATTTTACATGAATATGAGATTCAAATGACAGCTCTTATTAGTCCCTATGCAAAGCATTTTTATAATTTTTTTATTTACAAGCTGTGAATTAAATGGTAAAAAATACACATTACTGTAAACAACAATCTTCATCAACATTCTATTTATGCTATTAAGACGACGGAATACAAATGCTCATTATATGACCCGCTTCACTAATAAAGTGTAAACTTTAAAGCCATATGCCCCTATATATCTGGTCAGTTTGAGATAGAAAAAGTGGAAAACAAACCAAATCGACCCATCTTGACATTCATAAGTAAATGGGTTGAAATTGCACATTCTGCAGGCAGGGGCGGATTTACAGCTAGCTAGGGTGTTCCCAGGAACCCGTTCGGTTCGTAACTTATAGTGTTAAATTATATATAAAATTCCGAAGGAACCCTTTAATATTTTATAGGGGAACCTTGTGAACAAATCTATAGATGGTCCAGTTGTAAGTGCCCGCACTTGTTGTACATGAGGTCCAGAGTCCGAGTCTGATTAAAGCCATTTGTTGCGTTTTTTGGCGCTTTTTTATTTTTATTTTTACCTAAAAACGATATACGCCATTAGGGTTTTACTTTTAGTTGTTCGTCCCTATTGTTGCCCTTTCCTAATGACACTCAGACCCAAACACACACTGAATAACCCTCAAAGAACAGAGGAAGATGATGCTGTTGATGATGATTTGAGAAGTGGGTGTGGTAGCCATGAAGGCTACAAGAACCTTCTCTGTATGTTCTTGCATTTTTTTAACTACTATTTCTTTTCTATCAGTTTCTTGCAATCACATTCTTAAATCTTTATGTATGTATTTATTTGGGTTTTTCTGTTTAATCATCAATGTATTGTTTTATAATTTGGCTTTTGTGAGTTTTTTAAAAGGATCTTGTGAAAATGTTTCTTGAAGGTTGCTTGCTTTCCTCTGTTTGTTCTATAATTTAATATTTGAAATCTTTTCAGAGGTGTTATTTGTAGCACATTCTTGAATCTTGATTGTTTCTTTTTTATCATCAGATTACGGTTTTTATAATCTGGAATCTGTGAACATTGTTTTTTGATGGCTGCTTGCTGACTTCCTTTCATCTTTTTGTTCTTTAACTTATTGTTAAAAATCTTTTCGGAAAGTTGCAAGACCAACATCATGAATGTAACGCAATCTTTTTAAAAGATGAAATCTCGTAGAGAACCTTATCCGACCTGAACCGGCGAACCGACCCGTAATTTTTAAGTTCTGACATATGATATTTGAACATTTAAAAAAGTGAACCCCTTGGAAAAAATTCCTGGATCCGCCACTGTCTGCAGGAGCTTCAATTCGACAGCAGAATGAATATGCCTTAAATAAGGTATGTTTTAAAATACATATTAATTCTTTTTATGAAAATCAAAATATATTCATATCAATTCCAATTTTGGAAAATTGTTGTTTTGACCTTTATAGTCAAAGTAGGGCAGGTAAAAGAGCTATACGATGAAATATGACTTCGTTCACCTCACTGAGCGGTGGATACAGATAGACTATGATTTGTAACGCCAGTGTGTAGAGGTGACCTAATTTGATGTTGTTGTGGTCCCATCTGATTATATTAAACGAACATTTCAAATTTAGTGACGTTATATGACTAACTTGTTAAATTACTGTTCATTCTTATGCTATCAGTTTACTGTTTCGTTGTTTCTGATGCTCTATCAAACTCTGCATTCATCACCTTCAATTATTAGAGCTAATTGATTTGGCCATGTAGGATTCTTGAACTCTGTTATGCATTTTGATCTAGCTCATTGTATGGTTTGGTATAAGATGGACACGCTTGTGTATCCGTTACGTGTATCCAGGAGCGGGCCCACCTTATCAAGAGTGTGTCACATGATACTTGTACTTTTTATGTGTTATAGATGTATGTACATGACGTTGGAGTGACAGTGTATATTTTCAGGCAACAACACCTACATTCAATCACCGTAAACTTGAATCACCGGAAGCTTGTAGGCTTTACGTCATGATTACTCTATGAAGGTGATTATTAGCACTTGTTTTGTTCTGAAGCAAACATATCTCATGCATTCACATTTGTAAGAATGTCATGATTACCTGGCTATTCAAGATGTTTATGCCTAGAGATTAGCATAGCAGCACTCTGGATTTTGGAAGGTGAGTGAACCGTTTAGATCGGCCTTGTGAAAGTCATGTTTTCACATGTCTAATTACTCTCTTATATTCACAGGTTATATCGTTCCCCGTTGATGCAGTGACAGATACATATGGAACATTTCTACCTGATGGAACAGCTTTCCAGTTTCAGCAGATTCTGAGCTTAAGTGTTTTAGAGGTGCCAAAATGGGTTGGTTGGAGGGTTGAAATATGAATAACAGGTCAAAGTGAGTTAACTTTGTACTGGTCAAAGATGTGGTGTACTGGGTTGACCCAAAAATACTTTATGTCAAAACATTTTAAATATGTTTATAAACCATTAGTGTTTTCAAGTCTCAAACCTGATTACAAAAACTATATTAGTTGGATAGACAACTTTTGACCCGTTCCAGCCATTTTCAATTTAATTACCCGTTTGACCTTTTCGAAAATAAAACATAGCCCCAGTCTACATGTTCTTAAATAGTGCATTGGTATTGTCATCTTTGCCTTAACCTATCAAATTCTCATCTCGGTTTGTTCCCACCAATTTTTTTATTAAAAGATTCTCATGTCAATCATACCATTTTGCACCTCCAGGATTCCCGAATCACCTCTTGCGACACAAGCAGTCCAGGTGGTGACAGCAACGGTGCCGCATCCGAAAGCCAGTACACCAAAGAAGATGTTCTTACCAGAGCCTAGAAAAGACGCAATATCTTCATGCAGCTTTAAATGAACAGTTCCAATGGTATGCAATCTCAGATATCGCAATCTCTCATACCTTGTCTTAACCGGACCTTTGACTAATCAAAATGGTTACTTAGGCTAAAGGTTGTGGTCATGACCCTCCACATAGGCGTCATGTCACCCACCTCTAATCCACCATCCAAAACCACTACCCTAAGGGTGTGGTCATGACCCAAACCATTATCCCTCTTTATTATTTTAATATCACCCTCTTTATTATCAAATAGAGGGTGTCTCTCATGGAGCATAGACCGAACAAGTTACTATAGGACTGGTTTAGTCACCATTCGAACTGGTCTCTTTTGATTTAAGTGCATTTAACCGGCCGTCTCTGTTGGTTTTTACACACTATTTTTCACCCTCTTATATAGTCATATATAGTCAAATTACCAAATTACACTTTGTTTGGAGTAACAACCACTTTTTACTTTTATAAACTCAAAAGTTCCTATGTAAGTTCTAACAACAAAGTCGATTAACCCAACTTAAGTAACAATTATCCCTACTGTATTATCATAAGATGATATATCATGAAGTGAAATCGTGTTGAATTTTAACAGTTTAGGTCGACAAATATTATTAGTGACCGATCATCAAATATAACCTAATAATGCGATACTAAAAAAAGTTCATGTATTTTGTATGATAATATTAAATTAAAATAGATACATGTATTATGTATATGTATAAGAAAAGAACAGTAAAAGAGTACTAAATTTAGTTACCCTAATATTCTATAATCCAGTAAGACTATCACCGTTGGTGACGTTCTCCCAACCTAGGTTGCCCAAATAATTTAAAAAAAATCAATTTTTCTCCACAACCTGGTTGGCCAAGCAACCCAAGGTTGCAAGAGGTTACCCCTGTTCTTTTGACACTTATTAAAATTGGATAGGTTCCATCTTCTAATTTTTATTTTTTTATTTCTTAACTACCAATTCCACCCAATAACTATTTACTCAAATACTTGATAATATTTAAACATAGTAATTTATTAAAAACGCATTCAAAAATATATATTTTCTAATATATTATATATATTGACCGTTTAACTTTTATATTAAAAATAAATAACTTTTGGTTGTTTTGAAATAGAAATAATTGTTTTTAACATTATTATTCTTAATACAATAACAATAACCATGTGTTACAATTATTTTATAAAAATATGGGTTGGGTTGTGAATGTGTATCAAAAAGAATTGGGTTGTGTTAATGTGTTGTGTTGTAACTTGTGTATACGGTAGAAAGAAAAATTAGTTTTTTTTTATTAAAGATTGGATTCGGTTTTGAATGTGGATAGTCTAATATTAGTTTTGGCTTAAGTGAGTTATATAACAAGCTGGACTCGGCCCAACTTAACCAGCAATCTCCAATATCGCATTCTCTCATACTTTGTCTTAATCGGACCTTTGACTAATCAACATGGTTACTTAGGCTAAAGGTTGTGGTCATGATCTTCATGACCACCATGACCCTCCACATAGGTGTCATCTCACCTACCTCTAATCCATCATCCAAACTACTACCATAAGGGTGTGGTCATGACCCGAACCACCATCCCCCTTTATTATTTTAATATATTTTTGTCTCTAAGTTATCAAATGGAGGGTGTCTCTCATGGAGCATAGACCGAACAAGTTACTATAGGACTGGTTTAGTCACCATTCGACCTGGTCTCTTTTGATTTAAGTGCATTTAACCGGCCGTCCCCGTTGGTTTATTTCTCACCCTCTTCTATAGTTAAATAACCAAATTACACTTGGTTTGGAGTAACAACCACTTTTTACTTTTATAAACTCAAAAGTTCCTATGTAAGTTCTAACAACAAAGTCGATTAACCCAACTTAATTAACAATTATCCCTACTCTATTATCATAAGATGATATATCATGAAGTGAAATTCTGTTGAATTTTAACAGTTTAGGTCGACAAATATTATTAGTGACCGATCATCAAATATAACCTAATAATTCGAGACTAAAAATAGTTCATATATTTTGTATGATAATATTAAAATAGATACGTGTATTATGTATATGTATAAAAAAAAGAAGAGTAAAAGAGTCCTAAATTTAGTTACCCTAGTATTCTATTATCTAGTAAGACTAACATCATTATCATTGGCATGGTTGTAAAAGTCCCGCCTAGGCTCCGAGTATTCCCCGAGTACTCGCTACAAGGTAGGCTGCCGAGGCACGAGTACTGGTCTCCCAGGCCAATTACTCCCCAAGTAATCTCCGCCTAAGCCGAGTACTTCCCGAGTATTCCCGAATCCGACTAGGGAGCGCCTAGCGACTTTTGCAACCATGATCATTGGTGACGTTCTCCCAACCTAAGTCGCCCAAATGATTAAAAAAAGAGTTAAATGTCCGGATAGTCCATATGGTTTGTTATTTTTTCACATTTAGTCCCTAACTTTTTAAAATTACAGCTATAGTCCCCAACTTTTTCAATTTCGTTCCAGGATAGTCCCTAGCGTGGATGGGAGCTAGTTTTTCAGTTAAGTTGATGTGAAATGACCAAAATACCCTTATTATTAAAAACCCCAAAAGACATCTTCTTCATTTGCACTTCACTCAGCCACCAGTGCCACAACCACATTCATATACGCTGTGTAATCATATACCTTTCATCTTCTTCATTCATCTTCCCCCAAATCGACATCTTCTTACTTACTTACTTACATCAACAACATCATCACCACATTCATTGTAGCAAATAGAATTCATCTCTTAATTTTGTAACTGAATTCATCCATAATTTCCTCAAACATTGATAGATAGATCTCCAATCGTCCGGCACTCTGTCGAACGGTAGTCTTGGAGCTATCGGGTACGATGGTCGCCGGCGGCCTCGTTGTACAAGTACCCGCACGACCGACACTCGTAAATTCCGGTGTTTAGGTCTGCGAATTTCTCCTCTAACCTGCATTTATCGAAGTCATCGGTTTCAGCTACGGGTTCTGATGCCGGTGGTATGTCTTCTTTGGAGACGTCAGTAGATTTTGCGGCGATTTGGAGCTTTGGATGTTTGTGTAAGGGGGAAAAGGTGAGGAGGGGTTTGAAAGGGAAGGTGAAATGAGGTTTTGATTTGAGAGAATGGGATTGGGAGGGGTGATTCAGGCGAAATGTCACCGATACTGCTGAAGCCATTTTTGTTTGATCTGAATATGGTTTGGTTTGTCCTCAACTTTTAATGATAAGGGTGTTTTGGTCATTTCTCACCCACTTAACACCAAAAACAAACCTCCATCTGTGCCAGGGACTATCCGGGAGCGAAAATTGAAAAGTTGGGTTGGGTTGGGTTGTGAATCTGTATTCAAAATTGACTTGAGTTGTGTATACAGAAGAAACGAAAATTAGTTTTTTTTTATTAAAGATTGGATTAGGTTTAATGTCGATAGTCTAATGTTAGTTTGGGCTTAATTGACTTATATAACAAGCTCGACTCGACCCAACTTAACCATCAATCTCCAATGTGACTTAAATCAGTTCCATTTTCCAAGGGCGGAGGTGAAGAATATTCGTCAAGACGCACGTGTAATACTTGTACGAAAGTGAAGAATATTAGTCGAGACCGACGTGTAATACTTGTAATTACAGTTTCCGTTCACTTCACCACCACCACTCTCACTTCAACTCTGATTATCATCGATTTAATGTAAGTTCACTTAACCTAACTTTTTAATTAAATGTCACTATGTTTTTTATTCTCCAAGTGTCACTGGTTTTGCTTTATGATTTTAGTTATTTTTTATGACAATTCAATGAGTATGTGAGTGGCGTAAGAATTTAATTTAATATTTAATATAAATACTATACTAAAATCTAAATATTAATAAAAGACTACAAATAATGTCACATGTCATTCTCTCCTCTAACCTCATAATTATTATATATGTTTTATTTTAAATTTAAATTAATTAATTATATATCTATTTAATAATTATTCTTTCCCCATTTAATGGTGGATAAAACCCAAAATTTTCTGACGCTTAAAAAGAATGCAAATATTTTCTAAATGGATTCAACTTTCCTATGGATTGATGTCATAGCTATCATCTATTTATGAATAGGACATGATTTTTATTTGAAGAGATTAAAAACAAATAACAACTATTTGTCATCCTAAAAAATCTTAATTGTTTTATATAATTTGTTTTTACCAAAAGTATTTTCGAAATTCTCATTCTGACGATTCCATTTAGTGTCATGTTGCCACAAGTACTTTTGAAAATCTTATTTTAATAAACGATTCCAGTTAGTGTCATGTGATATTTTCCCTATTAACATTACAGTTTTACTTAAATTTTTTAACTTTTTTTTTCTAATTTATAATATTCAATACTAAAATTCCTGGTAAGTCAAATAATCAATATATAATTTATGTGAATTTAAAATCTTTTATATAATATTGCGGTTACTATTAAATTTAATAATATTTTTAAATTATATATAAAAAGGTATATGTTAAGAAAAAATCAGTTTAAAAATCATCAATAAATGCTAACGTAGGAATGACCCACTTGTAGAGGCATAAGCCTCTAGAGGGGAGGTCTGGGCTAGGGAGAATAATTTAGGATCATTGGTGTGTAATACTCGAGATCAAAGAAGACAGTTTTCTCGATGACGATAAATAAATTGAAGGACATTTTCTATTGAGAGTTGGTTTGTTTATAAAACAACCAGTGTTTTCACATAGACTGTACATGGCTTTTTCCATAATCAAAAGTAGAGATAGACTTAAACTATTAATTATTAATAAAAATGATAATCTTTCGAGTAGGACATCTAATGTTGTCTATAAAGAAGTTATTCGAGATTTGTAAATGTAACATTAATTTGTAATTTTTCATTGTAAATATTTTATAATGCATAACCCCGTGTACTACACGGGACTATAAACTAGTATTCGATGACCATAAATACAACCACAATACACGGGAATGTTCATGTAAAGTAACCGTTGGCAACTTGACATTGATTTAATCCATTAAGTATTATATAAGTTACCAGTTTAGATTAGTTTGGGAAAATTTACATGCTTACTGAACACCGCAATAATAATTACCTAAACCCGTATGCAGCAACCAGTACCAGTTTACATTAGTTTGGGCAAATTTACAACAAATTAGGGTGTAAATCAGGAAGGAGTTTAGAACACATATAGAGACATTCATATATGCATAAGAATTAGACATTGGATGAACTTAAAGATTTGTGTAAAAGGAATGAGAGGAGAGAGAGGTAACCTGGATTAATTAAGTTGCAAAAATAAAAGCACAGTCTTCAACAAACAGAAGCATATTAACTAACATATTCATTCATAAATTAATGACCATAAATACAGCCACAATACACGGGAAAGCATGTGAATGTAAAGTAACCGTTGGCAACTTGACATTAATTTAATCCATTAAGTATTATTAAAAGTAATAATCAAGACGGTGTCATGTGGTTGACAGCTATACTTTACAAAAGAATTGTTAAAAAAATGTTCACCAAGCAAGAACATCGATAAAATCACTATAAGCACGAATAAAGTAGCAGGAATCAAAGTAAATATTCAAGTATCACACTTTCATCCGTAGCGGAGTAAACCTCATTGTTATTAGGAAAATAATATATCTAATTTGTGTATTGAGAAAATGTGCATTAACCAATGTAAGTAAACAAGCACGTCCCCTCTGTCCTCCCACCACTGTCATTTCTGCCTCATTTGTTTTGGTAACTGTTATCTATTTTCGCTACCTAAAAAGTACTTCACCATAGATCCATAGTTTTCAATCAGGGGTGTGTGGATTTTCGTGTTTAGATGGCTGTGATGAATAAGACATTGAGAAGTTTTGATTAAACAAGTTCTTTTATTTAACAAAAGAGCATGTGTGCACCTCTTATGGTGGAAAAAGGAAATTTTAGCTCTTAGATACTAACCCAAAATCGAAGTTCCTCAAATTAGGTAGTTATCTTCCCCTTTTTATGACTAAAGCTGGTATGAAACTAATAATTAAACTAACAAATGTTAATACAAGTGACAATAATGTCTATTTATCCAAACAGTATAAACTAATTATTCAATAATCAATCCAACCACCCCCTCAATGCCTTCATCTATTTTCCAAGATACTAAAAAAATCGAATTTGAATTTCAAGAGTACTAAACTTATACCTACAACAAGAGTAATGCCCTTTCGTAGTAACCGAATCCAGCCCGCGTCTCATAATCTTTCGTTCAAAGATTTTATAATAATTTAACTAATTGACCAAATAAGTCATACAACTGAACATGAAATTAAGAAATTGGACCTCAATAGAAGCTTGAGCTAGGTGATGAACAGTTGGCCATTTCTACATCTACTGATTGAAATATTGAACCCTAGTTTGTTGAAGCATGATTTCTGAATCCGAGCCCGAGTTTACGCAAGCCCGCGCGTTGCGGCGGGATTTTTTAAAAATGTTACACTTGAAGTAGAACGTGACTGATGTAGGTTCAATTTCGATTTATGAAAAGGCTTGCATAAATTGCAATTAGCTTTCATCTTTATGTGATAGACCGAATCTGATTCTGGCTACGGTGTATGGGTGTGTAATTATGAGAGTTCAAAATGTAAGGAAAAAACGTAAAGGCGTGCATAAATTGCGATTAGATTTCGATTTTATGTGATAGACCAAATCTGAAACTGGCCACGGTGTTAGGGTGTGTAATTATGAGAGTTCAAAATAAAGGAAAAACATTATAGTGTAATAGTGATCAAACTTATATTAATTGTTGACAAATTGTATTTTACGTAATAAGGTGTATTTATAGAATAAATCACATAAGTCACGGTTATATTTTAAGTGTTTCAAAATTATACTCTTATACAATTAATAATTTGAGTTATGCCTCATTTATTTACTCATTTATTTATTTATTGGTATACATATGCTATTATTTTGATTGTCATGTAAACTTGTCATCTATATTGGTATATGTGCACTTTGAAATTTATATGTACATTATATCATAGTCTTGATATCTTTTTTCTGATATGAATCAATAAGTTAATATATGTGCATTATATTATAGTCTTAACATCTTTTTTACTGATATTAATCAATCAGTTACTTTTTCATTTCCAATTGTCATCCATAATATCCTGTTCATTTTGTATTTAATAACAATTAGAATAATAATAATAAATAATAATTATAATTGTATTGTTCGATGTGCATTTAAATAATATATTTCTTTTATTATTTTATTAATAAATTACTAAATAATTTTATTGTGATGTGCATTTAAATAATATATTTCTTTTATTATTTTATTACATAAGACCTTATCCGAGTCCATACAAAAACAAACATTTTGTTAATCCAAATCCTAACATATTCATGTATGATCAAATTGCAAATACAGAACCGCAGGTTCTGGGTTAGGATCGTTCTGGGTGCAGATTAAAAGCCCAAATTGTGAATCTCAACTGAAACTGGAAGAAAGGATGAGTGGGTATTCTAAAATTTATAGGTATTTAATAATAGTTGCAACAATTTCTTACCAAATATAATTTCAAGGAAATTCGTTAATCTGACCTTGGATACATATGCAGATTAAAAGAGGAAGATTTAATTCAAAAACTCTGTTGAAAAACAATTTGCACCGTAAAACAACAAACAAACTTCAAATTTGAAAATTGACTTTTGAATTCAAAAACTTCAAATGCCTTTTGTTTATCACCCTCAAAAAAACAAACTTCAAATTTGACTTTTGAATTCAATACTTTTTGTGAGAAAAGAAATTTGCAAACAAATGCTTTCCAAAGTTTAATCAAGTTTAGGCAAATTCAACTCTTTTATAAAACTCCAAGAATTCAGATTAATTCTTAAAAACACAAATTACGTTTAAGTGATTGGAACCATGATCACCATCCTGGAATCTTTCTGGTTTGGTGCGGAAAGTTAACGGATATCGGAACTGGATCACTTTTAAACAGAATTTAAAAGTAACAACAAACATTGTTACGACATGCAATTTAAGTGCTAGAATCGGAATTCTTATCCTACCCTGATTGCAATATAAGGCAGAGCTATCAATCTCATTGTTATATTCAAAGTGAGAATTGAAAAGACAAAGGTTTCAGAAGCCTTTTTTATGAAAAACCCAAAACTCTCTCGTCCACTATTTCTCTTAACCGAGACACCCAACCCTGCACCTCCTCCATACCCGCCACCGTAAGATGATGAAGAGAAGAAGATTGGTATTCGGTAAGCGATGGTAGACGACGCGGCGATCCCTGGTCAATATCAGTGGTTTTCTTTTTTCTATTCATCCATGGAATCCTAAACCTTTGTCATTCCACATCGCCGGCATAACAAAATTCAGACCCGTTTTCTATTTCGAAAGCCAAAAGAATCTTCTATCCATGTCACAACTCACAACCAGACTATGACCACATTCTATTTCTTCCATTTGGGTGTCATCATCTTCTGGGGAATTTCTTGTTCTTATGGGTTTTTCTGGTTTATATTTTGGTATAAATGTATGGATGTATTCGGCAAATTACAGTGGTGGCGGAGACAATTATATAACATGTGAAACGTAGGCAGACGATCGGGAAACGGTGGGTGAAGGAGACGTTCAATTGGTTTGGACAGTATGAAAAGTTTTGTAGGTTTAATGTTTTAGAGTCGTGTCGGTTTGAATGGAAAACGGAATCAATGTTAGGCAATTGTATTATTATATAATATATAATAAAAAGGTGTGAGTTAATGAATTAAAGGGTGTGACTTTTAAATAAATGAGACATAAAACCAAGTTACTAATTGTATAAGGGTATAATATGTTACAGGTCCGTGTATCACACGGGTTGAATAAAGCTTTCTTACTCGTATATTCGTAAAATCGTATAGATTGAACATCACTGTTCCATGCCTCTCCACTCCCTATAGTGTAAAGAGTGCCTCAACATGTGATATGTTCAGTGGCGGACCCAGGATTTTATTTCAATGGGGTCCATTTTCGGGTCGGTCCTTGTTCGGGTCAAGTTAAAGTGAGGTTTGAACTAGATTTTTTTTTAAAAATAAGAAAAATGGGCTTATCAAGGATTGAACCCATGACCTCTTGGTGGAAAAGAGGGAGATTTACCACTACACCAGCTTTCTTTTTATTTCTATGGTGTCCACCTAATTGTATTTATGGGGTCCATATACAATTTAATATACCGAATCTACTATTTTTTTTAAAAAGATTGGGGTCCGGGGACTCCGGTGGCACCAATGTGGGTCCGCCCCTGGATATGTTACACCAATCAACCCCGGTCAATGGTCAAACTAAGGAATTCTTTTAAGACCAACCACGTTATCATCATAGGAAAAACCAAATTTGTTTGCTTATTCAATTATGCACGCCTTGGATTCCCTAAATGCAGGTTATTATTTTAAGCAAACCCTTGAATATTATAACATTTACGTCCTGTTTTTTAATATGTAAAGTTCCCAATGAATATCATTAAAAATATATATTTCTGTACTGTGCAAATATTTTATTAGGATCTGACCACTTTTCTATTAAAAAAACAAGTTTTAAACATAGATACATACTAATACTCATGTATGTACCACATCCATGCATGCATCTATGTGGTAAAACTGCCGGGTCAGTTAAAAGTTTGGGGTCAAATTTGTTTCTGGTTAAAACGGGTTTTTTTAATAAAATGTTAATTTGGTTCAGATTAAAGCTAGATGGATTATGAACAAAATGGGCTCGCCTTTGTTGTCAAAACACTAAAGCGAATCTTATTAAGAAGATTTTAACATTTTTCATAATAGTGAATTTCCAGGATTGTTCTTTATCTTTATATCCATTTTCAGACGCTGTCCTTTATTTCAAAATTGATGACTTTTGTCCTTTATGTTTTTATATCATTCACGTTTTGTCCTTTAGGCCTAACCCAATTAGTTTTTTCAGTTAAATTTGGTTATGTGCTTTGCACATGAGGGCATTTTTGTCAATTCAAAGGTCGCAGAAGCTTTGAGCTGTAAATCTGCCGTTGAACTTACCTTTGAATTGACAAAAAAATGCCCTCATGTGCAAAGCAAATGACCAAATTTAACTGAAAATTTAACTGGATTTAGCCTAAAGAACAAAACGTGTATGATATGAAATTTACTCGTTTTCATAATAAAGAAAACAAATGTGGTTCAGTGGTTGAATCCAGGATCCATAAATATTTGATTGTTTCATCTGGGAACACATGTGACTACCTACTCCCTCTCGAGTAAATAAACAAGTGGTTTTTTTTAATAACTACCAGCCAGAAGATGCACAATAAGATTAAAAAAAAAAAAAAAAGTTTGACCAAAAAAATTGCAGAATTCACTATTAACAACAGTTTCAAAAGTTGTTTGATCTGTGCACTCATCAATTCATTCAGATCCCTATCACACACACACACAGCTCCCATTTCACTTGTTCACTGTTAACCATGGCTGAAACTCTTGCAAATGAACTCCTCAAAGTTCTTGTTAAGAAGATGACCGATGAAGCCTTCAAGCGTGTTGCTCGTGCTCATGGCATTTACAACGAGCTCAAGGAGTTGAAGAAGACACTCTCCAGAATCCAAGATCTACTTCAAGATGCCTCGCAGAAGGAGGTTACCCATAAATCTGTCAAAGAATGGCTGAATGCTCTCCAACATTTGGCTTACGATATCGACGACGTACTCGACGACGTGGCGACTGAAGCTATGCATCGTGAGCTCACCCTGCAGGAACCTGCAGCATCCACCAGCATGGTAAGAAAGCTCATCCCATCATGCTGCACAAATTTCTCACTAACTCATAGGTTGTCTCCCAAGTTAGATAGGATTAACAGAGAGTTAGAAAATCTAGAAAAACGAAAAACGGATCTAGGTTTGCTTAAGATTGATGAGAAGCCAAGAAATACTAGTAGAAGAAGCGAAACCTCTTTGCCAGAACGCGATGTTGTCGGAAGAGAAGTTGAGAAAGAGCAATTGCTTAAAAAGTTGTTGGGGGATGATGATGGGTCATCTCAGGATAACTTTAGCGTCTTACCTATAGTTGGTATGGGTGGGGTTGGAAAAACCACTCTCGCTAGACTTTTGTATAATGATACAAAGGTGCAGGAACACTTTGAACCCAAGGCATGGGTTTGTGTTTCACATGATTTTGATATTTTCAAGATAACTGATGCTATCCTTCAAGATGTGACTAAAGAAAACAAGAAATTTGAAGATCTAAATCAGCTTCAAAAGGCTCTCACTGAGCAATTTAAGGACAAACGATTTCTACTAGTAGTTGATGATGTGTGGAGTGAAAAGTATGGGGATTGGGAAAACCTAGTGCGCCAATTTCTATCATGTGCTCCTGGAAGTAGGATAATCATGACAACTCGTAAGAATCAATTGCTCAAACAGATAGGTTTGCATAATGTAGACCGTCTCGAGAGTTTGTCGAATGAAGATGCATTGCGTTTATTTGCAATACATGCATTGGGGGTAGATAACTTCGACTCACACATGACACTTAAACCGCAAGGTGAAGGTATTGTGAAAAAGTGTGGTTGTTTGCCTTTGGCTTTAAAGGCGATTGGAAGGCTTTTAAGGACGAAAACAGATAGAGAAGACTGGGATGAGGTGTTGAATAGCGAGATATGGGATGTAGAAATTGGTAATGCCACTGAAAATGGTAAAGATGTGGAAAATAGTGATAAGATTGTTCCGGCACTTAGGATAAGCTACCATGAACTTTCTGCAGATTTGAAGCAATTGTTTGCATACTGTTCTTTGTTCCCCAAAGACTTTTTGTTTGACAAGGAGGAGTTGGTATCGTTGTGGATGGCAGAAGGGTTTTTGAACTTATCCAAGTCACCAGAACGCTTGGGCCGTGAATATTTTGAAATTTTATTATCAAGGTCATTTTTCCAACATGCACCTAATGATGAATCATTGTTTATCATGCATGATCTGATGAATGACTTGGCCACTTTTGTTGCCGGAGATTTTTTTCTAAGGTTTGACAATCATACAAAGACAAAGACAGAAGCTTTGGCAAAGTATCGCCATATGTCATTTACTCACGAGGAGTATGTAGGTTACCAAAAGTTTGAGGCATTCAAAGGAGCCAAAAGCTTGAGAACATTTTTAGCAGTATCTCTCGGTGTGGATAAAGATTGGGGCTATTGTTACTTATCCTCTAAGATTTTGGATGACTTACTTCCAGAGTTAACATTGTTAAGGGTCCTTTCTTTGAGTCGTTTTCAGATAAGTGAGGTACCGGATTCCATTGGTAGTTTGAAGCACTTGCGGTATCTTAATTTATCTAGAACTAATATAAAAGAGTTACCGGAGAATGTTGGAAACCTTTATAATCTACAGACATTGATTGTTTTTGAGTGTATGTGGTTAACTAAGCTGCCTAAAAGCTTCTTAAATCTTAAAAGGTTACGACATTTGGACATAAGACATACTCCGTTGGAGAAGCTGCCATTGGGGATTGGTGAGTTGGGAAGCCTTCAGACTCTCCCCAAGATCATCATTGAAGGAGATGATGGCTTTGCAATAAATGAGCTCAAGGGATTAACAAATCTCCACAGGGAAGTTTCAATTGAGGGATTGCACAAAGTCCAAAGCGCAAAGCACGCACGGGAGGCGAACTTATCTCTAAAAAAGATTACTGGATTAGAGCTGCAATGGGTGGATGTGTTTGATGGCTCACGAATGGATACACTTGAAGAGGAAGTTCTCAATGAGTTGAAACCTAATAGTGATACATTGAAAATGCTTTCAGTCATGTCATATGGGGGAACACAAATTTCAAAATGGGTTGGTGATCGCTCTTTTCATGAGTTGGTTAATGTGTCAATACTTGGTTGTAAAAAATGCACATCTCTACCCCCATTTGGGTTGCTCCCTTCACTTAAGAGGTTGCAGATTCATGGCATGGATGAGGTTAAAATCATAGGTTTGGAGTTAACCGGAAATGATGTTAACGCCTTCCGTTCACTTGAAGTTCTAAGATTTGAAAATATGTCTGGATGGGAGGGGTGGTCAACTATAAAAGAGGGTTCAGCAGCAGTGTTTACGTGCCTTAAAGAGCTTTATGTAACGAAATGTCCAAAATTGATTCATGTCTCACTTCAAGCACTGCCTTCACTCAAGGTTCTTGAAATTGACAGATGTGGTGATGGTGTGTTGAGAAGTCTGGTTCAGGTAGCTTCTTCAGTCACTAAGTTGAAAATAAGTTATGTATCAGGGCTTACATATGAGGTGTGGAGAGGAGTTATAGGGTATCTTAGGGAAGTTGAAGATTTAAGTATCTGGGGATGTGATGAAATAAAATACTTGTGGGAATCAGAAACAGAGGCAAGTGAGCTTCTTGTGAGATTAAAGGAATTGAGGTTATGGGACTGTTCAGGTTTGGTAAGTTTAGAGGAGGATGACAATTTTGGGAGCAGCACCCTGTTTTCTCTTAGAAGTTTGCATGTATACTCTTCTAGTTGCATAAAGCGTTTATGCTGTCCAAATAGCATTGAGAGTTTGGAAATTCTTGATTGTTCAGTTATTACAGATGTCTACCTCCCAAAAGAAGGAGGGAATAAGATCAAATCACTTCGTATAAGAAATTGTGATAAACTTGAGGGAAAAATCAACAACACAAGCATGCCAATGCTTGAAACCCTACTTATTTATAAATGGGAAAATCTAAGATCAATCAGTGAATTGAGTAACTCCACTTACCTCACCAGCCTGGAGATAATAGAATGCCCACATATCGTGTCACTTCCAGAGCTTCAGCTATCAAACCTCACCAGTTTGGAAATTGGTGAATGTGAAAATCTTGAGTCATTACCCGAGCTATCAAACCTCACCAGTTTGGAAATTGGTACATGTGAAAATCTTGAGTCATTACCCGAGCTATCAAACCTCACCTTTTTGTCAATTAGTGATTGTAAACGTCTGGTGTCATTACCTGAGCTAAAGAATCTCGCCTTGTTAAAAGATCTGAAAATCAGAAGGTGTCCAGGTATTGCTGTTTCCATTCATGGTGGGCGTTGGCCTCCCAAATTGTGCTCACTTACACTAGAAGGGTTGAAGAAGCCCATATCAGAGTGGGGGGATCTGAATTTCCCACCTTCCCTTGTTGAGGTTGCGTTATTTGATGAACCCAATGTGAGTGATTTTAGTCGATTGTCCCACCTTTTCCCTTCTTCTCTTACTAAACTGGAAATAGTAAGATTTGATAAACTGGAATCACTATCAACGGGACTCCAACACCTCACATCTCTTCAACATCTTGAAATTTCGAATTGCCCAAAGCTGAACGATTTACCAGAGACGCTGTTGCCTTCCCTTCTGAGTTTGAGTATATATGGTGATTGCCCAAAATTGAAAGAAAGGTGTGAAGGAAGAGGCTCCCACTACTGGCCCCTCATCTCTCATATCCCCGAAATCAACATATAAGACTAATAAAGGTACATGTTTATTAAATACCCTCTGATTTCCATAAGATAAACTGGTATTCTCAGTCTTGTGCGTGTTTGTTTTTTGTTTTGGACTAGGAATTTGTTGCTCAGTACCTAAAATTAAATTTTAATTAATATCTTAACATGTTTAATATCTCTCAAAGGGTTAAGTGGATGGAAGTGGATGTTTACACAACTGAATATCTATTTTTTTTACAACATTTTGATTGAGATCATGTCTTACTCTGATGTTTTCTTTTCTTAATTCAAATTTATTTCAATTAGACATGCAGTTATTATTTACATCACCTTGACTTTCGGTTTGATAAATTCAAGAATCTGTTCAATCAGAGGGGGCTGACTGGATATCTTGTTTTTTTTCCTAGCCAATTTCATTATCTCTTTTGCAATTTCTTGAATTGAGTTTCTTCAATGATTCATTTTTAGTAATCCCATTAAAACTTGGCCTTTCAGTTTCAATCCATTTGATTTTTTAAAACACATAAATCAAGCATCTTTCTCATTATCTTAGATCAAAAGTTTCAATTTAGTGGGACAATCGAATCGAGTATCTTATATATTATACAACTATGTTTTGCAGGGACCTATAACCATATGAAATTGTAAAGGATGAACATTCACAGTTGACCGAGACATATGAGAGAACAGAGAAAAACCTATGAATGAGAGATTTTGGCAGTGTAATAACAATCACTCTGTCAATGGCATAAGCGTAAGTTCCTTTCAGTCTACAACATAACAACCTGGTTTTGATTATTCGTATTCATGATATAACTGTTAATGCACTTTTGGGTGATAAGTGCAAGGCTTCCAACATTTAGGGTCTTTATTGAACAATGTCCAAAGTTTAGAAAGAGTTTATTGTCTAGAAAGAGTTTATTGTCTAGAAAGAGTTTATTGGCTAGAAAGAGTTTATGGCTAGAAAGAGTTTATGGCTAGAAAGAGTTTATTTTGGAAAGAGTTTATTTTTAGACAGAGTTTATATAGACTAGCTTTGTCTGAGTTTTGTATAGATTAGGCTTGTCTGAGTTTTGTGGCAAAAACTCTGTGTTGGCTTTGTGCTCTATGTTTTGTCCGGGCTTTCTATTTAGTGTTGAAAGTCCGGGTTTCACCTTGTATATATACTTTAATATGGAATAGACAAGGCAACGATTTCTGTGTGAATTTCTGTGCCCTAATCATTGTGCTTTTTGTCTGGCGGCCCTTTGTGTGAGTGACGTCATTCATCTTCATCAAGAATACTCTGTGTATTCTTGATTTCTCTCTCAAATCCTTGCATTCTTGTGTTCATCTATAGTGGTTGATCATCAGGTGGATTCCGCACACCTTTTGGTTGCTTTAGCTGAGTGAGATCTTGGATTAGGAGACCTTACAATAACAGAGGATTAATTAATGATAGCAGGTTGGATTCACTATTCAAAGATCATCTTTACAAATTGGTTACCATTCTACATTTATAATGGATTTATAACTGGGATAGAAATGCAACAGGTTCCACATCATCTTTAATGGAAAAAAAAAAGTTGTTTTTTTAACATTCTTGTTATATTTAATTTGAAAAGCAACAGGCTTGGCCACTAATGTCAAAGAGTGTTGTTTGACCCTTGAATTTTTGAATTTGCAGTTAAAAAAAGAAGAAAATCTATCAAGCTTCTTGAGTTTTTTTAACATTCTTGTTACATTACTAAGATTCAAGATAAGGTTGCAACATAAATTGAAAAAACAACAAAAATGAGAAACAAGGTCACAAACATTGTAGAATTTGCAAATGGTGTGAGTGAAGAAAGCCTACAAAAGATGCAGAATCTTCATGCAGATTTCAACGGAACTATCATGCAGTTCCAGTGGTATGCTATCTCAGATATTTAGCAATTTCTCATAACTTACAGGAGAGTCAGAGGCTCATATCGTAGCCTATCGAAAGTTATTTTTGTCTAAAAGTTATAAATTAATTATTATTAATAATTAGCGTCTCAACAGAAGAAATAATATTTCAATGATAAGCCGATTTTTACGAAAACAATTTCAAAGGTTTTAATTTTGTTTATTACACTTATGGTAACTTTACATCTTATAATACAAATGCAGGGTGATGATGTATCTGTTGGTTATGATGTGAAGAAAGGAGATTACCATCTTATGAGCCCATATGCAATAGGGAGGGTCAAGTTTGATGCACTCGAACCAGAAAGATGGTTTCATCACATTGTTGCTTTCATCCACAAAGCTTCTTTAAGTTTTACAGCTTTGCAGGTTAGTAAAAATACAACCCATATTGATCATTCCTTTTTCGTTCAGATCATGTAACTGAACCATTGATTTGTAAAATTTTATGTGGTCTGGTTTAACAGTCAACCTTCAAGTTATGTCATATGACCAAAGCAAAAGTTTTAACATGATTTACTATTTTGATGAAGAAACACAAGAGGGACAAAGAATTTGTTTGGCTCAAGAATTTGCGTATGTGCTGCAGATTCAGATCTTTGCTTCTATTTAGTTAAGTTATTTCATTTTCAAGGTGAATGAAAACAAAAGTGCAAATGCTTAATCTTCCCATTGATGGTGATACAGAGTTGATCCATGATCTGGCATACTCATATTTGGTGCAGTTAGACACACGGAAGTGGATTGGAAAATGGTTCATGCTAAAAAAGGATTAACTTTCAGTACGTTTACGTTTGAAGTTATATGGGGGATAAGTAATGGACATAAACGTCTCAACAAGCCACACACATGGACAAATGCTATAGGTGGGTTTTCCCAAATCTCGGCACCCAATTTCGTCATCTAGAGCTCCAATTTTGAAGCCAAGGTTTTCCCCAATTTTAGCAGTTTCAATTAATTTGGTCTGCTTGTAAAAAACGGCTGGATTTTTTAACTAGATATTTATTTGTTGTTTTTTAGGTTGTTAATTTCAAGGAACCCTTGGAGTGGTTACAAGTTGCGTCTGATAGCACTTGGCATTCATGGGCTAAGTTACGCACCTTTGATTGGAACTTATAACCAATAAAGAATTAATGGTACTTGCCTTTCATGTCAAGTTACCATCTGATGAAGATAAAAGAACTTACCACTGAAGCAAGTTACCTCTAGTGAAGATTGATGAAGTCTCGCTAATGAAGAAGAGATGCCACGTATTAGCCTATCATTTGACACGAAGACAATCTGTTGAGAGGATGTTATACGTAATTGTCACTTGTCAATTCCGTACATCTCAACAAGATAACAAAAACATGAGTCTGCATTGAATTTATTATCACTTGACCCCATAGCTTATCGTGTCAAACAGTTGAGTATGAATTTGGTGCTTGAACTTATGTGTGCAAACTTCAGAGGGAATTTGCAAGCCACCCAACCTAACATATCTAGGAAATCATCTGTAAAATTTGCGACAAGTTTTACATGATGTATTGAAACATTTGATTTTGATTAATACCCTATGCTCAAAACAATTGTTCTTCTACTCTTGTTTATTGCTATGTTCAATCAATTGACGATGAAACAGTGATACTTGACATATTGATTAATTAATATTTCGTTACAAACTAACTAATAATCAATCTAGGGTATTAGCTTAGTATTAGCTTGATTGTGATCCGCACAAAGTCAATCTCCCAACAACATTGTGTCCTAGAAAGATGTAATTCACTTGGTAATAACTTGAAAGGTATCTATTCATGTTACAATATCTTATAAAGAATTGATAAATAAAGTAGACATGACCTGTAAAGACAGGTCTCGATTTTTCTTTCAAGATATCTTTTGTAAAGAAAAAATAAGCCATATCACCCCACAGTCCATAAACCATAAAAACCTTAAACCCGTTAAAGCCAACCTGTAAATATGATTATACGTATGCGCAATTTCCTCACTGGCTTTCTTCATTGGAGCGTAACAATTATTAAAATCCCACGTTTTTCCAACAAATGTTGACTAGCCCTTTTGAGGGTAGGAACGTAACAATCATTAAAATTATGCAACCCTAAAACACCGTGGGCACTTCAAGACGATGCTGACATGGGTCCCACGAAGCCGGCGGCATCAGTGACTAAAACAGAGTACCCTGTTTTTTTATCAGATCTTGGCCCGTCTTTTTTTCAACAAGGTCCGCTCCAAGATCCCTATTAACACACAGAGCTCCCAGTTGAAGTAATCACTATAAACAATGGCTGAAGCTGTTGCAAATGATGAAATGAACTCGTCAAATCCACGTTTCTCCATTTTTCCTCACAATGAACAGCCATCTTGAGCTTTCAAAATCTGGATGCTAACCGACATGTAAATAACACACTTTTTTTAACTAATAATAAGTTCAAGTTGTACCCTTTTTTTCAAGAATATAAAAATTAGAAGATAATCTTTCTTCCCTTAGAACTGTTCTTTCACTTGTTCTTCACATCTGCAAATAACAAAAACTTCAATTGACCTAACAAACCACAAAAGAACAACATATACAGTACAATAAAAACCCAATACCTATACCAGTAACCATGGTTTTCTTATTAGGGACTCTTTTAATGTCAATCTTGATGTTTGTGAGTTTTAGCCTTTAGATTTTAGATGGCCCCTCCAAGTGCCTGCCGATAAAAAGAAAGGGGACTCAGAAAGAAAACATCTATTCTAAAATATTTACAAAAGATAGCCATATAAGACATAAATTCCGCCATGTAAACAACTGCAATTACGGCACAATGCAGACATATAACAAGTCATTAGAACATGTATAACAACAGGACCAATCATTTTTCTTGAAGTGCAAAAAAGCAAGCTACATATACAGCTAAGTCAACACCTAATCCGGAGGATCTAAATAAGGCGTCAAGCGAGCATGTACTTATTTTATATGTGTATAGCAAACTCTATAGAACTAGGTCCTTTTCATGATATTGTTATTACTTATCAACAACTTATATAACTACCAAGTAGAAATAGAAAATGAAAGATACAATACTGCTATACGTATAAACTCCATATTAAAAAAAAAGAAAGAAAAACAGATAATGAAATAAAGAAGAGACTTCAATTTACCATCTTTTGCATTGCCTAGTAGTTTTATTCCTCAAACAGATGCAATGATTCCCCAACTGCATATAACACCAATCAATTCGTAAACAAACCAATAACATTACAAACAATTCATATTTCTTCCTTCAATATATCAGCGTAACAAGAAAGCAAGAAGGTTCCTTCCATCACCTAACGATTCACAAGAAATAAAGATCTGAATGTGGGTTAATTTACCAGCAATAGTTGAAAATAGGAACGTATCTCCAAGATTTCTTACATACCCATCAAGAATATCACTTCAGAATGACTTATTTCAACGAGAATCATTAAACAAGTGACTAAAAAAGACAGATACAAGAGCCTTTTAAAAACACTTACTCACTGAGACATTTCATCAAACACTTACCGGACGTGAAAGTGCCGATGGGTTCTTCCTAGCCAAAGAAGCTACATCAATCAGCGCAGCAGGAAGGACTAAGTCTGGGCGTTTGGCACTGATGAGTACACAAACAAACAATCGATCAATCGAGAATGCAGTTTACCGTCAGGAAGATTTGGCGTCTGTCTGATCGAAGAATATTCCAATCAATCAATCATGGTGGTTTCACACACACAGCACGACGTTGAAAGTTGAAGCTTGAAACCGAGATCGACTGAACAAGAGGAGAGGAATAAAACGTGTTTATCGTTTATTAAATAAAACTTTGAGTAAAATGCACGGATAGTCCCTGTGGTTTGCCAAAGTAACAGGTATAGTCCGTAAGTTTTTGGAAATTACATTAGTGCTCTATGTGGTTTGCTCGGTTGTTACTCAGATAGTCCTAATAGTGGATGTCCGTTAGTTTGAGCTGTTAAGCTGATGTGAAATAACTATAATGCCCCTTAGTGTTAAAAAAATAACAACAAAAACATTAAAACTAAAAGAAATATGATTACTATTTGAGAATATGAGTGGGACCCATTATTTTTGTCTAAAAAAATAAGCCCCACCCAGCCCAACCCACACCCATTGTCCCCCTCTACTCCGGTGATGTTTTCTCCATCGCCGGTATCACCTCCGACGCCATCCTCACCTATTTCATTCCATAACGCCACCTATCTCCACCATTGACGCCACCCATCTGCAACCATTAAGAACACCCACCTGTAGAAAGAGAAAGAGATATATCTAGATAGAGAAGGAGATCTACAAAGAGAAACAACCGAGACCTATCGCCATCGTTTCTGTAGCCACCGATAACACTGCCCTTGCCATCGTTCCCTTACCCATAGCTTTTTGCCATCCTGAAGAGCAAACATTAACTCAGACAAGCAAGAGAAATTCAACAACTTCACATCACCCTTAAAATCTATAATCTCCTTGAATAAATGTGACAATAACACCACCCTTCTCGGCAAATATGTACAAACTTTTTTAAACTCTCCAGAGAATCCAGCACTGGATGTCCGATCAATGTACCTGACAACCTGGAGGAGTAATTGAATAGAACCGATACCGTCCATCGTATAACATTCCTGTTAGTAATTGACCTTCAACCATAACCACCACCACCATCCACTTATCTCTTGATACCGTAATTTTCAGTAAATCCTCCAAGTTTTTTTTTTGAGAAACCCATCAAAACCACGCATCAAAACAGATCAACAAGCTGAAATTAGGGATTTGGTTGGTGGATGTGTGTGAAATTGCTCGTAAATGCTCGTGAACGGTGGCTGTTGACGGTGAGGAAGAAGACCGGTGATGGTGGGTGGGTTTGACATCCGAGAGAGGGAGGAGGAGGGAGAAAAGGAAGGTAGGGTTAGGTCCAACATATTTATTTTTTATTTCTTTTAATGTTTTATATATTATTTTTTAACATAACGGGTAGTTTAGTCATTTCATAGCAGCTTAACTAGAAAACTTAACGGATATCTTGATGTCGAAATGGTTCGGGTCGAAATGTTGGGTCAAAACGGTTTGGTTCGAAACGGTTCGCGTCAAAACGGTTCGAGTCAAATGGTACGGGTCATAATAGTTTGGTTCCAAACATTTCACGTCAGAACGGTTCGGGTCAAAACGGCTCGGTTCCAAACGGTTCGCGTCGAAATGGTTCGGGTGGAAGCAGTACGGGTCAAAACGGTTGGGTTCCAAACCCAAACGATTCGTGTCAAAACTGTTCGATTCGAAACGGTTCAGATCAAAACGGTTTGCATCAAAACGGATCGGTTCCAAACAGTTCGCGTCTAGACAGTTGGAGTCGATACGGTACGGGTAGAAACCGTTTGGTTTGAAATTGTGCGGGTTGAAATGATCGAAGATTTCAATGAATTTACTTTAATTCCTTCACATATAGGAAGGGTTTTGAATTCCTTTAGTTAAAGGAATTTGAATGAATTCATGTTGAATTCCAATTCCAATTCCAATTCCCTTGTCAACAAAACACATGAAGATTAGAATTCAAGTTCCAATTACAACAAATTGTGTGAACAAAACATCTTAAGAGATGAAATATAGATTCCAATTCCCTTAAATTCTACTGAATTCCTGAGAACCAAACGCACCTTAAATGGATGGATCATGAGGGTGTTGCTACAAGTCTGTTGGTTGTTGGTAAAACAATAATGTTATCAATAGCTCGTATGATGATTGGCTATTTTTCTTGAAGAGTGATCCCTTAAAACCAATTATTTATGGCAATACTTGATCATGTGAAGAATATTACGAGTGATCATGTGAAGAACATTACGAGTCAGGTTGAGTGGTATGCTATTGATAGGAGTAAAACCCCGAATCACCGGTTCAAATTAAACGGTAAAATAAAAGATAGTTCTACGGCTCGTTTGGATACAGATTCACCACCAAACGAAACGGTAGGGCTGCGACGTCTAACCGAAGATACAGATACACCACTACGGTTAGAGAATCGTGTCTAAGTTCACCACCCAACGCGCCACGGTTGAGCTAGCATAGACGAATTAATTAACCCACAAACATGAGATAATTAACGCAAAGATTTTCATTCTAAAACTCACTGATCTTTCATTGCTCACAAAATGTTTACATAAAGGAAACTCAACAAAATAACTACCCCAAGTTGCTACATCTTAGGAAAAAAAAAGACTAAAGTACAAACTAAAAAGCAGAAAGTACAACTAAAAAGAGCATGACTAAAACTAAATTAAAAACATGGGCATAAAGAGAAATAACTGATGTGTGGATTTGCATGGGAGCCTTGAACCGCCACCATGGATATTCGAACCGATCCGACTAACCCATGTTGGTGTCATTTTGCATGCTGCTACTGTGCAACGGATCCGTTTTTCTATCGACTCGTCTTTAACGGTTTGCGATCCTACGACTAACGAGCGTTGGCTCAAGAGGTGGCTATCAGCTACAAATAAAAAGCTTAATGAACTAGCAAACATTGCTGCAGAAGTTGTTTTCAATGATGTGAATATATCTAATGAAAAAGAATTAAAAAATTTGAAAAATGCATGATCGTTGCAAAATATACAAATTAGATGGTCAGGTGAGATGGATTTCATCACAAACAAACCATACACAAAATGGTGAACTTACCCCTATATTGCTATGGAAGGGCAATCTTTGTACATGTATAATACAATAGTTTTTTTTTTCTCATTTTAGACATGAGACTTCTTTTGGTACATAAGAGTTATTAAGAGATGATTTTGTATATTGTCACACTAGGCATGTTATTTTCTGAATTATAAATTAAAAAATAGTGTTTTTGTTTGTCATATTGTATAATTTGGTGTACGCTTAATACATGTTAGCTTTGTTTATCACATTGTTTGTTTAGTTTTGTGCAATGTTTTAAAATCTGGTATATATATCGTACCGGATTTGGCTAAAAAACGGTTTAACCGGGTGTATCGGGCGGTTTAACCGGTTCTACTGGACGGTTCAACCGGCCGGTTTGAACCGGTTTTTAAAACATTGGTTTTGTGTAATCTGATGTTCTATTTTGTTTCTTTGTGTTCATATTTTCATTCATGTTATTGCTATATAATACACCAACGTAACCCGTCCACCGGACGGGTATTAAACTAGCTCCTTTTAAAGATTCTTAACATCAAACACACTAAAATTGATTACCATTCTTCAATATTCTAAGAAGCATTTATCAAGTTGTTCTTTTTGTAACACACATTCTTGTTGATCTGGATTTGTAGAGCATTGAGTTTGACCACAGTACCCTTGTTTTTTTAAAAATTGCAGTTGAAGAAAGAAGATTTTCTATTAAGAATTCTGCAATTCAACAACACGGGGTTCAATATACTTGGAGAGATGCAATGCAAATTCAGTTTATCTCGAGCCCGATTTTGACATTTATGATTATCCCCAAATTTAGTTATTTTGTTTCCATTTCATTCCCAACATTCACCATAAGCAATGTTGAGACTTGAGAGTTTGCCACATGAAGATTTTCATTCATCCCGTCTTCAAAATTTTTACATGCTATTTCTCATTCTCATGTATAGTAAAAAACACCAAACATAGATGAAAACAATTTCCGCCGAAATAATTTGATCTGAGAGTGATTACACGCCTCTCTGATCATCCGGTTACTGAAATTTTCCCCAACATAGATGAAAACAATTCCCTTTCCTTTGAAGTCGAATACGAATGAATGGTCAAAATTCAAAAGTCAAAATTCGTTGCAGGAACCTTTTGCCCTCCGCCCCTGCCCTTTCTCTATTTTGGTTGCGGGCAATATGAATGAGAATGAATTTGTATTCTTTTCTGTTTTTTACATGTGGTTGCTGGTAATATGAATGGATGTGTTTTTAATCAGGGCCGTCTTGAAAGTCACATTTTTTTTGCCCCTGTTTGAGATAAAAAAATTTAGGCTCTATTCGAAAATACTTGGAGAGATGTAATGCAAATTCTCTATATCTCGAGCCCGATTTTAACTTTATGATATCCCCAAATTTAGTTATTTTGGTTGATTTTGTTTCCATTTCGTTACCAACATTCACCATAAGCAATCTTGAGAGTTTGCTTCATTCATCCTGTCTTCATAATTTTTTCATGCTATTTCTCATTCTCATGTATAGTAAATAAACTTCATTTAGCCAACAACTTTCCTATTAATTTCACTCTAATACGAAATTCTTATATTTTTTTATAAAACTAAAAGTTTTTTTTTAAAAAAAAAAGTGGATTAACCCAACTTAGTTATCCCTTACTTAATTTTTATTTTAATGACTCTATTATCAAATGACCTTTTATGAATGTTACAGGTAATATTAAGTTTCGCTTAAGTGACTAGTTTAAGATATCAAATGACTTTTTATACATGTCACAAGTAATATTAAGTTGGGCTTGTTTAAGAAGGTGGACTGGGCCCAATTAAAGCAGCCTATGTGACTCAAAACGTGAATCATTTATCTTTTTCACATGAATTTGTAATTCTAAGACCCCCCGTAACGGGGCGTTTTTTTTAAAAAAAATTGCATAAAAACGCCGGATAACGCCCCTCCCTCCATTACATCAAGCGTTTTTGGGCATTATAATTTGGAATCTTCCATGCAGGCGTGTTTAATAAAACGCCAAGGGAATGAAATTGAACATGCAGGTGGCCAATGAGATTGGTCCAAGTAAGGGGCCTTTTCTTTTTTTTTTTTTTTTTTAAATCTTCAACCCTTTGACCAGCCAATCACCTTTGTTTCCTTTTTTTTTTTTTTTTTTTTTTAATGATTGAATGGGGTTATTGGCATAATGCCCCACTACGCCACTTTTGCTATAATGCCCCAACGCTGACTAGGATGACACGTGTCGCATAATGCCCCATGGTGGGGGCATTATAAGTTGTTACCATTACACATGGTCTAATTGCAGCTTCAAGGTCTTCTCTTCTCTTCACTGACACACACTGAGGTGTATGTATCTGTGTGTCTCTGTTTTGATTTTTGAACCTTAGAAGTGATTATTAAATTAAAATTTCAAATTTGGTGTGACCTAATTTGATGTTGTTAGGCTAGAGGGTATGGTGATTGGTGACATCCCATCCTTTGAGGACCATCCGCCACGTAGGCGCCACGTCATACTCCTCCCAAGGATGGTCACTAGAGGGTATAGAGAATGATCCTACCCCACCACTTTTTTTTATTTTTTTTTAATTTCTATGCCCTATGTACAAGTATTGAAGCCTAATGTACAAGTCCCTAACACAACCAAACAAACAAACAAAACAAAGGGGGCCCACCATTTCAGATCGTCGCCACCGTCTGAAATTGGACGTGGGGGGCGGGACGGAGGACGTGGGGGGCGGGACGGAGGACGTGGGGGGCGCCGGTGGAGGACGGCATGCATACCGTGCAGCCTTATGGTCTCATCTGATTATTAAATTAAAATTTCAAATTTAGTCTGGGTTGTTAAATTACTATTCATTCTTATGTTGTCAGTTTACTGTTTCGTTGTTTCAGACGTGCCAAAATGGGTTGGTAGACTGGGTTGAAACTGGAATAACAGGTCAAAATGAGTAAACTTTGTATGGTCAAACATGTCGTGTATTGGGTTGACCCAAAAGTACTTTATGTCAAACATTTGTTTATATATAAAGGATGAGTGTTTTCAAGACTCATATCTGATTTCAAAAACTATATTAGTTGGATATTGAACTATTTTTGGAGGTTTAACTCGTAAAGAGTACAGTTGACGACTTTAACTTCAACGTGTTTCATTATGAGTTTCATTTTTGTGATTCAAAATGTAAATGGAACCACAAATTTGAGGTGAGCAATTGTACAAAATACATCTACATCCAAGCCGTCATAGATAACTTTTGACCCGTTCAAGCCATTTTCAGTTTAATTACCCATTTGACGTTTGAGAAAATAAATCATAGCCCCAATGTATACCGGTTCTTAAGTAGTGGATTGAAATTGTCATCAAATTCAAATTTTGGTTTGTACCCGTATTTTCTACGGTATCAAAAGATTCCCATATAAATCAAACCATTTTGGATGGTTCCAACAAACGTGGATCCAGGCTCCCGAATTACGTGCTGCAACACAAGCTGGATCCAGGCTTCATGTGGTGACAGCTTTGGTGTCGCATCGAAAGGCCAGTTCACCAAAGAAGATGTTCTTACCAGAGCCTAGAAAAGACACAATATCTTCATGCAACTTTAAATGAAGTATCCTACACTTCCAACGGTATGCAATCTCAGATATAGCAATCTCTCATACTTTGTCTTAACCAGGCCTTTGACTAATCAAGATGGTTACTTATTAGAGGTTCAAATTGGAACGGATTGAGTCGATCAAAGCTTCTTTTGTTGTCTAAAAAGTTTAGAAAAAATAAAGATTTAGTGGGTCAACAAAAGTTGCATTATTTCATTGATATTCTAATTTATTTTTACTGAAATGATTAGGTTAATACATTTAGCACCCCTAGTCAAATGGATGGATGTCTCATGGAGGAAAAAAAACGCATTACAGTAAACAGCAATCTTCATCAACATTGTTGTTTTGCTATTAAGACAATGGAATATAGATGCTCATTATAAGACCCGCTTCACTAATAAATCGTAAACTTTAAAGCCATATGACCCTATATATATGTCTCATCAGTTTGAGATAGAAAAAGTGGAAAACAAACCAAATCGACCCATCTTGGCATTCATAAGTAAATGGGTTGAAATTTTCCACCTTCATTCTCACAGTTATTGACCAAATTTTGTGTACAAGATAATATGATATGGTATCAAGGCAACAAGTTTTATATGCAGTTTTAGGTCTCTTAGTTTCACTTCTACCTGAAATTCTTTGTTATGTGACTAAACTGCCCTGCTGCCTGTTTTGTATGGCGAGTTTGGCAAAATGCTAAAAATCCTACCTTTTTCATGTAGTAAGGGCAAAATCTGGTAAGAGGCAATCATTTGAAGATATGTTGGTGGCAAAATTGCACATTCTGCAGGAGCTTCAATGAGGTTGCCTTAAATAAGGTGTGTTTTAACATACATACATACATATTAAGTTTTTCTTAGAAAATTTTAATGTATTCATATCAGTTCTTATTTTGGAAAATTTTGGTTTTGACCATTATAGTCAAAGTAGGAGAGGTAAAAGAGCAAAGATGAAATATATGACTTGGTTCACCTCACCCAGCTGTGGATACAAGATTGTTCGAGTAAAGGGGTATAAGTAGAGCGGGCACTTTTGACCCAAATGCAAAAATATGGGTCGTTTTGGTCTTTTTTAAATCACCATGGGTTGATTTGGGTTTCTTTTTAGTAATCAATGGGTCCGGCTGGGTCACCCTAAAATACAGAAAGATATTTACGGGTCAAATTGGGTTTGGAAATAAAAAGAAACGGGTGGAACAGGTTAGTGGGTTCAGAAGAAAAAAGAAACAGGTGGAACTAGTTAGAAGAAATCTCGGGGTTTTTTTTTTCTCAAAAGCCTTTTTTTTTCTTCTCTCTAAATCTGAGATCGTCACTCTCACACAAAATTAGTTCTTAGAAAAATCTCACCAAACCACCATATTAGAAGCTTACAGATTCTCCTCTACTCTGGTCTCCTTTATGCACTATCTCTGTGTTCTGGTAAACTAGCGACGCTGACCACCATTAAGTTGGTGACATCAAACGACGGTGTTTCTGTGTTCCGGTAAACTAGCGACGCCGACCACCATAAAGTTGGTAACATATTAAACGATGGTGTTTCGATGTTATGCGGAGGTAGTAACGGATCGATGGTGTAACCTGTGAGTGTGTAAATGATCACTCAATAGCCGACAGTTATGAACCCAAACGGGTCGACATATGCGAGAGATCAGGTGGAGAGATTACTGAATTGAAACCGCATGAATTATGAATCGTTGCTGCCTCACCAGAAGAAACAGATACGATCATTTGGTTGTTCTTTTCTCAATTAGTATGTTTTAATATTTGATTTGTGTTTATTTGCTTTTTTTTTTTCCCAAAATAAAACTGTTTTCTTTTAAGTTTAACTGAATTTTAGTTTTTCAATTAAAATGAATTTCTATTCAACATCTGTTACAGTTTCAATTTCTATTTTAGTAAAGAAAGCAAAGGTTTTACCGTAGGGAATAGAGATTCTATTACTGCTGGGTGCAGACATCAATCTGTAAAATGACCGTTCTAACCCGAACCCATTCTGATCTAAACCCAATCTGACCCAAACCAAAATGACGCTTTCCTTAACATGACCCATTCTGATCCACACCCATTCTGACCCGCACCCATTCTGACCCGAACCCGTTTTGATCCGTCACTACACCCAATCTGACCCGCTCATTTTGCCAGGCATAGGTATAAGCGTTATCATTGACCATTGTAAAGTATGTTTATGGTCTATAGTTTATTGATCTACCTTATCTAGAATTTTTGAGAATTTATTGCGCTCTTTCTAATAATCCTTGACTACTTTTTGCATGAGGAAAGAGAGTATGTGGTTTCTATCAATAATCCTTGACTACATAATCTACTAGTGAAGAGGTATGGTCCCAATTCCCTGCCTACATGGCAGGGACCACACCACCTTCATACACACAAGGCATCCACATCATCCGGATCTTCTAGAAGCTTCCAGAAGACACCTGGATAAAACCCAGCTGGCATCAAAGATGCTTCGCCCAGCAACAAGGACAATACGTGGCACCATACACGGGAAGCCACGTGGGCCTGCGACAATCCAGGGAGCAAGGCTGACATGACCAGTACGAGGTACTCAGCACCGTCGAATACGAGGACACCACGTGTACCACTACGCCGTTCCTTGCAGAGCAGACCAAGAGGATATTCCCCTTGGTCGGACAGCTGGCGTGCACCCACAGCTGGCACAGATGCTTCCTCCTTCTTCACCCTCCGGCTATAAATAGAACCTTTCATCATTCGGGTTAAGGATCCTGGCTCTCTTCACTCACTCTATACACACACTATTTCATTCCTCTCGGAACAATACTTATTCTCACGCCGGAGCCTGGTTAAGAGGGAAAACCTCCCTTTCCCCTCTTAACGAGACTAACGGTGTTGCTGTTTTGCAGATCATAGGTCCTTATCGCGAGCTGGAAAAGAGGTTGAACCTACAAGTGAAACAACCCCTTTGGTTATCCTCGGTGAAAACCATTGTTTCAACATTGGCGCCATCCGCTTTCTGCAAAAACCACTCTCACCTCTTTTCGTTCCTAAAAAACACTCGTGAAAATGGCAGAACAAAATCAGTCACACCCGGTTGACGGAGAAGTTTCTTCCTTTGAACTCGTTTCGGACACAGCACACGTCCAAAGGAGCCAAAGGAACGAAACCACCCAAGAAGGTCAGCTGAACAACGAGTTCCCATCCATCTTTGGAAGTGCATCCAGGGCTGTTAGCCATACAACGACTGGACCTGCCTTCCAAACACCAACGAGAACCGTTACACAAAACACAAACGGAGCTGTGTTCCAAACTCCAACGGGGACCCTGCACCACGTGCCTCCCCCGATGCCAAGTTTAAGCCATGGAGCAGGCCCTTCTGCTCCATCGGAACCAACACAGCTCAATTACTCCGCGCTCTTAGGGCTACCAGAAGGAAAAACTCTAGCCTCCTGGTACGCCGAGCAAATGGCATCCATAAACTTAGTTTACACGCAACTTAGCGCACAGCAAGCTCTGCTACAAGCACAGGCCAACCAAGCAACATTTGCAACTCCGCAACCAAGGTCTCTGAGCACACACACGGCTCAGCAAGCCAACGCATGGAATTTGCGTCCAGAAAGAGTACCAGTGCAGAATATAAGAAGACCCAGCGTGCAAGATACGCGCGACACTTATGCTGAAACAGAGAGCAATTTCGTGCAAAACTCCACCTTGCACCGAAAACCAATCCAAACCCGTTTGGGCGCACGTAACATGAACACAGAATGGGATGAAGATGAAGAAGACCCAACATACAACGGGGAATCCACAGTATTCAGCAGGCTCCATCCGGAGCACGAAGCATACAAGCCAATCAAGCGCGCGGGGTACGACCCAAAAGCAGAGCATGACTACACCCTAAGCTATCGTCCCGAAGACATGGCTGAAAATTCAAAGTTTATCCGAGAAATTGCATGCGCGGCCATTGATAAAACGAAGCTTCCGCACAACGTAGGTAAATACAACGGGCTGACGGACCCAGACGATCACCTCCAAGTGTTCAAAGGAGCAGGAGCAACAGGTGGTTGGAACCTACCAACATGGTGTCACCTGTTCGCTCAAACTTTCGTTGGTGCGGCACGCATCTGGTTCGATAATCTACCAGCTGGAAAAATCAAATCATGGGTCGACTTCCGAGAGAAATTCTTGGCACACTTCTCTCAACAGCGAAGACACGCCAGAGACCCAGGTGATTGTTTGAACATATACAGAAAAGACTACGAAAGCGTAGAGGATTTTATCACGAGGTACAACAAGGAATGTTTGGAAATCGGAGACATACCGGAAAAGATGATGCGCGCACACTTCATGCGCGCGGTAAAGTGTGATGATTTAATAAAGCGAATCAAAGGACGAGACGGAGGCCCCAAAGATTGGGAAACTTTCATTGAAGCGGCCAAAACCATCGCACAAACAGATAGACAACTGACCGGTGACGACCACCGTCAGCGTGCACACAATCACAATGACCGAAACAACAGAAGGGGCAGAAATCAACCATGGAAAGCCTCCGCACAACGAGAACGGAGCCCCCCGCGTGAGGACGCACGACATACCATCAACCAAATAGCCCACCGGAAGGAAGTTAAACGAGAAAACAGAGAAAAACAGTGGACACCACTGACTAAAACACCATCCGAAGTTCTAGCCACAGAAAATCACCAATTTAAACCACCCTTGCAGATGCGCAACAAAAGGGGGCAAGACCTAAATCTCTTCTGTGAATTCCATAAAGATACAGGCCACTTGACCGATGATTGTTTTAGCTTAAAGCAGGAAATCGAGAGAGCCTTAAGAGATGGAAAACTCGGCCACCTAGTTAAAGGAGGAAAGCGCGACTACCGCCAGATACAACGAAGAGATGAGGGCCCAGACAACAAGAAGCTCAGAAAGCTAGAAACTCATATGGTGTAAGGAGGACCGCGGCGACCAAGAAAAAACTACAACAAACGCGCGCAAGATGATTAATGGCGCGAGAAGCAAGTGGTGTTCCCAGTAGTCAGGGGAGGCCCAAGAGAAAAGCGGCCAATAGTCATTCCAGGCGTAATTGGTCACTACCAAACAGATTACATCTTCATCCACCCCGGGAGCACCGCATACATCATATACGAACAATGCTTCAATCAGTTCGATCAAGAAGATAAGGCGCGCCTAGAACCAGTCGATTACCCATTAACTGGTTTCTGCAACGAGGCCGTCTTTCCTCTGGGACAAATCTCATTCCCAGTATTGCTTTCTGACGGGAGAAATTCAAGAACTGAGGAAGTCACATTCATGGTACTGCCCGCACATTCAAGACATGACATCCTCCTAGGAAGAGAATCACAAGGAGATTTCAGCATGATTTGCTCCGCACCACATTCTGCTATAGGCTTTCCAACTGAAACAGGCATCGCCTTGATATACGCAAGCAAAGAGGTGCTAGCAACAGACGAAATCCGACCGGCAAAAGCAAGCAAGCCCGCACCGCGCATAGAGGCAGAAAATTGGACACTAAATAGCGCGTACGCAGAACAAACAGTCACTCTGGGACCCGCACTGTCCGACTTAACGCGTGCGGCGCTAAAGAAGTTACTGCATGACAACATGGATGTATTCGCCTGGACACCAGCAGATATGGTTGGTGTTCCACGGCGCATAGCAGAACATCGCCTGAATGTCTCAGAGGATGCAAAACCAGTAGTACATGCTAAACGACACCTCGGAGATATCAAGCATGAAGCCATGAAAGAACAAGTCTTAGAACTGTTAAACGCAGGAATAATCAGGGAAGTCCGGTATCAAACATGGGTAGCAAGCCCGGTAATGGTAAAGAAACCAAACGGTAGTTGGAGAATGTGTGTCGACTACAAAGATTTGAACAAAGCATGTCCCCGTGACTGTTACGCTCTACCAGACATAGACGAGAAAATAGATTCTCTAGCAACATTTCGGTGGAAATGTTTTCTGGATTGCTACAAGGGATACCACCAGGTCCAAATGGTTGTTCAGGACGAAGACAAAACCGCGTTCCGCACGCCAACAGGCCTCTACTGCTACACCAAGATGCCGTTCGGCTTAAAAAACGCGGGTGCTACATACCAACGGTTGATGAACGGAACATTCAATGACGCCATCGGCAAATACATAGAAGTATACATGGACGACCTGGTGATAATGAGCAAAGAAGAGAGCGCGATGCTGACAAATATTCAAAAAACTTTCAACACGCTACGCAGCGTAAGCATAAAACTAAATCCAGCAAAATGCTCATTCGGAATGGAAGAAGGAAAATTTTTGGGCTTCATAGTCACCAAAGATGGTTTTAAGGTGAATCCAGAAAAGGTCCAAGCCATCGAAAGGATGCCCTCGCCAGCAAACGTCAAAGATATGCAAAAACTTGCAGGACGACTGGCAGCACTCAATCGCTTCCTAGCAAATCATGCGGCAAAATCCTTCCCATTCATCAAGACCTTGCGCAATTGCATGAAGAAAAGCCAATTTCAATGGACTCCGGAAGCAGAAAACGCTTTCCGCGAGATGAAAGACTGTCTCATCAAGCTACCAACATTAACTGCACCAAACAAAGGGGAACCCCTGATCCTGTACCTCTCAGCCTCCGACAAGGCAGTCGGAGCTGTACTCCTGGTCGATCGACAAGGTGTGCAAACACCTGTGTATTATGTCTCCAGAACTTTGACCGATCCAGAAACCAGATATGCTATCATGGAAAAGCTTGTCCTCGCATTGATACACGCGTCAAGAAGGCTACGTAGGTACTTCGCCAATCACGTCATCCACGTGCTAACAAACTATAACATTGGGAACATCCTCGCAAGGCCAGAAGTATCAGGAAGGCTGGCAAAATGGGCAATCGAGTTAGGGGGACACAACGTGGTTTTCAGACCCCGACCGTCAATCAAAGGCCAAGTTTTGGCAGACTTCTTGACAGAGGTTCCAGATGACAAAGACAGAGAGTGTAAGGCGATGGAGAAGGCCGAGAAAAAACAGACTGAAGAACCGTGGTTTCTATACACAGATGGTGCATCTAATGAAGATGGGGCAGGCGCAGGGTTACGGCTGGTCAGCCCCGATAAACATGAATTCACTTACGCCATACGCCTAGACTTCAAGAGCACCAACAATGAAGCAGAGTATGAAGCCTTTTTGGCTGGTTTGCGTTTGGCAATCAAAATGGGAGTACGACACATCGAAGCACATGTGGATTCCATGTTGGTGGCAGGCCAAATCAATGGCCAATACGAGGCCAAAGGCGACATAATGGCACTCTACCTCCAACAAGCAAAGACTCTGCTACAAACTTTCTACTCTTACAAGGTCCACCACATAAACCGCAGCGAGAACAAGCCAGCAGACGCATTAAGCAAACTCGCGTCGACAAGTTTCCAACACCTGGCGAAAGACGTACGAATAGAAGTTTTAAGCAATCCGTCCGTTCCTCTCAGAGAAGTCAGCGTCATCCAAACAGGAACCACGTCATGGATGACACCCATAATCATGTATTTACAATCCGGGATACTCCCAGAAAACAAAGCCGAGGCACGAAAAATCCAGTATAAATCAGAACACTATCAGATGGCAGACGGGATACTGTACTGAAAGTCATATCTCGGCCCACTGCTAAGATGTGTTGACGCCGACGACGCAAATTATTTGATCAGGGAAGTGCACGAAGGCATATGCGGTATCCACGCCGGACCACGCATGGTAGTGGCAAAAGTAATGAACGCCGGCTACTACTGGCCCGGAATGCACCTTGATGCCGTGAAAGAACTAAGAAAGTGCAGCGGCTGCCAACGACATGCACCTAAAACCATGCGCCCAAAAAATGAGTTAGTGCCAGTAACAACCGCATGGCCATTCCAGCAATGGGGCATAGACATGGTGGGTCCTTTCCCAGAAGCACCGGGGGCAGTCAAGTTCATCATCGTCGCGGTCGATTACTTCACCAAGTGGGTGGAAGCAAAGGCACTCGCATCAACTACATCAGCGGTGGTTAGACGATTCATCTGGGAACAAATCATATGCCGTTTCGGCCTCCCTCTCCGAATTATAACCGACAATGGTACGAACTTCGCGGCAGACGACCTCGAACGATGGTTCAAGGAACTACACATTGAACACACCTTCTCGTCGGTAGCACATCCGCAAGGGAATGGTCAAGTTGAAGCGGTCAATAAGAGCATCGTCGACGGTATCAAAGCAAGACTCGGCGAAAAAAGACGGGGATGGGTCGATGAGTTACCAAGCATTTTATGGGCCCACAGAACAATGCCCAAGACAAGCAATGGAGAAACACCCTTCAGCTTGGTCTACGGATCTGAGGCCGTGATCCCAGCTGAAATCGGACTCCCGTCTCCGAGAATGCTCTCTATGAACCTGATCAACAATGAAGAAGAAAGGAGGATCGACCTGGACCTCCTCGAAGAACGAAGAGAGATGGCAGCAATCAACGAGGCCAAATACAAATCAAAACTCGAAAAGTATTATAACACCCGAGTTCGAATTTGCACCCTCAACCCGGGAGATTACGTCTTAAGAGACAACGAAGCATCCAATGCAGAAAGACCCGGAAAGTTAGCCCCTAAGTGGGAAGGCCCGTACGTCATTGATGAAGTCCTCGGCAAAGGAGCTTACAAGCTGCGCACCTTGAACGACAAAGAAGTCCCAAGAACCTGGAACGCCCAACAGTTACGAAAATGCTACATATAAACATGTAATCGTACAAGGCGGTTCGCCAACACATTTACCTAATACAAAAAGTGTTTGGCTATCTTTACGTTATGCATATTTCTTGTCACAAATGCATTTATTACTTTGGGCGTACACGAAAACATCGCTGGCTAGACCATAGGAAACGTTGTAGACCTCCAAGGCACGTCACAATAAAGTGAACTGCCGGGTCAAAAAACACAACCAAAGCCTACAAAATGCCACAAAACAACTTCGTGCCCACAAAAACACGAAAGTACCAATAACAGCACAAGTAAACATCGTAACGCTCCCAAGGCTAAGCACAGCTGAGCTCACACGATACCTTGCAGCTTCGGTAACTTAGTACGTCACACGAGAAGCGCACCTACATAAAAGACAGAGAAATAAACGTTGTAATAACACAACACCACCTGTCAGCGCCACCATTCATTCGTGACACCTAATCAAAGTAATTACACATGCACATATTATGACGATAACAAAATATACCATAACTACGATAAAAGCAAAAACACAACTGTCAAAGTACACAACACTACAAGTGCAAAGTAAGAAATTGTCTTGAAACATCATTACAAGCCCATACAAGGCTGTACGCGGCACACAGGCCGGAAATCCCAAATTAAGTGCGGCTGGAACCAGCACCACCTGCACCGCTAGCATCATCTTCTCCCAATGCCTTCTTTAACAAAGCAACCCCATCAGCTTTGAGGGCCAACTTACCAGCAGCCTTAACTACGGCAAAATCAAGCATTGCAAACTCTCGCCGCTTCTCCGCATACGCACCATCGCAGTCAACCTTGAAAAGCTCAAATTTATGATCGCTGTCGTTATTAGAAGCAGCAAGCTTACCCTCCGCATACCCGAACTTGCGTCCACTATTATAACCCGCCCCACCTAGTTCAAACATGTAGCGGGCAAGCTCCGATGAATGTACGATGCGATCAGCAAGCTACGCAAAACACAAAAAGTAAATAAAATAGCAAGGAAGAACATGCAAAAACAAAAAAATATAAAAGAACGTTACCAAGGGAACACCGCGAGACAGCAACCACTTATTATCAGCTGCAGCCTCCTCAGCAAGAACCTCAGAGGCACGACACTCCGCCGTCTTTTCATCAAGAAGACGCTGAGCATTTTCACATTGCGCCGCCTTCTCTTGCGCAAGAAGTTCTAACTTGTCAATCCGCGCCACGTACTCTTTCTCCTTTTTCTCTGCAGCAAGCCGCACCTGGTTAGCCTCATCAGCTAGAGCCGTCTTCTCACCAGATAAACGCACAATAGCATCGCGCTGAGACTGCATCTCCAAGTTCGTGCGCGCGCATGCAGATTCCCATTCCTTCTGCTTCTGTTCATTCAACTGCCTCTGCTCTTCCAACTTCCTCTCTGCCTCAGCAACCCGCCATTGCAAACCTTTTTTCTCCGAGTTAAACTTCTCCCTTTCCTCAGAGAAAGCTTTCTTAGACTCTTCAAACTCAAGAGTCTCTTCCCCCATAGACCGCCATTCACGAAGAATCTCCTGGGAAGTAGCAAAGAAGTTAACCCCGGCTCTAACGTGATCGTCCATAAGGGCAAAGCGGTTACGTCTCTTCTGAAACATTCTTTCAGCTGGCGGCAGAGACAAAGAGAAAAACTGATGACAGTTGTCCAAGTCATCCATACGGGAACCCTGCATAAGGTTCCACCGAGGAACATGCGGCATGTCATCACAAGCCGGGTTATCCCATGACTCTTCAGGCATTCGTTCAACGTGCGGACCCCGCACAGTTCCAGAGGTAGCTCCACCACCACCAGATGGACGCTTGGTATAAATGGTTCGCGGCGGGGTAGTCTCACTAGACTCCGCACTTAGCTCAACACCCTTACCCTTATCACCCGCCGCAACCTTGCCCGCAGCACCATCACCTCCAGCATCTCCACCCCCTTCAGCACTACCTCCAGCTCCAGTTTCAACGCCCTCCACACGAACCTCAACATCGTCTCGCGGAGGAGTTAATTCAACAACCCTCGACGGAGGAGAAGTAGGTGGGGTAATCTGAGAAATATCAACCGGTCGAGGCTTCTTGGACGTTTTAAGCACTGCAACAAAGCAAAAGTCAACAAACACCAAAAGAAAAATACAAAGAATATACTATCAATAATAACTTACCAGGGCGAGGAGCAGAAGCGGCATACAACTCCTCCAACAAGTTCCCTCGACCACCACTGAACACACCCAAATCAACTTCAGATTCTGAGGGTGCCGGAGGAGCCTCCTTCTGAAGTTTAGCTCTCTTGGCCGCAAGAAGAGCAGCAGCTTGTTCATCCAGATGACGCTTATGATCATCCAAAACTTTCTTTTTCATATGTTCAGTCAAAGTAGCTCCATCATCAGGATCTGACCCTCGACGCACCTCCCCAGGGCCTAAGCCAGACAACGTATCAGACACTACTACATAATCTAGACAAGAAAGAATGGAGGGTCGCTTACGAGAAGATCCAGCAGTTCCACCCTCGGTTCTCTCTCCTTTCCTTCCAGACCTATCAGTCCGGGCTTTCTTCCTCGTCTCCAACTGGGCAGACGGATCGATAGAAGCTTCAGCATCCTCATCATCTCCAACAACCTCGTGCACCGGTTCAGCATTACCACCAGGCACGGTACCTGCACGCGCGGAACGAGACGTTAGACCTACGCCACCCCGACCAGAACTCCCACTGGAAACAACGATGACTTCCTCCTGATCAGAGTCAACAAAGTCATCCCAAACATCCTCACCAAGAACTTCAGCAGCGTATCGACTCAAACTTTGCTCGGTAGGATGCAAGAAACGATCTTGTATTTGATCCAGCCATGTTGGGTTACCATCAGCCTGGATGGCCTCAACCATAGCACCCGCCGCTTTGGGATCCAGAGCATTCAACAAACTGTAACCAACTGCAGAAAAACAACAAAAATCAAAATACAAAACAAGCCTAAAGGGAAGTAAACAACCGACAAAATAAGAAGGAATCATACATTTGCCCTTATGGCTGTTTACAGGCTGACCCAAAGGATGCTTAGGCACCCATAACATGCTCATCCCAGCACCGACCAAGGCCATTTCATCCAGTTGAGAAATAGCAGTTGCCTTGGCCGTTATCCTCCCGTACCATTCTTGGGCAGCAAAATCCTCCAACGGTTCCACCCTTGGAATCCCTTGATCGACCTGCCTGTACGTCATCTCCGACGGAATCACTCCACGACAAATGTAGAAAAACTTCTGTTTCCAGTCATGAATACCCTTTATTGGGGCAGAACACACTGGGACAACCCCCGTCCTGGCTTGAAAAGAATAAAAACCACTAGAATATGTCACACTATAAAAAGTGTTGAACATCTGAAACGTTGGTTCAACCCGATAAGACCGGCAAACAAACTCGAAGTGAGTAATCCGGGTAAGCCCAATGGCATTTATCTGAGAGATATGAAGACCATAACCCCTCAAAACGCCGGCAACAAACTTAGTAATGGGCAACCTAAAATTGCCCTCTCGGAAAAAAGCAGCATATAAAGTGATAAAACCGGGGGGGGGGCATCCAGTGCAGTAGATCCAGACGGAGGATATCGAGCCCCCCACTCAGGTCGAAAGTTATGCCCTCTAACGAGGTTATGAAATTCCTCCTCTTTCCAGTTAATGACGGCCTGATCCGGGCCAGGAGGACCCCTACTCCGTTGTTTTCTTTTCTTCTGAGTAGGATTTTTCTCCGCCATTAAGAAAAATCAGGAGTAAGATACTTCGGATTTGAAAAAATATGAAGAACAAGAAGAACAAAGGAGAAAAAAAGGGAGAGAATCACTTAGAAATTTCGAAGATAGGCGAGAAGTGAATAACCGCTCTACTATTTATACTCATCGCATTAAATGCGAGAGATAGTGGAACGTCAGGAGGTAGAAAAAGAAACCAATAGATGGCCGACACGTCAGAGGAGAGAGAAGACGTCGGCTCGTTTTTCGGGAAACATGGGCGGCAGAGACTGCTGATGTGACAGAAAGCAACTGCTAAAGCAACTGTTCACCTCCGACAAGACAGAGACGTCAGACGGTCACACCAAACATGCCCCCATAACCACCAAACTTCCAACAGAAGAAACCTCCAAAGAGCCAAAACCAATGCGGCATGCGGCCATTTGGCTCAACTTTTTCAGAGAGCCAAAACCCATGCGGCATGCGTCCATTTGGCTCAACTTTTTCAAAGAGCCAAAACCCATGCGGCATGCGGCCATTTGGCTCAACTTTTTCAAAAAGCCAAAACCCATGCGGCATGCGGCCGTTTGGCTCAACTTTCTCAGAGAGCCAAAACCCATGCGGCATGCGTCCATTTGGCTCAACTTTTTCAGAGAGCCAAAACCCATGCGGCATGCGTCCATTTGGCTCAACTTTTTCAAAGAGCCAAAACCCATGCGGCATGCGGCCATTTGGCTCAACTTTTTCAAAGAGCCAAAACCCACGCGGCATGCGTCCATTTGGCTCAACTTTCTCAGAGAGCCAAAACCCATGCGGCATGCGTCCATTTGGCTCAACTTTTTCAGAGAGCCAAAACCCATGCGGCATGCGTCCATTTGGCTCAACTTTTTCAAAGAGCCAAAACCCATGCGGCATGCGGCCATTTGGCTCAACTTTTTCAAAGAGCCAAAACCCACGCGGCATGCGTCCATTTGGCTCAACTTTTTCAGAGAGCCAAAACCCATGCGGCATGCGTCCATTCGGCTCACCTTTTCCAAAGGACCAAAACCCACGCGGCATGCGCCCATCCGGTCCCCTTTTAACGAAACACATAGGAAAACAACTCTCATAAGTCCAGAATCCCTCCTAGACGATAAACTCAGCTAGAAGGCACACTGGACTGGGGGGACTTGAAGAGGTATGGTCCCAATTCCCTGCCTACATGGCAGGGACCACACCACCTTCATACACACAAGGCATCCACATCATCCGGATCTTCTAGAAGCTTCCAGAAGACACCTGGATAAAACCCAGCTGGCATCAAAGATGCTTCGCCCAGCAACAAGGACAATACGTGGCACCATACACGGGAAGCCACGTGGGCCTGCGACAATCCAGGGAGCAAGGCTGACATGACCAGTACGAGGTACTCAGCACCGTCGAATACAAGGACACCACGTGTACCACTACGCCGTTCCTTGCAGAGCAGACCAAGAGGATATTCCCCTTGGTCGGACAGCTGGCGTGCACCCACAGCTGGCACAGATGCTTCCTCCTTCTTCACCCTCCGGCTATAAATAGAACCTTTCATCATTCGGGTTAAGGATCCTGGCTCTCTTCACTCACTCTATACACACACTATTTCATTCCTCTCGGAACAGTACTTATTCTCACGCCGGAGCCTGGTTAAGAGGGAAAACCTCCCTTTCCCCTCTTAACGAGACTAACGGTGTTGCTGTTTTGCAGATCATAGGTCCTTATCGCGAGCTGGAAAAGAGGTTGAACCCACAAGTGAAACAACCCCTTTGGTTATCCTCGGTGAAAACCATTGTTTCAACAACTAGTCTTTTGTCGGAATATTAACATCCAACTCACTGTTCGCATCATCGATACCAGTTTTTGAAAATTATGCAAGGCCTGTGCTATAATTGGTTATCAATTTTCAGATAGGGATGGTTACTTGTTTTACCAATTTAGACTTTTAACATGCTTTATGAATTCATATGGTTTTGGCTTTGAATGCTTTAGCATACATTCCCTAACTGGTTGCCGATTTTATTAATCGGATTTTAGTTGGTTTAATCCCTTTTATGTTAAAATTTGCAGAGATAAATACAAAGCATCAACAAACAAACAGAGTACAACAAAACAACGAACACTCAACCAATTTTCTACAAACGAATTTGCAAGTTATACTCCAATAATTCCAAGCCAATGTGCAAATTGTGGTTGGAACTGTGAAAAGGTAAGAGTTAGCTCATATTATACCATTTTTCTTCTAATTAGTGTAAAGTTCACGATTTGTTCTTATAGTTTTGTCAACTCTACAAATTTTATTCTCTCATTTTAAAACTTACAGAAATACCCCCTTGTTTTCGAAACCTGTAACATCAGTGGTCATTTTATTTATACTAGTGTGATTAATCCCGCACGTTGCGGCAGGTGGGAACTCGATTGGTTTCATTTTGGTTTTTGTTTTGTGCTCTAACTTGGTTTCGTATGTTTTCCCCTTTACCTCCTCTATAATAAAAACTTTTCAAGTTCAAACTGATAACCAGGGGCCGAACCTGAGAATTCAGGTTCTTTGTCCAAGCCCGGAAAATACGTGCCCCTCAGGCCTTGACGAAATAGATAATGTAAACTTATTTTTCCACTCGTTGATGTTATTATTATTATTATTATGATTATTATTAATTTGAAACCAAAATGGATATTGGGCTAATACCTAACGAGCTTAAGTTATAAATTTTGAGATTCGTAGTTTTAAATGGGCCTAAAATATAAGTTTATGTTTTATATGGGTTTTCTATTTTTTTAAATATATATAACATTTTTTAATGTGCCCTGGCCGTTGGTCCTCCCCGCTCACCTCAGTGTCGGCTGTGTTGATAACGAGGTCATTGGATTGATAAACATATTATATACAAAGAAAAGGGGACAGGGAATTTAGATTTTGGAGTTACAAAACTCCTCTTAACTACCTTCATTTCACTGAATTAATCATAAAGAAAGTTATTAAGGGCGCTCAAGATACCAGACCAGGCAAACTAAAGCTAGCCCACTGCACTTTAGCATAGTGAAAGTCTCTCTTAATTATGCATTAGCTTGAAGTGAAACTTCCGTCTATGTAAGAAAAGTCTTAACCTCCCTTACTTTGTGGGCGCACTGACCAAAGACCTACTCCTGCTTAGCGCAGGAGACTCACTTTAGCCTTGCTTAAAGGGGTGAGCAAATGCCAAGAACCGACCCGATTAGGAAGCGAACCGACCCGATACCCGAAAACAGTATAAACTGATACCCGAAAACAATACCCTATCTAATACCTCGGTTCCGGTTCTCCATCAGTTGGGTTCCATGGTTCTCGGGTAGGAGAACCGAACCTGAATTGATGTTTATATCTTTCTCTGTTTCTCAAACCTACAATCACATCATTAATGTTTCATTCGATCAGCTGTAGTTAGATTTCTGCAGTGAATCAAGATGTGCTCCATTCACATTCCACTCTAAAATACGGCTTCACATTGGATGTTAGAAATAAAGGTACGTCGTGTGAATCAAGAATGTTTAATTGTTTTCGATTCTTTGTGTTGTGTATAAATTTGGTTAGGTTTCTTGATTAATAGGTAGTGTATGATTATTATGAACTTGATGGGTTATGCTTGATTATAATGGTTAGTGTAATATATGATGTCCAAATGTTTGCACACCAAATGTTCGATTAAATGTCCAAGTGAAAAGTATTGTAAGAAAAGATTAAATTATTATAAAGGATATCCAAAAATTAATTCAATGCTTCATGAATAAAAAATCCAAAACATATCCAATAACTAAAACACAAAACCAAACAAATGTAATAATCCAAACGAAACGCGATAAATTCAACAAAGAAACTTAAATCAAAATTACTCTACTTTCTTTCGTCTATTCAATAATCGTATTCAACTACTGCTTAATCGACCTCAATATTCATGTGATCCGGTTCCACCCGAACTGGAAACACTATGAATCCTAAGAACCGATTTCAGAACCTACCAGATACGATTCGGGTCGGGTCGGGTTGGTCTGAGTCTTTTTTCGGTTCAGCTCTCGGGTAATTTCGGTCCGAATCCAATTATGCTCAGCCCTAAGCTCAACTAGGAACATGTATTTAGGAGGTATGGTATAACCAAGGTTGAAGAACTCGCTAGTCGCTAGCGGGTCGGTGAGGTAGGGACTAGCGACTACTCGGGATTACTCGGGATTAATCGGATCGGACTTTTTATGTATAGTTTTAAGTTTTTATACATATATACATATATTTTTATACGTAATTTTTTAAGTGGACAAGTTTTGACCGGAATCTGGGAGGTTTTGGCCAGAATATGTGTTTTTTTCCGATTTTTTTCTGATTTTTTTCTGATTTTTTTTGTTTTTTTCCGATTTTTCCCGACCGACTAGTCGCGATTAGGGCCGACTAGGGCCGATTAGGGCCGACTAGGCCGACTAGCGATTTTTTTACTGATTAGCTGAAAATTACTCAGTTGATGGGCGACTAGCGACTAGTCAGCGATTAATCGCCGGCTAGTCGCGATTTTTGCAACCATGGGTATAACTATGCAACTGTGTTCGTTTACACTAAATCAAGTCAAATAATGAATGCCATTTATGCCTTTTGAATTACAGTTAATATTAAAAACTGAATGAAAATTAAAACAATGTTTAGTTTATAGTCATTCAAGCACAATAAAACAATTTCTTTTAATCGGACTATGGGTGTTACTACAATAAACAACTTTTCTAAGTGTTGATAACTTGAGATGAATAATAATAGTCCCTAAAATATTATAAAAAAAATAAAAAGTACTAACCAAGTTGTTATGTGGCTAACAGCTATAGAGTGTGGTACGGTAAAAAAAGGGGAAAATGGGTACCGGTAGTACCGGTACGGTACCTATTTTGGTTGATTTACCGGTAAATATCGATACCGGTACCAAAAAATGGAAAAATGGGTACCGAATTTAACGGTACGGTACCGGTTCCTAGTATCAAATGCTCATCCCTAGCTATATATACCTACTCCTTACAAAAGAATTGTTAAAATATGTTGACCAAGAGGACCAAGAACATGGAGAGAGAGGTAACCTGAGTTAAGTTGCAGAAATCAAAACAAGTCTTCAACAAACGGAAGATTTCAAAGTTTTTTATGCGGATATTGTTTACATTAATGGATTTGCTTCTATTGCTTTGATTATTTTCTTTTCTCTTTTCACCTAGACGTGACAAAAATGTAAAGTGATTATGACTCGACTTCACATAAGAAAAAAAATGTCGGCATGGTTGGTGAAGTAGATTGTTAATGCGCACTTACCAAGTGGTTGATGATGTGGAATACGACACTAAAAAAACTGACGAGTTAGATTGTGGAATAAAAAAATAAAAGAGTAAACTGTCATTTTGGTCCCTGTGGTTTGGTCACTTTTGCCACTTTAGTCCAAAACTCAAACCTTTTACATCTGGTCCCTGTGGTTTCAGTTTTATAGCATTTTGGTCCAAAAATGAAATCAGATCATATTTTTCTTATAAAATCCTGCTATTTTGTCCTTTTCCTCAGGGCCAAAATGGTCATTTCTTTTTTTTTTTAAATAAATACCAGATTTTATAAGATAAATATGACCTGCTTCGCCCCTGAGGAAAAGGACAAAATTGCAGGATTTTATAAGACAAATATGACTTGATTTCATTTTTGGACCAAAATGGCAATAAAACTGAAACCACAGGGACCCAGATGCAAAAGGTTTGAGTTTTGGACTAAAGTGTAAAAAGTGACCAAACCTCAGGGACCAAAATGGCAGTTTACTCAAAATAAAAACTAACGTGAATTGTTAAATAAGTATATTGCAAATAAGTAACTTATATTTTGCTAAAACTAACTTTCAATCTTATTAATGTGATAGAAAGTGTTTGGTTTCTATCATTAGGAAATGCAATTTTTATGTACCATGTTTTATATTTGCCCTTTGTTTTTATTGTAGCGTTCCATATTAAAAAAAAAATCAATTGCAAAGTCTCATATTTGCTCATTAAAAATTGCTGATATTCTTGTAAAAACTTAGAGAAATATTACAATATATCAGTTTTATTACAATAACTTCTTAATTATATGCCAATCAAATCTATTTATTTTTATTAATAAACATTTGAAAACGTATTATTGTGTTTTCTAGTAACAATCATCATGTAAATGTCAATTAAGAAAAACTTAACGAACAACCATAAACAGGTTATATAACACAACTTTTTGCTCATTTTTCTGGAATCATATATCTTCATTGCAGCTTGAATTCAACTCAGTTACATCCTCAAGACCACGAGTCTCTCCGGTGATGGATGTAACATCATCCAACGACGATCCCTGTTGCCTCTCTCTGTCATGATATTATAAATGTGATGATGCTATTCATAATTGTATCCACAATGCATTATGAAGGCTCGCTCATGTATAAGTCAAAGAAATTAAAACCAAAACAGATCAAAGTAAAGACATGGGATCAAGGAAATTGGTAAAACTGAATGTCGGCAACTACTGTACATCATAGAACTTAAAATAATTGCCCACTATGCAAAAGCATCCTTCTTTTCAAAAAGCAAAACAATTAAAAGCAATTAGTGTCGGCAACCTAACATAAAGTGATACACGTTCATATGAATAATAATAATCAATTTCTCCATTATGAAAGTAAGGAATATTAACAATTAAAAGCAATTGGTTGAATGACTAAAAAGAATGCTCTTTCTTATCTCCACTCATTCTTGTCTCCAATCTTCTCTCCACTCATCTTATTTACCTACATTCATTCATACCATACAAACCAAAAACTACTCTCATTCCAATTTCCAGTTTACATCTTCACCGTTAGTTAACAATGGCTGAAGCTGCTGCTGCTGCCCTCGTCAAAGTCATATTTCAGAAGCTAGCCGATGAAGCCTTCAAGAGATATGCTCGTTCCCAGAATATTCACTCCGAGCTCAAGCAATTGGGGAGCACGTTGTCCCAGATCCAAGCTCTGCTTAACGATGCTTCAGACAAGGAAATAACTGATGAATCTGTCAGACTATGGCTCAATAGTCTCCAACATTTGGCTTACGATATCGATGACGTGCTCGATGATGTGGCTACTGAAGCTATGCATCGTGAGCTGACCCCGGAATCAGAAGCAAGCACCAGTATGGTAAGAAAGCTCATCCCAACTTGCTGCACAAACTTCTCACTAAGTCATAGGTTTGATTGTGAAAGATGAAAAGCCAAAAAATAACAATAGAGGAAACGAAACCTCCTTGCTAGAATCTGATGTCATTGGACGAGAAATTGAGAAAGAAAAATTGATCAACAAGCTGTTGCAGGATGAGCCATCCAAGGAAAACTTCAGCGTCTTACCCATAGTCGGTATGGGTGGGGTTGGTAAGACCACTCTAGCTAGATTTTTGTATAATGATACACAAGTGAAGGGTCGGTTTGAACTCCACGCATGGGTTTGTGTCTCTGATGATTTTGATATCTCTAAGATAACCAAAACCATCTTTCAAGCTGTGTCCAACGAAAACAAGGAATTTGCTGATCTAAATCAGCTTCAACTGGCTCTTAAAGAGAAACTTAAGGAAAAACGGTTTCTACTAGTACTAGATGATGTGTGGCATGAAAACTTTAATGATTGGGAAAACCTAGTGCTCCCATTTCATTCAGGGGCTCATGGAAGTAAGGTAATCATGACATCTCGCAAGGAGCAATTGCTTAAGATGCTAGGTTTTGATAATCTAGACCATCTTGAGACTTTGTCATCTGAAGATGCTTTGTCTTTATTTGCTGTACATGCATTGGGTGTAGACAACCTTGATTCACACCCAACACTCAGACCAAAGGGTGAGCGTATTGTGGAAAAGTGTGGTCGTTTGCCTTTGGCTTTAAAGGCAATTGGAAGGCTGCTGAGAGCTAAAACAGATGAAGAAAAATGGGATGAGGTGTTGAATAGTAAGATATGGGATTCAAAAAGTGTTGGTGATTTTTCTGCAGATTGGAAGGTGATTTTTCCTGCCCTTATGTTAAGCTACCATGAACTTCCTGCAAATTTGAAGCGGTTGTTTGCATATTGCTCCTTGTTCCCCAAGGATTATTTGTTTGACAGGGAAGAGTTAGTCCTATTGTGGCTGGGAGAAGGGTTTTTGAACAAATCAAATGCAGCCAAGTCACCAGAACGCCTTGGTTATGAATATTTTGAAGAGTTGTTATCAAGGTCATTTTTTCAACAATCACCAAATGAGGAACCATTATTTGTGATGCATGACCTGATGAATGATTTGGCCACATTTGTTGCTGGAGAGTTCTTTTCAAGGGATGACAATCGGATGGCGACGGAAGATGTAGCAAAGTACCGCCACATGTCATTTATTCGTGATGAATATGTAGCTTACCACAAGTTTGAGGCCTTCAAGAGAGCTAAAGGGTTGAGAACACTGTTAGCGGTATATGTTGGGGTCCATCAAAGTTGGAACGAGTTCTACTTATCCAGCAAGATTTTGGTTGACTTACATCCTGAGTTACCGTTATTAAGGGTTCTTAGTTTGAGTCGTTTTAGTATAAGTGAGGTACCGAATTCCATTGGTAGTTTGAAGCACCTGAGGTATCTTAATCTATCTGAAACTGATATCAAAGAGTTGCCGGACAATGTTGGTAATCTTTATAATTTAGAAACATTGATAGTTTTTGGATGTAAGAGTTTGACCCAGTTGCCTAAAAGCTTTTCAAAGCTAAAAAAGTTGAGGCATTTTGACATGAGAGATACTCCACGTCTGAAAAAGTTGCCCTTGGGGATTGGTGAGTTGAAAAGCCTACAAACTCTCACTAAAATTATCATTGAAGGACACGGTGGCTTTGCACTAACCGAGCTTAAGGGATTAAAGGATCTGCACGGGGAAATTTCCATCAAGGGGTTGAACAAAGTGCAAAGCTCAATGCATGCACGAGAGGCCAAGTTATCTTTAAAAGGGATTGATAAGTTAGAGTTGAAATGGGATGATGTTTCAGGAAGGGAAACGCTTGAGAAGGAGATTCTCAATGAGTTAATGCCATGTAGTGATAAGTTGAAAATGCTTGAGGTTAAGTATTATAAGGGAATAGAGTTTCCGAATTGGGTTGGGGATCCGTCTTTTCATCAATTGGTTCATGTGTCGCTACGGGGTTGTAGAAAATGTACATCTCTACCGCCGCTTGGGCAGTTACCTTCACTTAAGGGGTTGTTGATTCAAGGAATGGATGATCTTAAAGTCATAAGTTTGGAGTTAAGTAGGACTACTGATGTTACCTTCCCTTCACTTGAAATTCTAAGCTTTGAAGATATGTCTAGTTGGAAGGTATGGTCAACCAATAGCGATGTAATGTTTCCACGCCTTCGAGAGCTACAAATAAAAAGATGTCCCAATTTGATTGATGTCTCACTTGAAGCATTACCTTCAGTAAGAGTTTTGAGGATAGAGGGATGTGGTGAAAGTGTGCTGAGAAGTCTGGCACAATCAGCTTCATCAAACACTAAATTGAAAATAAGATCAATTTTAGGGCTTACGGATGAGGTGTGGAGAGGTGTTATAAAGTATCTTGGGGCGGTTGAAGAGCTATGCATACAAAATTGTGATGAGATAAGATACCTATGGGAATCAGATGCGGAGGCAAGTAAAGTTCTTGCAAATTTAAAGGAATTGGAGGTATCTGATTGTAAAAAATTGGTGAGTTTAGGAGAGAAAGAGGAGGATGAGGATAACACTGGGAGCGATCTCTTATCATCTCTTAAGAAGTTGGATATAAAGTTCTGTCAAAGTATGGAGCGTTTGTGTTGTCCAAATAGCATTGAGAGTTTAGTTATCGAATTGTGTGATTCACTTAGACATGTCTCCTTACCAAGAGCAACAACAACAGGTGGAGGAGGGCAGAATCTCAAGTCACTTGCTATAAGTTCTTGTGGAAATCTAAAATCAATAAATCAATTGAGTAACTCCACTCACCTCACCTCTTTGACCATACACAGTTGTGAAAACTTGGAGTTATCTTCTGATCTTCATCAGCTATCAAATCTCACCTCGTTGTACATAGAAGGTTGTAAAAGCATAGGGTGATTTTCTGACCTTGAGCTATCAAAGCTCACCAGGTTGACAATAGAAGGTTGTGAAAGCATAGAGTCATTTCCTAACCTCCATCTGCCAAATCTCACACATTTGTATATAGAAAGTTGCAAAAACATGAAGGCATTTGGTGACCTGCAGCTACCAAATCTAATCAGTTGGAGCATAAGAGATTGTGAAAATCTGGAGTCATTTCCTGACCTTCAGCTATCAAAACTCACCATGTTAAAAGAGATGGATATCAGATATTGTCCAATGATTGATGTTTCCATTCATGGTGGGGGTTGGCCTCCCAAACTGGTTACGCTTACAACAGGGGGGTTGAAAAAGCCCATCTCAGAATGGGGCTATCAGAATTTCCCAGCTTCCCTTGTTGACCTAACATTATATAATGAACCTGCTGATGTGAGGAATTTCAGTCAATTGTCCCACCTTTTCCCTTCTTCTCTTACTAAACTTGATATATATCATTTTGGAAATCTGGAATCAATTTCAATGGGACTCCAACACCTCACATCTCTTCAACATCTTGAAATTTCGAATTGCCCAAAGCTGAACGATTTACCAGAGACGCTGTTGCCTTCCCTTCTGAGTTTGAGTATATATGGTGATTGCCCAAAATTGAAAGAAAGGTGTGAAGGAAGAGGCTCCCACTACTGGCCATTCATCTCTCATATCCCCTGCATCTTCATGGGCAGCAGGTACTTGTTTATTAAATACCCTCTGCTTTCCATATGATAAAATGGTATTCTCATACATGTGCGTTTTTTATTTTTTTTTTATTTTTATTTTTATTTTTATTTTTTTTTTGTTGGAATAGGATTTGTTGCTCAAAACCTAAAATTGAATTTTAATGATGACATGCTTTGTAAAAAAAATGATGACATTAATTTATATGTTGAATTCAGTGATCACTTTTCATGAGTTTAAACTATTAGGTAGCTGCATCATACGTTGGAACTCATTTCACAATGTGTACTAATTTTGACTTTCGTGAGTTAAACTTCCCAATTAGTTATACGGTTAGTTTTGTTTTTTGGTTGCTAGTTTATCCGATCGATGTGAGTTGACTTTAGTTAGGGTTTTGGTGTGGTCTGTGGAATTATTGAAGTGTTATAGTAATAGATAATGAAATTTGATTGAACTTACTTCGAGACTCGATTACAAAGTTGAATCTGATTCACAGGTTGAAGATACAAATTAGGGTTTAGATCTGCATTTGATTTGATTAATTTATGCATTTTGTTTACTGTGGAGTTATAATAAAGAAAACAAACATAGCTAATTTGATTAATTGTATTAATACTTGATATGAAGTCTGTGAATAACTTATATATTACAACTAAACTTTTGCAGGAACATATCCTAAAGGATCTTCAGGGTGATGGAACATTCACAGTTGACCAGGTCAAATTCAAGAACAGAGAAAAGTCTCAAGGTGTCAATTTTCAGGGAAAGTATCTTGAGTAAAGTGCAGTAAAACTCACGCATATAATTACTGAATCAGCTAATAACAGACAAAGTGTGTCGATGACATAAGTGTAAGTTCGTTTTAAGTCAACAACATTTGACTACTGCATAATATAACAAACTGGTTTTGATTATTAGTATTCATGATATAACACAGGATTTATTCATGAAAATCAGTTGGATTCAATATTCAAAGTGAAGGTCTTAAAAAATTGTCAAATATCGGACCAGAGGCTAAGTTAAAGGAAAGGGTTAAAGTGCTTGATGATGGACAACATCATTTCTGGTAAGCTTATACTTTTTCCCATAAAAATTATGGGTGGGTTGGATAACGAGTTAAAACATGTTCGGGTTATTAATATTGTTGACTTTTTAGTAGGGTTGAACTGAGGCGGGTTGGAGTGTTGGACTCTGGTACAAATATTTTAATTTTCTTTTGACCTTATGGCCAATTAATGTTTTAACTATGATTACAGAAAATATACTATTTAGAATAGTCGTCTAAACTTTTTCTAAAGGAGTGTTTAAAAAGTAACATGTGTTTTGATTATGTTTTAAGAACTTTAGAACCACTTGTATGGCTGTTCCTATTCTTTGTATGTTTTGGGGTAAAATGTAAATAAGGTTCCCCCTCCTAATATATGTTTTTTTGCCTAAAAGATCACAGAATTATATTTTTTTCAGCCCATCAAAATATCACCCGAATTATATTACACACATATTATTTGGTTGAGACCATAGCTTATTTGTTGTATATAATTGAATTGAATATAAAATAAATAGAGGTTGGCTTCTATACAAGACGAGTCTTGTATGAAGCATACGTGAGTATTTAAGCCATCGATCTTTTTAAGATCTATGGCTCAAAGTAATCCAGTGGCATTTTCGTAAATATGAGATACAAACAATTAAAGAAACAAATAACAAAAGGGTATTCTAGTCCTTTCCCACTTGAACTCCTTCCCCCTTGATTTTCAAATGGCTATAAGTTTTTCGTACGTTAATATTTTTTTTTAATCATATTGAACGTGTAATCACGTAGTGGATTTATACTGAATGTGTAATCACGTAATAAGTATTCAAAATCACATAGTCATGTGCTAGGTATTCAAAATCACGTAGTCATGTGCTGGGTATTCAAAATCACGTAATGAACTAACGGGTATTCAAAATCCTGTAATTGTTTTAAGGAAACTATAGCAACGGGGTGCTCGAATTAAAGAGAATGAAATGCTCGTTAATACGGTGTAATTTTTTTTAAAAAAAAATATTAACGTATAAAAGAGGTATATCCGTTAATGGGTTAGGCCATTAATATCAAAGTGTAATGTTTGACCCTTGAAGTTTTTTAATTGCAGTTGAAGAAAGAAGATATTCTGCAAATCAACAACACACATCCAAAATACTTCATAATTGGTGGAAAGGAGGCTACATCTATTTCCATTATTTGGTTCATTTACATGCTCTGCAAACATCCTGAGATTCAAGATATGGTTGAATAAGAAATCAAAGAAGCAACAAACATGAGAAACAAATTCAAGATAAGCTTCATGTAACTTGGAACAAAACTCTCGCGAGTCTATCCTGCATCTCAGTGGTATGCAACTCAAATATTCAGCAATTTCTCACTCTTTAACTTAACCAAGCCTTTGACTAATCAACATGGTTACTAGTAGTTGTTGGAGTCGTTCAAAATGGATCGGATTGGATCAATCCAAAGAACTTTTTGTCTAAATTTATATAAAAATAATAATGGTTATTATTATTAAGTGATAGGGATACGGAGCTAATCCATGATCTAGCAGACTGCAGACTCGTATTTGGTGCAACTAGACAAATTGAAGTTATACGAGGATAAGTAATGGACAAATGTCTCAACAAGCCACACGCGTGGACAAATGCTATAGGTGAGTTTTCCCAACTCTCAGGGACCCAATTTCGTCATCTAGAGCTCCGATTTTGAAGTCAATGTTTTCCCCAATTAAGCATTTTTAATTAATTTCGATTGGTTGTAAAAAACGGCTGGATTTTTTTAACTAGATATTTATTCGTTGTTTTTTAGGCTGTCAATTTCAAGGCATCTTGGTGGTGGGATAAGACTTTGGGACCAATAGGTCTTGGGTTCGATTCCCACAAAGGGGGTTTTCCCATATTTATTGGGTTTCCTCCTGAATTGGTGTATAGGCATTATGCCTAATGGAGATGGATATGATCGGGTGGTTCCGCTGGTGGCACGATGATACTCCAGTAGTCCGTCAGTGATCCAAATTTGCCGTTCAAAAAAAAAAATTCAAGGAACTTATAATTGATGAAGAATTAATGGAGATTACCTCTGATGGCAAGTTACCACTAAAGAGGATTATGGAACTAGCCTATGATGTCAATTGTCAAGTTACCATCTGATGAAGATTAAGGGAACTTACCATTGAAGCGAGTTACCTCTAGTGAAGATTGATGAAGTCTCGCTAATGAAGAAGAGATGCCACGTGTTAGCCTATCATTTGACGAAGACAATCTGTTGAGAGGATGTTATACATAAATCTCAATTGTCTATTCCGTACGTCTCAACAAGAATATAGATAACAAGAATATATATACACGAGTTTGCATTGATATTATTATCACTTGGACCCATAGTTTAATGTGTCAAGCAGTTGAGTGTGAAGTCGTGCATGAACTTATGTGTGCAAATTCAGAGAAAATTTGCTTTTGATACTTTTGGTTTTCTAGCGCCAGAGGCTGTGGACCTACTTAGTCGAGTTCAAAGGGTCATGCATAGTAATGTTATGACCCCGAGATCTATGGACGTAGTTTTTAAAAGGCTTAGTTTTGCTATTCAAAAAGGGGTAGCGGCGCAGCTTGTTGCCAGTTTACCAACTATCTCGATGTAAATTATTGACCATTTATAGATACGCCACTTAATTTTAATTTATAACTAGTTTTACATGATGTATTCAAACAATCAATTTTGATTAATACCTTGTGCTTATAGCAATTGTTCTTCTACTCTTGTTTATTGTTTTTCGCATATTGTGAATCAGTTGATGATGAAACAATAATACCTGACACATTGATTAACTAATATCCCGCTGCAAACTAACTCACATTGAATGCAGGGTATTAGCTAAGTTTTAGCTTGATTGTGATGCACACAAATTTAATCTCCCATCAGCATTGTATCCTAGAAAGATCTAATTCTCTTGGTAGTAACTCGGAAAGTATTCATGTAGTTCCAATATCTTATAAATAATGGATAAACAAAGTAGACATGACCTGTAAAGTTTACACAACTATTGCCCTAGGTTGTTAATAGATTTATGTAACAACTGGTGAATGCGAGTTAGATGGAAAGAATGCACAGCTACTATTACGACACGGTTGTTTGATAACCCTATACTAGCAACTTCAGTTGACAAATTACAATAAAAAGAAAGATTAGTAAAGAGGTAACAAAACAAAGGAAATCATAAAGTCATGCTGAATGTAAAAATGTATCATGAGATCACAAAAACCAAACTCATATCAAGAACTTCATAATAAAAAGAAAAGAAAAAAAAACACATACACACAGCAAGTCAACCTTCAATCAAGAAACTAAACAAGTAACATCACAACACTTAAACTAATGTGTTCTACCCCATGGTCCATAAACCGTAAAGAACCTCAAACCCGTCAAAGACAACCCATAAATATGATTATACGTATGAGCGATTTCTTCAGCCGCTTTCTTCGTTGCAGCGTATAGGATCAGTTCGATCTTTTTCCGAAATCTTTTTTCCGAAAAGGGTACTTCTGTATTCAACCCATAAACAGAACTAGAAGATACCCAAACAATTGCAGGCTGTGGATTTGCATTTTTGCACACTTCAAGAACAATAATAAAACCAGCAATATTACTATGAGTATAAGATTTTGGGTTTCTTCATTGCATATCTAACACCAGCTTGAGCAGCTAAATAAATAACATGAGTAAAATGAACTACCTCAAAGAGTTTGTTCAGCAAACCGGTGTCCTTTATGTCCCATTCCACAATGAAAATCCCACTTTTTTTTCCACACATGTTGACGAGCCCTATTGAGGGTAGGATCGTAATAACTGTTAAAATTGTCTAACCCTAAAACGCAGTCACCACGGCATCTCAAGGCGGCGCTGATGTGGATTCCGACGAAACCGGCTGCTACAGTGACCAAAACAGAGTACCCTGTTTTCAATCCGATGTTGACTGATGACTTGACCGTTACTCCCATCGGTATCCCTATACACACACACAACTCTCAGTTTAACCTAATCAAACAGAGAGTGAGTGGTCATGTAAAAGATAGCAGTATTAGAAAGGTAACCTAGGACACAAAAATAACTAAGGTGTTGTATATTAATAAAACAAATAGCAAAAAGTAATTTAATCTAATATAATGAAATATGGATATAAAAGAACCTATAGGGTTTGTATGAATAACAGCTAACAACTAACTGATGTAGAAAATAAAAAAAAATCAGAACATACCTACTTTTTAAACTACTTTCAAAGTGAACATTAGCAGCCTAAAATATCCAAATGAATCACATAGATATAGTCCAATTAACAGATTAAGTGACCATTTCCAAAAGCAATCTGCATGCATGGTACGTATGATCACATACAAATCTACACACAGCCATCAAACTAAAGTTCTACTTTATGAACAAATAACATACTTAGTTAATAAAAGCTCATAAACTTTCCTGAAAAAGAAACGGGTCAGTGGGTCACTCGTTCAAGGGTATGCGAAATTTATACGTATATAAATATGAGTCTAGGTATATATCAACATCCATATAACCTGTTATTTACAAACTTTTTTTTCTTTGAATCAATTAAATCAAAAACCTCGACTTTTAGGTTCAAGAACCATAATTTAGCACTCATCCCCAATTTGGACATGAAAAATGATCTGCTGGATACTACAACATGAATGACGATCTAGTATACAAAAGAAGCTAGGGAATACACATGAATGAAAAAAGACGCATCTTTCATTGAGGCATTAAACCGAACACCTGGTGTGCATTAAACTCAATAGCTAAAATCTCTTCCAAAACAAGCAAAAACAAAACTAATAAATGTATAACAGCGCAACATGCGTCCCCAATTTCACATCTGCGGACAAAAAAACCCTACGAACTGAACACAAAACACCCTCTAGTTCATAAATCAATCGCAAAAGGAAAAAAAAAACACGAACAAGAAATAGCAGAAATTTACGATCAAAAGCAAACCCACAAAGGGGGCAACGATTGAAATTAAAACAGCAACTAGAACTAGAACTAGAACAGAGGTATAGTTTACTTTTTGGGAGCGTAATTATGGGGAAAAGTGGTGGTTCGAACGCACGCATGCACCTAATCATTTGCAGCAGATTAGAAGGATGAAGAACATTTGCAGCAGATGAATCAACTGAATCTCTCCTCCATTCCAGCAGTGTTTTTCTCATCTATACTAATTAGTACTAAACTCACCTGGAATGGAACAGGGAAGGGAAAAGAAGACGGTGTGTCACCGACCAAGACACCCCCTAACTTTTGACATAGGACATAAACACCTTCAAACATTTTTTAACATATAAACAAAACTCCCCCAAACTTTCCCAATAAATTAATACCCCGCAATGGCCGACACACACTCTTTTTTATGTTAATGATGTTAATGTTACGCACATAACGTGTGTAAAAAGTATACAACGTGTAATGTCGTGTGCGGGTATCACAAACTAATGTCATCATCGTACAATGTAACCACAATGCCCATATATGTTACACCCAGTTAGATTGGATACGTTGAAACATTCGTTTTCATATAATTAACACATCACATAACGTGCTGCCTTATAAACAACTAAGGAGTTGCCACCAAAACGCACGGCCTATTGCAACAACTTAGTGTATATAAAATGGTAAAATTACCTACAGGAGTTCTAGTTTATACACTATTATAATTATAATATAATCTATTCAAATTAAAAGTAATGAAATGCTCGTTAATATGGTGTATTTTTTTTTTCTTAAAGTTATTATCATATGAAAAAGTTATACCTGTCTGAAAGTGGATTTACAAATCTATAAAGCCCTTGTCTTTGAAAACCTTCTACACTTCGTACAAACTGGATCTTCTGTACAGTAATGATTCCCATCTAATTTAATCATACAAATTGCCAAAATCGTCCCTGAGGTTTGGGCATTTTTGTCAAATTCATCCAAAACAATTTTTTTGGACCATATTACCCTTCACTTTTGAGACTTTTTTCCATTTTCATCCAAACGTCTAACTTTTTTACCAAAATCGTCCTTGAGTTTTGGGATTTTTTTTTTGCCATTTTTAAACAAAGCAAATTAGGTGTTTGGATGAAAATGACAAAAAGTCTCAAAAGTGAAGGACAATATGGTACTTAAAAGTTGTTTTGGATGAAACTGACAAACATACCTAAACCTTAGGGACGATTTTGACAATTTACTCATTGATAAATTGAATTGATGAATTACGTAACGTAAATAAATAATGGTAACTTAAATAAATCGACAAAAACAAAATATCTCTAAAAGAAAAAAAAAGTAAATTATAATAAAAGTTTTATATTAATTAAGTGAAGTAATTAATGTGTTTTTGATAAAGAAAATAATTTGTATCAATATATACTTTAAGATTTATAAAGGGTGTGTTTCATCCCTCAATGGGCTGGGAGTGTCACACCCCAACCGATGACGGAATTATCGGGGCATGACACTGAGCGAAACAGATTGTCCAGAAGTTTCCATAACAATTATCATCACTATTCAGTTTAAAATAACACGTCCCATACCGTGTCCCAAATAACAAACAAATTATTACAGATAACGACTAGTCAAATATTCTGCTCCGACAACTCAAATTTAAATAAGACAAATAAATATTGTTCAAATGCTCCTAATGACCCAGCCTGACAAGATCTACAGACAACTATGTTCTAGTTGCTCCTTCCTGACAGACAACTATTTGTTGGAGGCCTCTAGAGCTTTATTCTAGCCTCACTTTCCTAGCAAGCAAACATCTTAAACACCTGTCACACCTCCCATTTTCCACGTGTCACCGGTGGGCCCGGTGGAGGGTATGGTGACGTAGTTGGCATCATCATAGACAAACAACACAATATAATAATGCACAGCGGAAGCAGAAATAGATTCATTTCAACTTTAAATAAAATGTAATATTAAATATCACGAGTAGTTGAAACGGATCCACAGGCGGATCAAATAAAATAAGATAATTGTTCAACAGTTTTATTGTCGTCCGAGCTTGCGAGACTATTGTGGACGCTCTAGGAGACAGCCAGCCTAGTACGTGTAGTACCTGCACTTAACCTTTTGGGAAAATACGTCAGTTTACAATGGTAAATACAAATTAACTGACTCATTTTGAAAATGATTGAAAATTGATTTAAATGCACATGGCATAAAAATATTTTTATAACTTGGGCTAATTATGCAATATAATCTTGTGAACGAATTACATGTTACTCGTGCGTTCAGTAGCCCGGGATCTTATCCGGGTTAAAGATTAATAGACACACCACATTAAAGAGTTATACACGACGGGTGTACGCCTACACCCCGTGCTCTGGTCGTGGCCATCTCGTAAGATAATGCCAAGGATATCCGGGACATGGTCATTAACCCCCCAAAGGCTTAAAGTAAAACAAGACTGTTTAAACGAGCCGATCAAAATTATTCAATTGAACACCCAAGGGTGCAAGATTTTGTACGCTCGATCAAGCGGTATTCTATATACCGTAACCCAAGCCCGTATAAGGAAAATAAGTTAAAAGTATTTACCTGAGTAAGTATGAATCACAATTGGCAAGTGAGGGTAGCTTTTACTGGGCCTCCTATTCTGGAACAAAGGTTTATAATAACCTATTAGATTCCTAACGGGTCTCTTATTTAAGCCTAAGCTTGACCGGTTAGTTTTAAAGACGATACGGTTCAAGCGCACGATTAAGCGAAGACCGGATAGAATGTGATTTAGACCCGACAAGTTTGAATACTTGTGTAATATGGGTATACTAAATACATTCTGGATTTTGAGACAAAAATGATAACGTTTGACCCGTTTCGGTCAATTTATGCAAACTAGTTACATAAACCGAACCGAACACAAAAAGAACGTTACGGGTAGCCAAAAGAGTCATATGCAAGTTCCCTGAGATAATATGCTTTAAATATGATATAATATCAGCAAGTTATGTTCTATTATGCCCCGGATGAATTTAAACTCAATTTACGCCTCATAAGGGCATTTTGGTCATTTAAAAGATTATAAAAGAGTTAAATTGGAAATCTGAGTTTCGGGTCTGATTTATACAGTAATTATACTTAATTTGTCATATTATAACAGTAGGGAATGACCCATATACATAACTTATCATTTAAAATCAAACTATGCACCGTAGGGGTATTTTAGTAATTTCACAAGGGCTAAAAATGTCAAAACTGGAAATCTGAGTTCAAAAACTTATACTTACTGTTATTTTATAAAAATATGCTAAATACATCAGTAGGTATAATCCTTATATGTTTAATATGGGTATAGCGCATACTATGCGCTAAAAACGCTTAGAAAGGCGATTTAGAGCCGTTTCCGGGTTTTCAAAAGAAAGCTGAGATTTTTATATTTACAGAATGCTCAAAATAATTTATTTAACAAATAAAATCAGTAGAAAAAGGTTTGGGGTCAAAAGGATTTATAAAACTCATTTTATGGCTTAAACGGTCAAAACCGGCATCAACCGAATCAACTTAGCAACCTATGATACGATCAGCCAAAAATTAAATAAAAATCTTCAAAAATCCCAAAATATTATATAACATCAGTGGGTAAAAAGTTTTATATCAAAAAGTGGCCTTAAATAGGTTATACGCTAAATGCGCCGTTTATTTAACATAAAGCTATAGTTTTACGATATCGGCCATAACTCAAAATCTGGACCACCAACTGATCTCAAATTTTCGGTGCAAGTTTATAAATTAGAAATAAAGATTTCTACTCTTTCACTTTTCCAAAAATCGCGTTTTATATCAAAAAGGGCAAAATAGTCAACTTTAAGCATAAATCGGAAACATGCATATGAATCGGTTAAGCATAGACTCAAGTTGTAAAAATTCCAGAGAGTTACACATACATAAAAATAGTCAAAAATATACTCTAATACAGATCTCAAACATGCATGCACGGATCCGAATCGAGAGTCAACGAAAAAGTCGTTTTATAAGACTTTCGGTTCCGATCCGAGTTTATATTAAAGATTGTCGAGTTGATCATGATAAAACACATTCTTATATTCATTATAAAGTTATTTTTGATGATCAAACTGATTGCATGTCATCTACATTACCATTTATGCTATATTTCACAAAAACAATTTCTGTTGACTTTTTAAGAACAACTTTGACTCGACAAATAGCATGCTTAGAGTGGGAATCAGAGAATACCCTTTTGAGGGTTTGTTTCCCACATAAATACCAACTTATAAGTGGTTCCAATTTGAGAAATGACAAAGCCAAATTCGTTTAATCGAAAAGTCAAACTATATGAACAACGGATTGACTTTTAGCTAATAATCTATGATAGAACGAATTAGAGAGGGTTATGAATGCTTACAAAGGTTCTAATGAAGCTTAGATAGCACTATGAGGCTGCCTTGACGACCAGAAAGCTCCAGAATAGCTCTTGTGAGTTCTTGAAATTGTAGGTGTTCTTGTTACTAACACAAGTGCCTCAAAATGAAGGTTTGATCTGAATTATAAAGGGAAATCAGATGTTGTAAGGAGTCTACAGGTGTCTATACTTGCATGTCCATCCATTGGTGCATTTAGGAGGTGCTGAAAGCTGTTTCCCACTCAAAAATTGGACTAAACAGCCCCTGATCGCGAATTGCTGCACCTGGGCACGGGTCGCGGCCCGCATCAGACTGCCCAGGCGGGCCGCCTGGGTCTGCAGCTGCCAAACTTTGTTTAAAAGTGGCAGTTTTGGTCCCTGTCTTCGCACGCGAGGTTTTGGCTATTTATTTTGACTCGTAAACCCCCAAACTTGGTTTTTAAGAACCTTGGGACATTTACCAACATGGTAATGTCCTCGGTTAACTTTGCGCTCACCCGAAAAGTCATGAAATTCGGCGTTGACGCTTTTAACCCCTCAAGTACGGTTTTGGCCATAACTTTCTCATACGATAACGAAACTTCATGAAATTTTTACCACATATTCTAGTGAGTATATTTTAGCATTACAAAGCTTCGGGTCTGCCAAAAGTTCACTCAGAGGTATAAATTCAACATGTTGACACATTTAGCCCCTATAGTTTGTAATTCCTCACTTTCGGGCAATTTCCGCTTTGTATGATCCATGGTCCATCCGTTTAGGGTTATAAACATTATGTAGGGTTATTATGGAGTCTATTTATCCATTGTTGACACTTTGGACCCTTACGTTCCATAGTTTTCACTATTTGTCAACTTTAGTCCCTCTAAAGTATGTTTTCGCATATGCAAAGCCTATGACACCTGTCAATGCATTATTGGACGTAAATTTTCGAGGTGTTACATCCTCACCCCCTTAAAAGAAATCTCGACCTCGAGATTTACTGAAACAAGTGAGGGTATTTTTCCTTCATCGTGGATTCCACTTCCCACGTGTATTCGGGACCTCTACGGGCATCCCACTTGACCTTTACAATAGGTATGTACTTTCTTCGGAGCTTCTTAACCTGTCGATCCTCGATCGACAATGGTTTTTCCATGAACTTCAAACTCTCATCTATGTGTATATCTGTATGCGGTATAACCAGTGATTCGTCAGCGAAACACTTCTTCAGATTACAGATGTGGAACACATTATGTATAGCGCTAAGTTCTTCAGGCAAGTTTAACTTATAAGCAACTGCCCCGACACGTTCGATTATCTCGAAGGGTCCTATGTATCTCGGGCTTAGCTTGCCTTTCTTACCAAATCGCATTACCCCCTTCCAGGGCGATACTTTAAGCAACACCTTATCACCTACCTCGAAGTGAAAATCCTTGCGCTTTGGATCCGCATAACTTTTCTGCCTATCCCTGGCAGCTTTCAAACGATCGCGAATCTGAACGATCTTGTCCGTCGTCTCAAAAACGATATCTGGTCCTGATAGTTGGACATCTCCAACTTCTGCCCAACAGATGGGCGATCTACACTTCCTACCGTATAAGGCCTCAAAAGGCGCAGCTTTTATGCTGGAGTGGTAGCTATTGTTGTAGGAGAATTCAATTAGTGGTAGGTTCTTATCCCAACTACCACCCAAGTCGATTGCACATGCACGAAGCATGTCTTCCAAAGTTTGAATAGTACGCTCACTCTGACCATCAGTCTGAGGATGATAAGCCGTACTAAAATTCAAACGAGTGCCCAACGATTGTTGGAAACTCTTCCAAAAATGCGACGTATATCTAGTATCTCTATCGGAGATAATAGATACACGTATACCATGCAACGCTACAATCTTATCAACGTATAATTGAGCTAACATATCGGAGCTATACGTCTCCTTGATGGGTAGAAAATGAGCTGATTTAGTCAGTCTATCTACTATGACCCATATGGTATCATTTCCCTTTCTCGTCTTCGGCAACTTGGTGATGAAATCCATTGTCACCATTTCCCATTTCCACTTGGGAATTTCAGGTTGTTGAAGCAAACCTGATGGCTTCTGATGCTCAGCCTTGACTTGCGCACAAGTCAAACATTTAGCTACATGCTCAGCTACTGACTTTTTCAAACCAATCCACCAGTAGTTTGCTTTTAGATCCTGGTACATCTTATCAACTCCAGGATGAACGGAATATTTAGAGCTGTGGGCTTCCTGGAGGATAACATCCCGAAGTCCTCCATAAACTGGAACCCATATTCGTCCATTCAGCCTAAGCATTCCATCTTTGTCGTAGGATAACTGCTCCTCAGTTACTCCTAACTTTTCTTCAGGATAGTTAGCTTCCAACACAGCTTCCTTTTGTGCGGCTAACACCCTTTCGTTCAAACTATTCCTTATTTCAATGCGCTTGGCATTGATTCTGATCGGTTTCACCCTTTCCTTTCTGCTTGAGGCGTCGGCAACTACATTTGCCTTGCCTGGATGGTATCGTATCTCGCAGTCGTAATCATTGAGAGTTTCCATCCAACGCCTTTGTCGCATGTTCAATTCCTTCTGATTGAACAAGTGTTGAAGACTCTTGTGATCCGAATAAATTATACACTTGGTTCCATACAAGTAATGTCTCCATAGCTTTAATGCAAATACAACTGCACCCAGTTCCAAATCGTGGGTGGTGTAGTTCTTCTCGTGCACCTTTAGTTGTCGAGAAGCGTAGGCAATGACTTTGCCTCTTTGCATGAGTACACAGCCCATACCAGTATGTGATGCATCACAATACACCACGAATTCTTCTATACCATCGGGCAATGTCAACACTGGCGCATTGCTCAACTTCTTCTTCAAAATGTCAAAGGATTCCTGTTGCTTAGGGCCCCAATCGAACTTAATCTTCTTTCGAGTCAACGAAGTTAGGGGCGCAGCAATCCTTGAAAAATTCTCGATGAATCGTCTATAGTATCCTGCCAATCCAAGGAAACTGCAAATCTCGGTAGGAGTCTTTGGCTCCTGCCAATTCATAACTGCTTCTACCTTAGCGGGATCCACTTGGATACCACGCTCACTTACCACATGTCCAAGGAATTGGACTTCTCGAAGCCAAAATTCACACTTCGAAAATTTGGCATAAAGTTTCTCACGGTGTAGGAGTTTGAGAATACAACGAAGGTGTTTCTCATGGTCAGCTTGGTTCTTTGAGTAGATAAGGATGTCGTCAATAAAGACGATGACGAATTTATCTAGGTAAGGCTTGCAAACGCGATTCATGAGATCCATGAATGCGGCTGGTGCGTTAGTGAGCCCAAACGGCATCACTAGGAACTCGTAATGTCTATAACGAGTCCTAAACGTTGTCTTGTGCACATCTTCATCCTTGACCTTCAACTGATGATAGCCTGACCTCAGGTCAATCTTCGAAAAGTAGCTTGCCCCTTGCAATTGATCGAACAGATCGTCGATCCTGGGCAACGGATATCTATTCTTGATAGTGACTTTGTTAAGCTCACGGTAATCGATGCACAGACGCATCGACCCATCCTTCTTTTTAACGAGCAAGATTGGCGCTCCCCAAGGAGATGAGCTAGGTCTAATAAAACCCTTAGCTAACAGATCATCCAATTGCATCCTCAACTCCTTCATCTCCGTTGGTGCCAACCTATATGGTGCTCTTGCTACTGGCGCTGCACCTGGAATGATGTCTATTCGAAACTCCACTTGCCTATCCGGTGGCAAACCAGGGGGTTCTTCAGGAAATACTTCAGGGTATTCTGAAATAACAGGGATATCTTCGATCTTCGGCTTTGGCTCATCAATAGTAACTTGTGCCATATAAATGACACAACCCTTTTGCATGCATCTGGATGCTTTGAGCATGGACACTTGCTCCGGCAATCCATGCTGGGTATCTCCCTGGATAGTGAGTGACTCACCAGACGGAGTCTTAACTATCACTTGCTTTCTGTTGCACAGAATCTGGGCTTGGTTATGCGATAACCAATCCATGCCTATCACTATATCGAATCCAGCTAGCTTAAAGGGAAGCAAGGATAACGGGAAAGAATGATTCCTAATGGATATAACACACCCATCTAGGATAGTCGAGGCGGTTTCTATGGTTCCATCGGCTAATTCCACCTCATACTTCACTCTTAAGGTTTTAACAGGTAGGTTTAACAATTTACAGAGGTATAAAGTTCACTCAGAGGTATAAATTCAACATGTTGACACTTTTAGCCCCTATAGTTTGTAATTCCTCACTTTCGGGCAATTTCCGCTTTGTATGATCCATGGTCCATCCGTTTAGGGTTATAAACATTATGTAGGGTTATTATGGAGTCTATTTATCCATTGTTGACACTTTGGACCCTTACGTTCCATAGTTTTCACTATTTGTCAACTTTAGTCCCTCTAAAGTATGTTTTCGCATATGCAAAGCCTATGACACCTGTCAATGCATTATTGGACGTAAATTTTCGAGGTGTTACAACACCTGTCACATACGTTAAAATAAAGTCAATACATATAATGTAAAGGTGAGCATACAAGTTTGATAATAACATATAGAGTTCGAATAGTTTAGGCATAACCAGCACGTACACAGAGGAAAACGAAGCATGTTAATTATCGACATGGACCTATCGATACCAATGACTGTGGGTTGACCGTCTGAGACGGTACGCAATACATGATCACCACCGTAATTCATGCAAGTAATTGTCCTTAACAACCCCCATGTGAACGGGTGCTGAGTCCAAACTATAGTACTATGTCGTTAAGGCAGGTAGACAGCATTCCACATGTAAACACAATCAACAGCATTCATTTAGTCACGTAATACATGCATATTGGTTAGCGTTCAAATAATTGAGTAGTGTGTTTGATAGTGATTTTTGATAAGTAACGTATGTAACACCCAAAAGTGCTAAAAGCAAAAAGGATCGAGTATACTCACAGCGATTGATTGATGGATTGAAGGGAGCGCTTGAGAGTAGGGTTAGCCTGAACAGTTCGATAGCATAACGATGAATAACACGTTGAATGGAAACAAGTGTAAGTGGGTCGAACAGCCTGGTCGTTCGAACAACAGGTTCGATCGAACGGGTTGTTCGTTCGGCTGGAAGATCCGTTCGGACAGTCTGTTTGATCGGCCGGTAGGCTCGATCGGCTGGACTGTTCGAGTGGATTGTTCCTTCCTTTGAGTAGGATGTGTTTGTGTATGATGGTTTGACCTTTTGAAGTTTTCGTTGTCGTATTTGAGAACACTGAAGTATTCTTACCTTTCAGGTCGATCGATCGAACGGTCTGTTCGATCGGCCGGCTTAACCGATCGGTTAGGAACTTCAGTAGTAGTCCTCAGTAGGATGTCACTTAATCGAACAACATACTCGATCGAATAGCATGCTCGATCGGGTGGCATAACTATACGTCCAAAGAATTGAAAATCGACTAAGTTGACAAACAGCTGTTCGATCGAACATCATCTCGTTCAATACTATACTTCATGAAATTGTCAAAGTGTAGGGCCATATGCTAGTCGGTCGGCTGGCCCGGTCGATCGGCTGGCATGTCCGATCGGTTGGGCTGTTCGTTCGAACAGCCTAACCGTTCGGGCTGCATCCTGACCTGGTCAGCCTGTTCGTCCAACACTTGGCTGTTCTGATTATTTGACGTGATATTGAGGTAGTTTGACAACGAGCTTAACCAGGGAACCTTCGTTCTTACTTGTTTCTCCTGCTCGGACAGGAATCACCCAAATCCGGTCAGTGAACGGTTCGGAATGGCGGTTTGACGTTTAACCCGAAGTCGGTGAACCTCGTGGATAGAATCCGAATCTTGAACCGCACAACCATTAGAGTGTTTGGTGAGTTGGCTCAAGCTCCGTTTCTACAGGTTTGAAGGCATTGAGTGTAAAAGAGTTGAAAGGGAGTCGGAAATCTTCCCTTCAATCCTTTACATCATGTAAATGTTTAGATCTTTGATAAATCTTAGCTTGTTTATGTGGAAATCGGTTAGATCCGAGCTATTCATGGTGGATTGAAGCCAAAACATGATGTTCTTGAAGAACACCATGATGACATCATCCAAGAATGCTTAGATCTTGGTGATTTCATGGTTAGAAATCAAGATTTGAAGGATAGAAAGGTGTAGGAGCATGTTTTGATCAAGAAAGTACAAGATTTAGGACGAAAACTTACCGGAATCGGAAGAAATCTGAGAAAAGAAGGGGAGCACAAGCTGGTCGGTCAGAGCTTTCCAAAAGTGGTAAGGAATGACAATGACAGCCCTA